>NC_081315.1:17877857-18186785 GCF_026419965.1 Kogia breviceps
TTTTATTGATGTCTCCTCTGGATCAGAACCTTGCGTTCTACTTTGTACTATATCCATATTGTTTTCATATATTTTCATATAAAATTAATATTTTTAATTACTTAGGTTTATCAGGTTTTCATTGCTCTATAACACACCACTCCAAACTTAGTGGTATAAAAAAACAGCAATCACTTTATTATTCTCACTCATAATCCTGGCACTTGCCTCGGTCCTGCTAGGCATGCCTCTCTTGGTGTCTATTGTGCAGTTGCAGACTGTCACTGACCAGAGCTGGTTCAAAGGCTGCTCCCTCACCTATCTGGTGTCTGGGTTGGGAGACTCAAACTACTGAGGCTCCTCACGCATCTCTCTTTATTTCCATGTGGCCTCTCAACACGGCAGGTTTGGGTAACCAGACTTCTTACATGGCAGCAGCTCAGTTCTCTCGAGGTATGTGCTGCTAGCATGCCAGATGAAAGCTGAATTCCCTTTTATGACTTAGCCTTACAAGCCACATATTGACACTTCTACTGTTCTCTATGAGTCGGGGCAGTCACAGAGTCCTGCCTATGTTCAAGGAGAGGGATGTCGATTCCACCTCTTAAAGGGAGAGAGGCAAGCTTCTGAAAGAGCGGATCAGATAAAAATATCATTGAGGCCAGTTTGGGAAAACAAGATTTCCTAATTGTCTTAGTTAATAAGTGAAACGTGGTTGGACTATAGACATCATTTTCAGAGAGCTGGGCTAAATCCAAAAGAGGTGACATCACATATCCAGGCAAATTTTCTTTCCTATAGCCTCTTGTCATAATATTTTTAAATTCCAGACTTAAATTTTCGAATCTTTGAATAAAATTGTTGCTCCAGAAAAATTTCATAATTATCTTGAGGTTTCTGTTACTGCTGGAGATATCACTGTTTGAAAGACATGGCCTTACAGAATTTGAATAAATTAGTATCTTGTTTGCCAAAAGAATGACAGTTAGTAGCTTGTTCGCTCAAAAGAATGCTGCTAATGTGACATTTCTCCTCCTTGGTTATGCAGGCAGAAATTAGAGCTGAAGACAACGGAAGCAGGCCCAAGACTGATGCCTGGGAAGCGGGTTGCAGCCGTCATTAAAGCAGTTGATTCGAAATACACGGCCGTTCCCATTGTGGGCCAGGTCTTCGAGAGCGAGTGCAAAGGATGCCCTTCCGTAAGTGTGAGCAACTGCGTTGTGTGGCCAAATCATGGAATAATCGTGGCTTAAAGTTCTGTTTTCCTTTTGTCTCCAGTGGAAGCTTCGGTTAATTTGTAAAGAAAGTTTACAAAGAACTACCAGCCACCACTGAGTTATAATGGCAGTAGCCTAATAATATGCACCTAAGGTGATGCATAATACAATAATTAACCAATGATTACCATCCACTCATGTCCAATAAAAAATGTTATGACTTAAGGAGAGCTTCCTCAAAGCAGCACTTAGAATGCAGTGGGGATAAGGACCTCATGAAGTTAAGGGGAAAGCATGGCATCAAGAGCACAGACAGGGATCTGAATCCTGAAAGTTCTGTCATTTGGTAGCAATGTGTCCATAGGTGAAATGTTTTACTGACCTCAGTGTTCTGAGAATCGCTGTGAGGACTAAAAAAGGTACCAAACTCTTTGCCTGAATTGGGAACACGTATTTACCATGCCCCAACCTCCCCTACAGTTACAGCCAGAAGTGAGATAGAACATCCCCAAGGCAAAGTGTAGATCATCTCGTAACATTTTTAATCCAGCAAAGAGAAATTTAATTTATTGCATGAATCATTTGTGATGTATGGCCACAGATATGACTCTGGGTTCCAGCATTTCCTAATACTCCACCTCTTGTCAGGAGAGCAAACGCTCGGCTTCAGGCTCTGTTCGTAGCTACCAGAAGATGCTCTACCCTTGGCTATTATTAGTGTTGAGAAAAGTAGACACATCAAGAACTAATACCGTAATTTGCTTAAAGTCTGAGGCACTAATTCCTTTCTAGTTTCTCAAATATACCAAAATTGAATTAAGGGAAAACCAAAATGAGACAAAAAAATAATGGTTCTCACACTTGGTTTTTTCTTTTGTTTTTCTTCCATAAATCATCTCATGTTCTGGTGTAATGTTCTAATGTCATATGAGATGGAAATTATTTAGAAAGGTGACTAATGAAACCAATCATCTTTTCTTATGCTGTTAATTTTTCCCCCCACAGTTATCCAACATTATGAGCCATCTAAGATTTTTCATAACTATTTCTTTATTATTGAGGGAAAGGTTTATGTCTTTGAGGAATTTGTTTTCCAACTTCAGTATAATGTCACCAGTGCAAGCCTTTAAAGAAAAAAAAAAATCTGACTTCACACTGATATGCTGTCTGCCCTTAGAAATGACCCAGTGAATCTTTAGCTAAGTACAACTGGAATTTTGTTTTGGAATATCCTCTTAAAATTAGGTAACCAAAAAGGACTTGAAAAAAGAGCAAAATATATATCTGTTGCTTATTGGAAGGAATGAGTAATTTAAAAACTGGCAGCATGGACATTATTCAGAGTTAGAGGTCACTGATGAGATTTAATACATTTTTTTACAACTGGGGAAAAGTGGTAAACTACGAAAAATAAGTTTTCAGCTTATTTCTAAGCCAAAGGATGTCATTAATTAGAACTATTTACTATTTTTAAAACCACAGTAGCATAACGATGGTGTATGTGAGAATTACCTTTATCTAAATAATACTCTACTTAACATGGATATATGAAATGAACAGTTCAGACCCCAGCAATATGTTTTACTATGGTTTGCAAACTATTTACTATTGTTTGCATTTCATACAGAAGTAAAATAAAGAGAATAGGGAGCTCAAATTATTACAGAAACTGGTTTTCAGTAAGGTTCCACTACATAAGAAACCTGATACAATTCTTCAGCAGTTCTGATATTTTTCGCCTCCAACATATCCTGTTGTTAATGAAATTTTGGCATCATTTCACTATGGTAGTCAAAGTCTGGCCTCAGATAGAATTCCCTTATTGTAACCATGGAATAACCCATATGCCTAGAAGCCTGAGATCCTTTGAGCTAAGTGCTAATAGACAAAAATAGTCCTCCTACAGGGGAATTGTACACAGAGTCAGCAGGCCTCTGTGTTAGCCTCCCAGAGCCACAGGAGTGTGGCACGGACAGGGGGCGATCAGATATATCGAGGTAAGACACAAAAAGCTTCTTTGGCTTGTCAGATACAAAGGAAAGTTTATTTCGGGAAAGAACATCCTTTGTAAATGTGGATGTTCAGAATTATGGATGTGGTGTGGGCCTGCGGCCATGTGTTGCAGCTCTCGGAGCACTGGCAGTCCATCAGAAAACACCTGCAGCCTGACAACCTCTCCAAGGCTGAGGCCGTCAGAAGCTTCCTGACCTTTATTAAGCGCCTCAGGACTGCAAAGAAAGAAGAGATCCTCCAAATCCTAAAGGCTGAAAACAAGGAAGTACTGTAAGTGCCCTGAACATTGTGTGGGGTTGTCTGTGGGAAAGCATTACTGGGTTATTGTTTATTAAGCAAGTAAGATCCCTCTTTAACCAACTGCCTCACCTTCCAATCAATTGTTTTGTTGTTTTGCGTTTTCATTGAACAGTTATACCTCCGTGCAGCAATGCAGTGGTTAATTGACCAGACGTGCAATAACAAGTTTTCAGTAGTGACTCAGAGTGAGCGTTGTTTTTTGAGTATTCATGAGTTTACATCAGGTCTGGATTGGTACATAGATGGGGGGGGCAGGGCTTCACTGTGACACCACATGTGCATGTGCTGCCTCGTTGTTGTGAAACTGTGTTCCCTAGCTATTCATTTACACTCGAAAAGATTTCAGAGTTGATTATAAAACCAAAAAACAAATATGATTTTTTTCAGTTGAAAATGTGCTTTCATTTTTATGTGATCATCCCCATTGAAGCCGTGTTTTAAAAAGAAAATTGAGTACTGAGGTAAACAGCCAAAAGAATCCAGAGAAAAGAAATATGTACATTATTTGAATATTTGATGAGAGAGTGCTTTATTTGACATGCACAGTAAAGAGAGTTGACTTAATTACCAAATTTACTTTGTAAATACAAATACACTTTCTAAGTAAAAGTGTTTTGGTCTTGTAATATAAAATTTGTCTGTAACTACAGATTCAACCATATGACACTAATTATCCTAACTGATGATATAGAACATGGCTCAATTAATTTGACAAACAGTGGAAACTAGCCATTAAGATAATAAAAAGTAGAAAGTGGCTGTTATACACGCGCATGTACACACACACACGCACACACACACACACACACACATACACACACACACACACACACACACAGAGCAGCAGTAGTCACTGAGTTCAAGGGACTCAATTACCCAAGAATAAGAGAATTTAGTTTTTTTTCTGAGAAGTCTGTTTATTCTAGATTGTATTTATTATTTACTCACCTTGAGGACATTAAAAAAATTGATATGAATTCCATATGACAAACCACGAGTTAGTTGGGTACCATCTTCAAAAATAAATATTTAAACCAGAAGTTAAATATATGCAAAATCATAAATTCTCAGACTCTGTTTTCATCATAGAACTTAGGAAAAATATATTTTAGAGTGACTTATCTTTTTATCAACAACAAAAATATGACAAGGATAGTGCAAAAATTAGCTATTTAGAACAGAGATTACACTAAGCCTTAGCCTATTTGTATCCTAAGAATTTTAAGGTGGCAATAATTTGCATGATTGCTTGATGTAGTTTCTAAATCAGGTTATTTACACAATATTGTACCATATCATAAGTAACACACACGTAACGTAGTACGGTGGAAAAGATACTAGGATGCACTAATATCAGAAGACCTAGTTTTAAATTCTGACTTCCAACAGCATACAACCTTTAAGTAGATCATTTACATTTAGCTTCCCTGAGCCTCACTTTCAACATCCATAAAATAAAGAGAATAATTCCTTCTCTTTATTGTAGGATAGTGAAAGTCAGGGTGGTGGAATGTAACGGTTCCCAAAGTTTTTATTATGTGTATCTTATAACTTATAGAATATTAACAAGTATGCCAAGAGGAAAGCCTTCGGTGAGCAACTGAGTTTGAAAAACACTGGGAGAGGCTTCCCTGGTGGCGCAGTGGTTGAGAGTCCGCCTGCCGATGCGGGGAACACGGGCTCGTGCCCCGGTCCGGGAAGATCCCACGTGCCGCGGAGCGGCTGGGCCCGTGAGCCATGGCCGCTGAGCCTGCGCGTCCGGAGCCCGTGCTCCACAGCGGGAGACGCCACAGCAGTGAGGGGCCCGCGTACCACAAAAAAAAAAAAAAAAGAAAAACACTGGGAGAAACCAAGTTAAACAGTTCTCTGCTACAGAAATATCCAGCATCTTTAATCTGATAATATTATGTATAAATTTCCTTAAACATATTCCAAACTTACACGACTTTGAAAATCCCTTTTCTTAAAGCATTTGGTAGGACTAGTATTGCCTGAAAAACACTTTAGGAAACACTGTAATTAAAGACCGTGTACTCCAGTCAGAAAAACCTGAGTTCCAATCCTAGCTATATTTTTACCAGCTATGGGACCTTGAACAAATGACTGGATATCTCTGTTTCTTTATATATAAGAGAGAATATTAGTATTAAACTGATAGAGATGTTCAGTGAGGTGGTGGTATTAATACCAGCATATATTTATTGAACATTTACAATGTGCCGAGCGCTATTCTAAGTGTTTTACATAGACCGTGTAATTTACTCCTCCCAGCAATCTTAAAATAACTACTGTTTTTAGCCCCATGTCATGGATGAAGAAGTTAAAGCAAAAAAAGGTTGCACACTTAAAATTTCTGGTGCAATAATAGACACTTAATAAGTATTACCTCTCTCTCAGTTTGTTTCATTCACTAGGGTTTTTGTTAGGATCAAAATGGTATAGTGCAAGAATACCTTTTTAAAAAAGTATAACATATTAAATACATGTATGGTATGTTATGTGAATGTGGAATAAAATATATATCAATACATCCCTGATATGTTCATTAGTATGGCAGCTAGTTTCAGAAATTTTACCATCCCAAGACTCAGCCAACCAAAGGTTCTTGATGAGTAGAATATGTAGCTAGCACTTTCCTGCAGGAGTTTCAGTCTGCTCACAAGTAATCATTGTGGTCGAACTTGAACTATGGTTGAACTTGAACTATACCATGGTGCTTTTTATTTTTTTTTTTCACCTTTTTTTTTTTTTTTTTTTTTTTACTTTTTAACATCTTTATTTGAGTATAACTGTTTTACAATAGTGTGTTAGTTTCTCCTTTACAACAAAGTGAATCAGTTATACATATACATATGTTCCCATAACTCTTCCCTCATGTGTCACCCTCCCTCCCACCCTCCCTATCCCACCCCTCTAGGTGGTCACAAAGCACAGAGGTGAACTCCCTGTGCTATGCTGCAGCTTCCCAGGTGCTTTTTATTTTTTAAAAAATGAGCAAAAACGTCTCTCTTGGATATAAATGAAAGTGAAAAGAATGTCCCATCTTTCCATTAAATGATACTACCCTAGTTAAGTTATGTATTTGAGAAATGTATATATTTGCAAAGCTAATTAGAGAAAGAATTGATTTGGGGGACCATAGCTTTTATATATGACCCATACAGAAAAGAGTTTGAACCTAATTTATAATATTATTTATATGATTTTATTTATAAATCTCCAAATTATATTTGGCTTAGGCTAATACAGTAAAATTAATTTGTATATTCTGAGTATACATTGAGGAGAAAGAAGGGAGTTAAGGGAGAGATTTCAAATAAAATGGGAAAGGGTCTTTGGAGAAAGTCATTCATTTTTCTTTTGTTTAAATAAAAAATTTTTCACTTCTTTAGGAAACGTAAACCAATGGGGTCTATGAATGGTAGCGATTCAAAAGAATTTCTTAAGCACCCTAAACATTGATATCCATGACTATGCCTTTTTTGTAGACCCCAGCTGGTGGATGCTGTCACCTCTGCTCAGACCCCAGACTCATTAGATGCCATTTTGGACTTTTTGGATTTCAAAAGTGACAGTAGCATTATCCTCCAGGAGAGGTTTCTCTATGCCTGTGGATTTGCCTCCCATCCTGATGAAGAACTCCTGAGAGCCCTCATTGTAAGTCAAATGGAAACTGCAAAAATAAAGGCTCTCAGCTGCTCTTAGGAATCTAGGCAGTAATTAAATTTGCTAGCATCAGAATACAGGCTGAAACTAGAGCCTTCTGATTAGTCATATTCAAATTCCTTTGGGCTATTTTCTTTCTGTTAATCATTGACTGTACAGTAGATTATTTCACATAGTGTCTTCTTTGTAATTCCTCTAAATAACTTAAACTATACTTTATGGAAATTTAAAGATTGTGTTCACCTATCATATAATGTAACATAGGACAAAATTTCAGAGGGGAGCCTTGATTATGCTTCAAAATTTGATTTTAAAAGATTTATTTTTGACTTCAAAAATCTTCATGGTATTTGATGTACAGTACATTGTATAATGTATAATCTTATACATGTTATATATATATATAAGATACAATTCTTCTGATATTAAAAATTATATTGTAGGCAAAAGCTAGAGTTCTCTTGGATCCAAGGTTTAAAAACAAAAAGTGCACTTATTCACTTATGATTTAGGGGAATAGGTCATAATCTTTTTAGAAAATGGGTTTGTTTGAAAAATCTGATAAAATCAGTGAAACCCCTCATTACCCATACATAAAATTTTACAGACCAGTTTTTTGATTCACTGACCCAATGACCCCAGTCCATAAACCTCTCAGGACTTCACAGACCCACGTTAAAAATACCTGGAAGGACTCTAAGACTCTTCAACCCAAAGCTAGATAGTGAATTTGTAAGTGTCCCCAAAGCAAAATTCAGAGTTTGCAACCTAGGAACATAAAAACAATTTCCTCAGGCTTTGGCTTCTTTGTTTCTTTACTTAAAATATCCCTTGGAAATGTTTAAATGTTTTGGTAACCTATTTTATATCCTTGTTTGGCTAATAGAGTAAGTTCAAAGGTTCCTTTGGGAGCAATGACATCAGAGAATCCGTTATGATCATCATTGGGGCCCTTGTCAGGAAGCTGTGTCAGAATGAAGGCTGCAAACTCAAAGTAAGTGCCAATCCAATCTCATTTACCGTATCTATAGTTCCGGACCAATCTATTTAACATTTACCGTGCTGCCCACCATTGGGGCAAAAATCAAATTTGTATGGTTTTTATGACATTAAAGGACTATGACTTCTTATATTTTTCAATTTCCATAATTATTTGAGTTGGCTGGTTTACTTCAGCAATCATATGTCAAATATCTTGGCTAAACACAAAACTCACATATAAAAACATCCATTCAGTAGTATTTGATGAGTGTTTACTCTGTGCTAGGCATTATGCTAACTCCTTAATATAAAGATACATAAAACATTCTACCATCCTCAAAGAACTCCTAGTCTGTTTATCAATGCAAACAGATAAATAATAATATTGAAATATAAAAAGAGTGCGCTGGGGCTTCCCTGGTGGTGCAGTGGTTAAGAATCTGCCTGCCAATACAGGGGACATGCGTTTGAGCACTGGTCTGGGAAGATCCCACATGCCCCAGAGCAACTAGGCCCATGTGCCACAACTACCGAGCCTGCGCTCTAGAGCCCACAAGCCACAACTACTGAGCCTGTGTGCCACAGCTACTGAGGCCCGCGTGCCTAGAGCCTGTGCTCCGCAACAAGAGAAGCCACCACAATGAGAAGCGCCGCGATGAAGAGTAACCCCCACTAGCCGCAGCTAGAGAAAGCCCGCACGCAGCAACGAAGACCCAACACAGCCAAAAATAAATTTTTTTTTTTTAAAAAAGAGTGCTCTGTGAATACTACAGAAGATGCACCAAACTATTCTGTTTGGGAGTGCTGGGGAAGCTGTCACCAAAATGATAATATCAAATAGCTTAGCCTAGAAGAAGTTTTTAGGTGAAGAGAGAGTTTTGTGGAATAAAGGACAGTCTAGGAGAGATACAATAATGTATAAAAAAGCCCAAACTCAAAATGAGCCTGATATGCTTGAGAACAGTGAGAAATTCTGCGGGGCTGGAGCAAAAAATATGTATGTTTGTAGGGCAGATAGGTGGGAGTGCTGATGAAGGAAAGAAGGGAAAAGAGAAGAGAGGTAGGCTGGATCTCTATTAATGGCAAGCTAAGGACTCTCGACTTCACTCTGTAGAGAAAAGGGAGAATAATGTGGTTTTTAGGTGGTGAATGACACACGCCGATTTTTTTAACGTAGGAAGAAGCAAAATGGTATATAGACTGGGTGTCAGCTGCCTTAGGGCCAGTATGATCTGATCAGAAATGTTTGCAACAACCTGGGCACGAATTAATAAAGGTCTGAATTAATGTAGGTGCTTTACGGTGAGAGGAGACAGATTCAAGAGCCCTTTAGGAGATAGAATCGATAGTATTCAGTGACTGATGGGATGTGGGGAATGAGAAAGAGGTGAGAATCCAGGTGACTGTTAAGCTTCCAGGTTAGGATACTAGATGTACGGTGATGTGAACCACTTAAGCAAAATTTATTAGAGAACCTGGTTTGGGGGTGGGAGGAGGGTAGAGCTATTAATTTGTTTTGGCTATGTTTGAATCCTTTGGGACACCAGGTTGGGTTGTCCAATAGGCAGATGGCCACATCCATCCGTAGCCCAGAAGAGGAGTTTAGGACCAGGAATAGAGAGTGACTAAAACCTTAGGAGACAATGGGATTACCCAAGAGAGGCATATAGAGTGAGAAGGAAGCAAAACAAAGGATTACATTTAAAGTTCTTCTGATAATGGGACAGCCTGGTTATCACGTCTTTAAAGTTACCTTATGAGTATAGCTGTAAACTATCCATCACTGTCATTCAGTTTTGTTAATGTTTTTGAGCGACTTTAAAAAAAATGCATCTTTGAAGATAATGAGACTTGGCTACCCAATGGACCATAGCAAATGTTCAAATTTTCTTTTCAACTTTCCGCTGTGGAATACTCATCTGTCTTTTGCGCATATCAAAGACATCTGGACAGAAAGAAAATGATGTATTCTAAATACAAATTTAAGTCATCTGCTGGGCACACAATCCACACTACCTTACTGTCCAAAAGGTACCTGCGGAGCTATTGAGTGCTATAGCTTTTCAGCATTTACTGGCATGAAAGCTACTGCCCTATGACAGTCTAAAATGGCAGCTACACAGGTCACAATGAGTACTAAACCTCTATTTCCTTTTTCTATTTGTTTTTGCTTACATTTTGATCGCCCTGTATCCTAATTTCTTTTTTCGCCAAATTTATATTTGAAAAAATTCAAACTTATGGAAAAATTGTAAGAATAGCACAATTCCACTAATATTTGTATACCTGCTTCATCTAGATTTGCCAATTGTTAACGTATTGTCATATTTGCATTATCTCATTCTGTTTTATTTCATTTTATATTATTTTGGTTGAACCCTTTGAGAGTAAGTTGCATGCATCTGACATTTCACCCCTAAAGACTTACTTCTTATTACTTGAGTGCCATTGCGAGTTCATACTGCTACCTCCAATTCTATAGGGTTCTTTCTCTCCTTCTGTCATTCCATAATTATACCTTTCTTCTCCCACAGCGAGAACCGTGGTTCTCAAGAACATTAATATCCTGACTCATTTGCTCAATCCTAAAACACGTACAAAATAATTTTGCAATTGTTACACCAATGTCATTACAAAAACCAAACTGACTTAAATAAAGTTCAGGACTTCATCACAGTCTTTTTGACCTTCGAATATATTTCACTAAAGGTATACAGTCAGAGGACTATGTTCAAACATTGCTTGGATTAATTCTTTTTTATTCTCTTCTGTTTAGTTAGGTTATTACTCTGATATACATTCATGTTCATTTGTTTCTGTTTGAAATCAATTTTAGCCACCTTTCATCCTTGTTGACTTCATTTTATTTCTTGAACCTGTGGAATAGTAACATGATTCAAAAGTCAAGACTTTATTTTAAAAGTTCCTCAAAGAGGTCTCATACCCTTTCCTACCCTTCCACCCATTCTCACCTACCTTTTCTACGTAAGCGGTATCATTCGTTTTAGGTTCTCCTTTCTGTTTCTTTTTGCAACAGTAAGCAGATGTACACACACCTTTTATTTCTTTTTTCTTGCACAAAATATAGCCTTCTCTATACACTCTCTTGTATCTTCTTTTTTCCACTTAACAACATACCTTGGAAATCACCCCATACTGGTTCACAGAGATCTTTCTCCTTCCTTTTACAACTGCCTAGTACTCTATTGTGTGTTAAACTGAGGCACAACCGTTTATTCTCCCATGTGTGGTCATTAGGTGGTTTCCACTATTTTTACTATTACAAATAATGCTTAAATGAATAATCTCAGGCACACTTTCTCTTAATTTTGGAGATATAGCTTCAGGGCCAGGGCATTGGATCAAAATGCAGATTTGTTACCTTTTGCCAAATTATCTTCCATGGGAATCATAGCATTTTTTGCTTCCACCTGAATGCCTGTTTCCCTGTAGGCTCAATAACAACGTATGTTATCAAACTTTTGTATTTTTAAAGATCAATCTGATAGTTGAGAAATGGTATTTTTTTAAGTACATTTGAAGTTTAGCATCTTCATTCTCTTTGGGGGCCTTTTTTATCTTCCCTACCCCCCGTCTCTCTCACGGTGTGTGTGTGTGTGTGTGTGTGTGTGTGTGTGTGTGTGTGCGTGTGCACGTGTGTGTGTACCTGCAGCCTGGCTTCAGAGTTTATAAATCCTATAGATGAATTAGATCTTAGGAACCTTTATTTTACAGATGATACTGAAGCCCCTAAAACATACGTCGCAGCAAAGGTAAAATAAGAGCCTAGATGTCCCTATTTCTAATTTGCTTTTCCATTAAACTATTAACTGCTAGTTCATAGTTTCTAGGCCAGAAAACTGAAAGGCCTTTTCTGATTAAAGAATATGTTTGAAAAGTACCTAGCAAAGTACATGCTACATAAAAGGCATTCAAGGAATGTTTTTTGAACAGTATGTCAGCATTTATCAAATTTGGAATCAAGTGGAAACAAGCACTTTTTAAACATTTAGAACAAGACCTTACAGTTGAGTGCTAAGTGCTTTCACTGAAGTTGTTACTAAGGAAAAGGTGTGTGCCACCATTTAGGCACCATCTAACCATTATTTTAGAATTTCAGTGAATGGGCAGTTTTAGGAATAATCGATCACAAGGGAATTTTAAAAATGACTTTATACATTCAGAATGCGTTTAAAAGTAAATATGCCCATTATTAATTATACTCATTGCTTCTTAATATGTTAATGTATGTATTTTTTTAAAAAACAACAACACCTTTATCAAGCTTTACTTGTTCATTTTCATTGTGTGTCTCAGTCAGGCAACCAGTGTAAAACTTTCTAAAACTTTAGGCTGTTATCTTGGACACAAGAGTGAAGCTGATCTTACCCAAACTTTGTTTAATATATGGTTATGCAGGGCTTCCCTGGTGGCGCAGTGGTTGAGAATCCGCCTGCCAATGCAGGGGATACGGGTTCGTGCCCCGGTCCGGGAAGATCCCACGTGCCGCGGAGTGGCTGGGCCCGTGAGTCATGGCCGCTGAGCCTGTGCGTCCGGAGCCTGTGCTCCGCAACGGGAGAGGCCACAGCAGTGAGAGGCCCCCGTACCACAAAAAAAAAAAAAAAAAAAAAAAAATTAATATATGGTTATGCATATGTCTGATGTAGAATGTGATTTTTTAGGGAGTGGTAGAAGCCAAGAAGTTAATCTTGGGAGGACTTGAAAAAGCAGAAAAAAAGGAGGAGCTAATGATGTACCTGCTGGCTCTGAAGAATGCCCGGCTTCCGGAAGGCATCCCACTCCTTCTGAAGTACGCGGAGACAGGAGAGGGGTCCGTCAGCCACCTCGCCACCACCACTCTCCAGAGATACGATGCCCCTTTCATAACTGATGAGGTAAATTCTCCAAGAATATTGGCAACGTTCACAAAAGGAAAAAAGCATGCCTAATCACAAGTCAAATGCAAACTTCTCTGAAGTCACCCTAGTTTTTTTTTTTTTCCAAACTAACAATCTCTCTTTCCTGTTAGAAATAACTCTTAAATTGGATTTAAGGCTATTCTGAAGCAGCCTCACATTTTGAATAGATAATGTCCTATATCCTGAAGCATAAATATTGAAGCACATTCTCCCGTTTTATCACCAAATGTAATCGATAATGCTAAGATATAGGAAGTCAAGAGTATGAAAGGAAGATAAAGCAAGGGGAGCTGAATCTAAAGCTAAAAGATGAAAAACGGTCAGGCAGAAGAAAGGATATGGGTGTTGGATAGAATATGAAAAAGAAGTGGGCGTCTTTCAAGCAAGGGAAACATGGGTGAAGACCCACAAATGGGAAAGAGGGTGGAATATTCCAGGAAAAGAAGTAAGTCCAGAATGACTGGTACATGAAAAGTTAGGGAAAACATCTCTGCGGTATGGTTATGCAGCCTGTACTTGAATGTTTCTGGTGACTAGAAGTTCAATATTTCACAAGACTTCTTCATTATTGGACAACTCACACTGTCCGATTTTTTTGCTCATATCAAGGTGATATCTTCCTTCCCGTGACTAACACTTATTTGTCTTAGTTTGGCTTCCCCTCCGGCAGGAGAATTCTACAAGTATTCAAATAGAGACAAAGTCCTCTCTCCTCTTGGGTACCAATGCCAGTTCCTTCAGCAATTCCCTGTTAAATATGACTTCAAAATATCTTCCCCAGGATGAATTCTTGTTGTCAAGTGGTCTTCTTAAAATTAATATCAAAATTCAATAAAGTACTCCAAATGACAATTTTTTTTAAAAACGAAATTCTTTTCTGAAATATCTTTACTTCCACAAGTTTTAAGATGCCCTTAAATTTTTTGACACTGGAATAACTTGGCTTAAGTATTACCATGTTGGTTCCTACAGCTGCATTTTCAGGAAGCCATCCCAACTAAACTTTTTTTTAGGGCAGAGCATGTTTATAAAGTGTAAGATAAACTGCCTGCTGAGAATGATGTTCCCAGTTTGCAACTATGTTTTGTGTCAAAGTTGATAAGCTGCAAAGTGTGGTAATTAGGGTCATGAGTTCTTGAGATAGACAGACCAACATATGGATTCTGGCTCTGTCCCTTCCTAGTTGTTTTTGCTTAGGTGATTCTTAATTCCTATATACCTGAGAACAAGGTCAACATTTGTGGGAGACAGAAAAAGGCAGAGGAAAGTAGAACTGAAAGAAATATTTATAAATGCCTAGTACAGAACCCCAAACACTGCATATTGTTAGGCAATGCTAGTGACCAATGAAGTTATTTGTTGCCACAGAATGTAATTATTTTGGCAAATTTTCTTTTGTGTTAATGTTTTGTTGAAAAAAGAAAATCCTCTAATATGACCTGTGGACTTTGGGTGATAATGATGTATCAATATAGGTTCATCAAATGTAACAAATGTACCACTGAGATAGATGCAGAATGTTGATACAGGAGGAGGTTGGATGTTGGGGGGAGAGGGGAGGGATGGGGAGCACGAGGTATACAGGAATTCTATACTTGCAGCTTAATTTTGCTGTGAACCTAAAATCGCTCTAAAAAATAAAGTCTATTAATTTAAAAAAAGAAGGGAAGATTCTGAGGTACATCATTGTAAGGAAATGTAGGTTCATATAGCCATCTCTCTCCAGAGCCCCTTTGCCACGTGGCAGTGGTATCTTTGAAAATTCTGTGGTTGTTAGGGAATACCATGATATGCTGCAATAACAAACAAGACTCAAAAATCTCAGCTTCTCATCCACTCTATGGCTAAAGTAGGTAAAGGAAAATGTGGCCCTGAGCTCACTACCGCAGTAGAAGAAAGAGAGGGATAAGATACACCAGCTCTTAACTGCCTTGGCCCAGAAGTTACCCACAGTGATTCTGTTCATGGTCCACTAGCCAGAACTATGACCTCAACATAACTGCAAAAGAATATGGGAAATATTGGAACACATGTCTATTTTATGAGCGTTAACTCTTCCTGCACGATATCAATTTAAAAAATCTAAATGTGCACTAACTAAGCTTGAACATCTTACCAACAGGTGAAGAAGACTATGAACAGGTTATACCACCAGAATCACAAAGTTCACGAAAAGACTGTGCGCACTACTGCAGCCGCCATCATTTTAAATAACAATCCATCCTACATGGAAGTAAAAAACATCCTCCTCTCTATTGGGGAGCTTCCCAAAGAAATGAATAAATACATGCTCTCCATTGTCCAAGACATCCTGCGTTTTGAAATACCTGCAAGGTATGGAGCAGTGCCCCGTCTCTGCTTATCCAAGCTTATTTGTGTACTGATGTGGTACATGTGTGCCTAATAATAGTGGTGTGCTCTTTATGCTGGGTTATGTTGCATAAAACCAAAGAGTTTGCCAAAACTATTTGGAGGGCCAGATTAAACAACTTCACTTTGGCACTGTGGTTTGGAGCTCTGGGTGTGACTTTTTTACTCTAGGTCTCCCGCTCAGTCTGGTAACATCATTGCCAAATGTTAGCAATGCTTTAAAATCCAACTGTATTTTCAGTAGGACTATTTTTATAACAACTAGCATCATAAAATGAGGTAGGTTCCCACCAAATGGTCTTTCATCTCAACTTTCCAAATGTTAGGAATCTTTGAAGCCTCATTTATCACAGCTTAAATGAAGTTACCATTTGAGTTTAAAACCTTAGACATGACCCATGTTTTAGGACTATTCAAAGTACAAAGAATGGAATCAGCAGACTTCATTGCTCTCGGTTACTTATTGGAATCATCTTCCTTCCAGTTCCCAAGTCTCTTCTCCCAAATTCACTGCTGTCCCTTTTCCTCACTGAAATCAGAGGGCCGGGGAAGGAATCTCCATTTCCCCTGAGTTACAGGCCGAGCACTGCCTTCAGGAAGGATCATGTTTGAGTGTTCCCAGTTGAAAGGGGAAACAGACGTGGGGGCAGGGTGGGAAATAGGTAAGGAGAAAGGAAATGGAAAAAAAGGCAATAAAGATCGAAGGAAAGAAACAAGGAGTAAGACTGAGGGGAAAAGAAACAGGAGGAGTAAGTACAGACAAAGGAGCAGAGCAAGTAAGGACGGAGGGGGAAGCAGATCAGAGATGCAGAAAAGAAACAAATTCTCTGCAGCTATGTGTGCCTGGTCGAATGGGTTTGATTTCTCCTTCTATTGCTTTGCTTTTGTGAGACCCTGTGGGGGAGATCCTGGGTGTATTTGCTGCCATTGTCTTGTGAACCTAGTGATTCAGGGGACAGTAAAGAGGAAGCAGCGAGGTAGAGAGCAGCCTGGCAAACACGAGGAAGCCATCGCGAACACTGCAGATCAGATTCTCAAAACGGAAAGCATCAGAGTTGGAAGGGACGTGAGAGACCCCCCTCGCATGCTGTCCCTCTCCAGTGCGGCGGCCTAATCTCCTGGCAGGTGGTGTCCAGACTTTGCTTGCACCTCTCCATTGGTGGGAGGTTCACCACCTCTGAGGGAACTTGTATCATCATTTAGAGACTCTCTCCATTACTGCTTTGCATAACTGAAATCTTCCATTGGCCCAGATTTTATTCCTGAAGCAAAGTGGAAGAGATCTAACCATTCACCCACACGCAGGCCCTTTGAATATTTGAGGACTACTCTTCCTCTTTCCCTTTTCAGGCTAAAATCTTATAATCTAGTGATACTGGGGGAAAAAAACCTATAAGATACCCATTCTTCCTGTCAGTGATGTTCTACCTCAGAACTAGGTCCAGATTTCTTTGGTTGATTATTTTGCTGAGTTGTTATAATTTTATTATTACTGATATGATTAGTGTTAAGCAGTCAGGAATGGAAATATCTCAACACTAATTAGTTAAGTCGATAAAATAGAGGTATGAGGTCAGGTTTAAGACTTACTTTAGAGGAGACTGTTGGGTTTTACTGAGATGTTTCTTTAACTGAAAGCTGCACAAATATAGAAGAAATTCCTGGGAATTTGCTGTTATATATCATTAGCCAGTGATAACATTAGAGGGTGTAGGAAAACATTTAAAGAAATATTGGGCAACCTCTCCAGTTTGGTACAACTTTCCTTAAAAGTATATACTATTGGGCTTCCCTGGTGGCGCAGTGGTTGAGAATCCGCCTGCCGATGCAGGGGACACGGGTTCGTGCCCCGGTCCGGGAAGATCCCACGTGCCGCAGAGCGGCTGGGCCCGTGAGCCATGGCCGCTGAGCCTGCGCATCCGGAGCCTGTGCTCCACAACGGGAGAGGCCACGGCAGTGAGGCCCGCATACCGCAAAAAAAAAACAAAAACAAAAGTATATACTATTTAACAATAGAACCACGATGATTCAAAGAACATGTGTTTTCCACTCCTGAGGTGTGTCCATCAGTCAGCTTAAGCCATCTCATAGCTGGCTGTCCTCGCCTTGCTGTCATTTTGATACCAAACTGAACTTCATATATCCGAGGAATGTAGGGGAAAGCCCTCATCCTGATGCTGGCACTCCAGCTGGCACCTCCCCAGGTTTGGAGTGGCACGAGGAAAATTTGGCCCCCTCTTTTTTCCACTGAGGATTTGGGTTCTTTCCAAATCTGACTTGGGAAACAGCCATTACCATGAATGTGCAGCTTTTTCCTTTTACGTGTTACAGCAAAATGGTCCGTCGAGTTCTGAAGGAAATGTTTGCTCATAATTATGACCGTTTCTCCAAGAGTGGATCCTCTTCTGCCTACACTGGCTACATAGAACGTACGTAACCCCAAAAGGGCTTCTCCCTCCCTGCTCCATCCCCTGCTTGGTATTGCTGGAACTGTTGTTAAATTACAGGTTGTTTTTCTTTCCGTCCTTAGGTAGTCCCCATTCGGCATCTACTTACAGCCTTGACATTCTTTACTCTGGTTCTGGCATTCTAAGGAGAAGTAACCTGAACATCTTTCAGTATGTTAGGAAAAATCCTCTTCATAGTATCCAGGTATCTCATTTTGCATTAATTTTGCTTATTAAGGTATATAAGAGGTTAGTGTGCAGTAAAATAAAATATATACTAATAATAACACTATAGAACATGGAAATTAATGGCGGATCTATCATGTTGCCCATGATTCCATCATCTGCAAGAGGCTGTATGGTTTACCGTCCCAGAGAGAGTTTCAAACATGAACTTGAAAACTTACGTGTTTTGAGTCACTGGACTTGCCAAACATCCATAGTTTTTTCAAAGTTACACATAGTCACAAGATTGAAGTCCTGCCAGTATTCCTCATGTATGTTTTAAAAAAATATTTTTATCCATAGATATATTCCTTGGAGCTCCAGATACTTATTTATAGAATATATTTCCTTCTCTTGGTGTTTCTACGAAGAGACTGATTCCCCATAATAAAAGCTTTCATAATAGATTATGGCTCTCCAAAGAGTCAATCTATATTTTTTCAATATTGCTAAGAGAGAAAAGAATAAAGTGTAGGCATTTGACAACTGGCTGACTTCCATCCCTTTAGTTTTACCCCACATGTGGTGACAATCTCTAAAGGCTTCCTAATTGTAAAATATACTTTCTTTTTAGTTTTTATGCATATCAAACTATAGCCTTCTCAATAAGCTCATTTAAGCTTTAAAAGTGATGCAATGTATATAAACGTGAGCTCTTATCAATATTGTATTACTACACCTTTGATAGGACTCTAGTTAGGATACCATGCTTTCTGTCCTGAGGAATCACCATCTGTTTTCTGATACGCGTTCTGAAATGCCGCATGCCCGGTGGCTAAGGTGCTGGGTACGGAGGACAGAGAATACGTAGGATTCCTGCGGGTGGCAGAGATCAGGATGTGAGGCTCCCCCAGCGTTCATCATCTTTTCTTTCCCTGGAGAAAGTTTTATGTGGAAAGGTGTGAGTCATGGCTTTGAGAGTTCCACACCCTCTCATAGGGCAGATTGTCCCAGCACTTCTCCACCTCTTGTTAGGGGCTCTACAAGATAGCCGATGCGCTGTGTATGACGGTTCTGCAGAGACCGAGTCTCTAGGATGACGCCATTAAATGGAAAGCTCATGGTCTTTGCAGTCAGACAGAAGGGGTTTGAGACTTACCTCCGCCATTTGAGCTTTTTTTTTTGGCCTCATGTGCAAAATGGATACAATCATATGAACCTCAAAGGGTGGCTGTGAGGATTAAATGAAGAAAACGAACTCCTATTCAGGCCTCGAGTTGTTTTTGTTTTGTTTTTGCCTAGCAACTGCAAATGTTTGCGTTTTTGACGCCCGGGAAAGTTCTAGTTGTAGCTCATCATCACGTACAGAACAGGCAGGGAGCTAACGCCACGAATGCTATAACCATTTCCTCTAGGTGGTCATTGAAGCCCAAGGACTGGAGACCTTAATTGCAGCCACTCCCGACGAAGGAGAGGAGAACCTTGACTCCTATGCTGGCTTGTCAGCCCTCCTCTTTGATGTTCAGCTCAGACCTGTCACTTTTTTCAACGGATACACTGATTTGATGTCCAAAATGCTGTCAGCATCTAGCGACCCTATGAGTGTGGTGAAAGGACTTATTCTGCTAATAGATCATTCCCAGGTAATTCATCCTGCAACTGTTTACCGAAGGTACCAGGCATGCTTTAAGTGTCCTCCGTGCTTGGAGGATACAAGACAAAGTTCCACCCACCTTGGAACTCAAATTCAAAGCATTTGACCCTCGTGGTATTACTGCCCTTTCTCTTTCGCTACAGGTAAATGTGTTTTCTTTTGTCTGTATTATCTGATTAAGACATCTTTTCACTGTTGAGGCAAAAGAAGAAATACTCAACATAATATGAGTGTAATATAATGTTATTTATATCTCAATAAAACTAAAAGGCGGTGGGGGGTAACCAATATGAACAGAGACGAGAAATTATGGAGAAAATAACCTAGGATTCAACAGAGAAGAGACGGCCTTATCTCTTCACTTGGCTTTCCTGGGCACAAGGGCTTAGATGATATTTTTTTCTGAAGGCAAGAGCTAAAGTTCATGGCTTCATTGTTACTGATGACATTTATCATGACAACAATGGTAAGATCTAAATAGAGCATCATCCCTGCCAAATTCGTAGAGACACAAGCAACCACTGACACCAACCACATTTTCTTTTTTTGTTTGTTTGTTTGCGGTACGCGGGCTTCTCACTGTTGTGGCCTCTCCCGTTGCGGAGCACAGGCTCCGGACGCGCAGGCTCAGCGGCCACGGCTCACGGGCCCAGCCGCTCTGCGGCACGTGGGATCCTCCCAGGCCGGGGCACGAACCCGTGTCCCCTGCATCGGCAGGCGGATTCTCAACCACTGTGCCACCAGGGAAGCCCCCCAACCACACGTTTAATGGAGACTCTTTGCCCCAAATTCTCATGTTCACAGAACCTTACAAAGGTTCACTCATTGTTAAAGAATAGGATTACTTTCATTCACTTGACCTGCATTCTTCAGAATAGTTTTCAGTTTGCTTCACCCCTAAATCTTACATTACTGTACTAAGGTACGACAATACTATATTCTGTGTGGTAAGATTTAGGTGACCAGGTTACTGTGAGATGGGAGTGAGCTGCCTCATGGAATTTTTTGAGAAACAGAAAAGGGTTAATCTGAATAACCTTTGAGTTTGAGTGTTTGATGCTTAAAATTTTTTTCTTTAATGGCTTGACATTTCCTGCCTTACTAAGCATAGCAATATAAAAATGGAATATTTGCTAAAAAAGGATATTATGGGAAATCCTTAAAGTGATCACTTACACTCTGATGTATATTTATGATATTGAAGATATATGAGGAGATTGGATTAAAATTTACAGACTATAGGACTTGCTTGGGCAGTTTACTTTTGTGGTTTAATAAATTCATAAGTAAATTCATAGCCTAGCTTTTTTTTTTTTTTTTTTTTTTTGCGGTACGCGGGCCTCTCACTGTTATTGCCTCTCCCGTTGCGGAGCACAGGCTCCGGACGCGCAGGCTCAGTGGCCATGGCTCACGCGCCCAGCCGCTCCGCGGAATGTGGGATCTTCTCGGATCGGGGCGCGAACCCGTGTCCCCTGCATCGGCAGGCGGACACTCAACCACTGCGCCACCAGAGAAGCCCAGCCCAATAGCCTAGTTTTGACTTTTGCATTCACTAGTTACTTTCTGTGTGCTCTTGGGCGGTTACTTAATAGCTTTAAACCAGGATTTGCTACTCATAAAGTGAGGCATCTGGAACAGATGATTCACAGTTTTTATCAGCTTTGTTCTTTGCCAGATAATTTGAGGATCTTGATTTGTTGGATTCTGGTTATGAAATCATAGATTTTAAGATGTGGGAGGGACCTTAAATATCAGATTTACTAAAACTCCACCAAAACATCATTGGTTGAAACTAGATGCTAATTCCCTATCTTTATTATTCCTCATAACAGTTCAGGATAGCTGTATATAACCAAAAAAAGCCAGTTTGGGGTAGCTTAACCAAATAGTTTGATTTTTATAATGTAACAAGTATTTGGAAGTAGGTAGTCCAGGATTGATATGGAAACCCTAAGATATTGTTAGGATCCAGACTCTTTTTCCTCAGGTTGGCCATCTTTACTTGTGGTTTTCAACCTTATGCTTGTTACCTCATGATTATCAGATTGGCTGCTGCACTTCCAGCACTAATTCCTCATTCCAGGAAGGAAGAGAGAAGGGTAAGGTGCAGCAGAGTCTGAGACTCTTTTTCAAGAACTGTCCTGCAAGTACTATCTATTTCTACAAAAGATAAGCATCTACAAAAAGAAGTCCTTTTTTATTGACCCAAGATGTGCCATATGGATATCTCTAGCTGCAAGAGAAGCTGGTAAATATAGTTTTTCAATGGTTGTGTTGACACTCTGAACAAAACTGTGTTTCTGTGAATATGACTGAAAAGAAGGACAACCAGCAATGCGTTTCATGCCCCTCAATCCTCAAAGTCGCAGAAGAAAACCTGTTCTCAAATTATATTATAATTTTACACTGCATTTTTCCATTGAAGTATTAGCTCTGGAGAGATGTATTCTTAATGAAAGAATCTCTGAAGAAGGCATAAGAGTGCTGAGAAATTAGTCCACGTTTTAAGATGCAGGAATAATAACAGTTCAGTACCACTTGTATGTACTCACCTACCCAACAGCAATGCCTAATAGTCTGAATCAAGGTATAAATCTTGATGTTTGCATCAAGTAATGTTTGCATCAAGTAATAACCTAGGTCAGGGTTGGCAAACTTTTGTGTAAAGGGTAGAGAGTAAATAGTTCAGTCTCTGTGAGACATATGGTCTCTGTTGCAACTACTCAACTCTGCCATTGTAGAGTGAAAATAGCCATAAGTGACATATTAACAACATACGAGCGTGGCAGTGTTCCAATAAAATTTTATTTACAAAAATAACCAGTGGGCCAGATTTGCCTGCAGGCCATAGTTTGCCAACCCCTGATCTAGATTTATCTTGTATGATTTTTGTCTTCATTAAGCTAGGGCACTGCAGGCATATTCTAAGGGAAAGATCTTCCCTTAGCTATTGAACATAGCCCAATGCCAGTGTAATTTAGGTTGGAGTATTTGGCAGGTCTGGGTTTATTAAACAAATATGCTGTTTGAGTTTCCCTGGCTCTGCAGAGCACTCCAGTAATGCCATGCTAGCTTCAGGGGCACATACCACTCTAGGTCAAGTGCTGACATTGAAGGAAATGCTGGCAGTGGATGACCTGCACAAACGCCAGGGCAGATGAAATTACTCTGTGCTTACTCTCTCGCTCTCTTTTTGCAGTTAACTAGATTACTCTTCAGAGAAGGATGTCTGATAAAGTCAGATTAACAGGGGGATCCTCTTTAACCAGCAAAGAACATATTTTCCTGAACGGGAGCAATGGAATGAGTTGTCAAAATATCAGTGTCTGAGCTCTAAGAAACACCTTTAGGACCCAAAGTAAAAGATCAAAGGGGTCACATTAGCTACAAATACAAAGCTCCAGTATCTTGTTCTTCTGGTTCATAAACAAGAATTTAAATAAATATGTCCTCTTGGTGAAACAAGGACAGAAGCCTATGCTTTATCTTTTCTGCAATGTTTCTCAGAACAGGCTTCCTTGCACACTAGGAGACAAATGACAGTTATGATTTCCTGCTAGCCATGCATGTATGGTAGTAGAAAAGTCTCCCCACGAGAGACAGTCTGGGTATTCATTCTAGCTCCACATGCAGCCTCCAAGCCTAATTTTTCTTTTCAGTCTTCAGATATAATGCCCACCATGGAAGATTTGTATGGGAATTAAATGAGATACAAAATGTAGAGCTTTCGGGGCACAGTAGGTGCTCAAAAGCTGTTAGTTCTACTTATTTTACACCCCTCAAAAATTAGAACCACTGCACTATGTGGTTTAGTCCCTTTCATGAAGGAAAGAGTGGTTTGTCCTTCTACAGGGCTCAGTGATCTGTCCTTCTATTGCGGGGTGGGGAGGGCAAACAAATTCCTCTGTGACTATGCATAAGAATTCTTCCACGCTCCCTTTGCAGGAGAGAAGTGGAATATTCCCAGAAAGCCAAGGCACTCCTCAAAACCCACACTGCAGTGGAAATGCTCTCTCCCCACAAAAGGCACCTTGTTTAATAGCCGTGAAATGTTCTTTTCCATGGCAGTTGGTGTGTTTTGACATCCACGTAATGTATGGCCAGTGGGAAGGCTAAAGTCCACATCAGAGACCTCTGCCGAGTTATGTGGACTAACGATTATAGTTTTCAAATGGGGAAGAGAGAATATGATCCAAATAAGGAAGTACTTTTGAGGCAGGGCATACAATAGGGCCAATTTGGAAATAATGACAATAACAGTGCAAACGCAGAACTCACATCTTGGATCTGCAGTTCATGGGCATAGGTTACAATTGGGATATGATTATCACGGTTTTCTCAGGATAATTTGTCTTCCTTCATATATGTTATGATGCCTGAGGTAACCCCTGCACCCCACCACCACCACATTTTGTTCTGGATCTAATGTAGCAGTAAGTATCTTTAGGGCTGTCTCCTAATGCGGCCCGAGCTCTGTGTTGAGAATCTCGTGCTTTCATCCACGTGTCTTTCAGACTGAAGGTAGTTTCATGCCACAATCAGACTTTTCTAGTAAACCAAGTTCTATGATTGAGATTTCTTGCCACATTTATTTGAAAGTTGGAGAAAATTCAGGGAGATCAATGATCAACACAGTACTTTCTAGGAAGTGAAATTGCGGCATTAATTGTTGTTGAAAGCATGGCTTATTTGGTCTGAATAGGGCAGTTACGTAAAGAAGTTAGTCATGCTGCCAGTTGCTGTGGACCTAAGATCTTTGGAGGAATATCAAAATTAAAGGTACTGAGCCTTTCCCCCAGAACTGTTACCATTTCAAACACTGTCCCAAGGCAATCTGATTCCAATCAAGCTGGAGAATTTTTCAGCCAACATTACCCCATCTAATGTACCTAGAATTGCAAGACTTAAAGGGTAAATGCTTGCAAACAGCATAAAACAATGGGTTTCAGACAACTAAAAAATTACTGAGGATGGACTATGTTCGTAAATGAGTCCTGTCCCTCTGGAATATGCCGTGGAGTTCACGTTGGTCTTGTCTGTTATTTTGATGTCATTGCAAATGGGTTGAATGTGCCTTTGGAAAGGGGCTGGCTAAATTGTGCCCCCTCCTCTCCTCCTCCTTCTTCTAATTCTTCTTCTTCTAACTGTTATTCTATATTTTTGTTTCTAGGAGCTTCAGTTGCAATCTGGACTTAAGGCAAATATGGATGTCAAGGGTGGTCTGGCTATTGATATTTCAGGTTCAATGGAGTTTAGTCTGTGGTATCGGGAGTCTAAGACCCGAGTGCAAAATCGGTAAGCATATGTATAGTACTCTATGCAAAGAACCACAGAGATAAGGTTTTTTTAAAAATTTTATTGAACTATAGTTGATTTACAATGTTGTGTTAATTTCTGCTGTACAGCAGAGTGATTCAGTTATACATATATATAGTTCTTTTCCGTATTCTTTTCCATTACGGTTTATCACAAGATATTGAATACACTGTGCTATGCAGTAAGACCTTGTTGTTTATCCATTCTCTGTATAATAGTTTGCATCTGCTAAGCCCAAACTCCCAGTCTACCCCTCCCCCACCCCCTCTCCCTCTTGGCAACAAGTCTGTTCTCTCTGTGCAGAGATATGTTTTTGGAATTGTTTAACTTTCCGACTTCTTGAAATCTACGCTTCCTGTTTGTAATCATTAAATCGTAGAGTAGGGAGTAACCATGGGAAGTCATTCTTTCCATAGCTTCTTATGAGCAGCTAGGTACCTAATATGACTCAGCCCAGGGTCTTTTCGCTTTTAAAGACATCCATGGACAGCTTGCCCAGTGGATGAGATGTTCGTCTTCTCTTGGTATTCCACTTTAGTAGTTGACAATGCTGTCAGAAGACTTTACTTTTAAGCAATCTTTTTAGCTTATACCTCTTGTTGGGATTTAAAATCTTTCCTCGTTTGCTGCCTTCAGTGGAGAAAAATAAAAAGATGATCACTTCTGTGAGAATCTAAGTCTTCAACATTGAGTCCTTAAGTGTTTTTATTAGTGCCCATTTTTCTAACCAGAATTTTCTCTGCTCCTTTAGCTTTTCTAATTGACCCATCAGATCAAATGAAAGTGTTTTATTTTGAACTTAAAACAACGTCTTTGAACCAATGTGATAATCAAAAGAATTATTCTTCTGTTTGTTGTAATACTGAAGAAAAGAATATGCAAATGCAATTGATTTTTACCTTTTTGGATATTTAAAAATACAGTGGGGCAGAAGTGAGATAGGAGTGCTAAAATTAGATTTTTAGTTTATTCTGAACAATGGATGAAGGAATTGAGAAAAATCAAAAGGGGGCACGTTTAACATGAAAGGTGACCCTCAGTGTTACTAAAAGGAACCAAAGAATGAGAAATGGGAGAGGCTTTCAGAGTGATAAACAATATAATTTAGGGCTTCCCACTGCGTCAGTCATCTTGGTCATCTTTTTGATGTATTTTCTAGACAGAAGTTTACCCAAATTAAACTGAACTGAATTATTTTCAGAGGGAAATCAACAACAGCTACAACAAAAATTTCTGGCTTTTTAAAAGAGACACGGTATCCTTAAGTATCTGCCTGTGTCCACATTATAGCCAATTCATCTTCAATTTTCCATTTGTTCATTTAAAAAATATCTCTTAAGCCTTTGTTGAGTGTAAGATATTAGAAGGTATTCAGGGATTTAATGAATTCAGGGAAAAGGATTCAGGGATTTAAATGATACCACCTCTGACCTACTTTTACACTGGCAATAGCAGCAGGTGTGCTGTGAGAAGCACAGCAAAAATTAGTAGCCTATTAAAAGAGCACGAACGTACAGCTCTGGTTTCATCTAAAGTCTACAATTAAATTAGAGTAGTCCTAGAGGTAAGCCTTCTACTAGGATCGTTTATCCTCTTCATTTTCATCCAAGCCTCTATCCTAGTCAATCCAATCTGTCTAGTTGATCACTGGAGAACCTATAATATCTGTCCTTTCTGGGGCACCCAATAAACATGCTGTAGGAATGGTTCTTTGTGATACTGTATTTTTCAAATATCTTGGCAACCATAGACTTCTGTCATCAGAGACCCTTTGGAGAAAGTAATGAAGTGGAATTGAGGTAGCTACATAGAAGCCAACAGAGAGAGAGTTACCAAGCAAATTGTTGTAAACATCAACTGTCTTCTGGGTGAGCTTAGACTTTGTTTTAAGATAACACAGGTATTTCTGACTTCCTGATAGGACCAGGTCCCAGGCATGTTTTCCTTACGGCTCTTGGTATGCCTATACCAAACACTAATGCCTGACAGACATCTCATTCCCACATCTAGAATTGAAGGCTGGGGGAGGACTCAGGAGTAGGGCAAAACTTCACTGCCCAATTGCTGGGACAAACCAGTTCCCGGTTACCAACAGAATTCTAAGCACATTTAGCTCACCTATTAGTCCCTTAAGTGTTTCTTTCCAGTTATCAGCATGAGAAATTCAGACCCTGTGGTCTGTTAGTTCAGCTCAGTTAAATGTGATTAACAGCTTATTTTGCTCAATTCTTAGGGTAACTGTGGTGATAACTGGTGACATCACAGTGGACTCCTCTTTTGTGAAAGCTGGCCTGGAAATTGGTGTGGAAACAGAAGGAGGCTTGGAGTTTATCTCCACGGTGCAGTTTTCTCAGTACCCCTTCTTAGTGTGCCTGCAGATGGACAGGGATGGAGTTCCGTACAGGTAAGAAGCAGTGCGTATGGAATGTTCCAGGGCCAGCCCCCGTTCACCAGGAACTTGCACCCAGTTTTGAGCATTCCGTTACAGAAATTAAAGGAAAATGGTAAAAACCCAGTGAAACATGACTTTTCTTTAAATGAGCAAAAGAATAATTGATAAGACTAAAAAGAAAAGTTAGTTTCTAGGATACCAAGAAACTGTAATGACTAACTCATTTGCTTCTGGAGATAATATCATATTCTAGCCCAGAAATAATTTATCAAGGCAACAAAGGGATTTGATTTACCGTAAGAATTGCCACACAGTTTCAGCAAAAACACTAGATGCATATTTACTGTCAGCTATCTTCACAGTTGTCTCTTGGACAGAAAGTTCAAAACAGAACATCTGACAATCATTTACCATGGTTTAAGAGCCCAAATGAATCACAATTTTTAGGTAATCCATACAACAGCAACTTGACCTGGTTTAAGTTTTGGCTCAAGCTTAAGATTTGGGGATTTTGAATTTAAAAAAATAAAAGGCTTTCAGTGGAGTACTTAGTGTCCCAGAAACTAAATATATAACTGTCCATGTAGTTTTCCCAACACCTTATCCACTCTAGAGCTTTTCATTTACACTGTGCCCTTTGAATTTTGTAACAGTTATTCTAATAATACTATAGTGAGGAAGTAGCATGCTTCGGGTCTTGGGAGCACTGACTTTTCTGTAGTGGGTGTAGAGGTCGCCTTGACATGCACGCTTAACCATGAAGGGAATCTGTGCACTTAAAACAGAGAACCATGTTTTACATGATCTCCTTTGATAAGTAGGGCAGAGTTAAGCACCTTCTTTCTTTATTTTTTTATTTCATGATCCATGTAAGGAATGCTAGATGATGTAAGTACAAATATGAGCAGGTTATGTTTTTACAGAAGAAAAGATTGTAGATTTTAGTACATTAAGCTGTTGCTAATTTATTAACTTAGGTCTAGAATAAACCTCCTTTAATACATTTTAGAAAATCAACCTTCCAACGGTCAAAATGCAGTGACCAGCAGCCCAGACACAAGGCTAACTGGTTAGGTTCCACATTTCACTTGGGCCCGGGCTCTGGGGATGTTTCCCTGTCAGCATTCTCAGCTTAAATCCGGTTGGATTTGCTCCTTTCTCAGAAGGGGAATACTCCAAAGGCGGGGCTCCTGGAATGAGGGTGGGGGACATAGCGAGGCCTACAAAGCTTAGCAGCATCTGCAGGAAGCTGAGAGACATTTGGGCCTTCACTCCAGAAGAATGAGTAGCAGCACTCCCATATTCCAGGCGTGGGAAGTGTATCTGCTGGTGGAAAAAGGAATGCGAAGAAAAAAATCACCCCGTTCGTGAGGACGAAAGCTAGTTGTCTTTGGTACCCACATCCTTTCTCAAATGGCTTTGAAACAGAAGCTTCGGGTGTTCACTCAGTAACTTGGCTCTTACGGGTGTGGGGTGACTTTAATATGTGTGTAATTTTGTTATTATCGTTGTTACGCAGGCAACTTGAGACAAAGTATGAAAGGCTGTCCACAGGCAGAGGTTATGTCTCTCGGAAGAGAAAAGAAAGCTTAGTAGCGGGATCTGAATTCCCGCTGCACCAAGAGAACTCTGAGATGTGCAAGATGGTGTTTTCTCCTCAACCAGACAGTAGTTCCAGCGGTTGGTTTTGAAACGGATGGGCTGTTTCACGGGAATCCATCTCCCCGGAAGGGATACGGTGTGACATGCCTAAGTACTTGTTCTCTGAGAGCACAGTGTTTACATATTTACCTGTATTTAAGAGTTTTGTAAAAAGCAATGAAAAACCTCACATAATTAAGCTTGGGCCTGAATCATTCAGCACTACCTACAGTGTCATTTTGAGCCAACCTATGTGACACTTGTAGTAGCATTCTTAGTTTTATTGTATCTCTCTCAAATCACGTTTAGTACCATGAAAATAGTTCTGCCCTAAGAAGAAACTATTGTTTGTAAAAAACAGGACACACAGACACACATTCAGGAGAGCACAATTTTGTTTCACCAATTTTCAATCAATGTATATGAAGCCCTTGGTAGAACCTTACACAGCTTGTTTCTACGAAACATGCCCAATCAGGAAGAAGCAGACCATTTTTTTTTTTGGAGAGGGGAGCATGGAGGAAAGGGGTAAGACTTTTAATGGCTTTTGTCAGCCATCTTCAAGAGTTAATATTTATCTCTTCTGTTAGTTGTATTGAGTATTGAGGTAGGAGGCACACAGAGTGGACATATACCATCTCTTCTTTCTGCTGGCCTTGTAGTCAGATCGCTGGAAGAAAGCTAATCTGTCCTCTGCCTTCGGCCTTACAAAAATGTCGGGCTCGGCATATCAGAATTAGAAATATTAATTTCAGGAATTCCATTTGATTTTTTCTTGTGCTGTATCTCTTTGAGACTATAATGTGGTCTACTGTCCTTCATAAGGGACATCCTCAAATAGACATCATTTTATTTTTCACTCAATTGTTTTGTGGTGGAAGTTCCAGTCTGTTGGACTGCAGTCTACAAAAGCCAGAATGGCTGAGAGAATTTAATAATGCTTTGAGAACCTGATGGATTTGGACTTCTAAAATATGAAACAAAGAAAAGAGTGTCTCTATTTGCACAAATTAAAAGAGCCACGTTAACCATTTTCAAATATTTACTAATAAAACAGATACATGTTTTGATAGCGACAGGCCCAAAACAGATAACAGGTGCTCACCTGTCCATTAAACACACACACACACACACACACACACACACACACACACACACACGGTAAGTTTAGCTAGCCTGCCACTAGTTGTAAATTTAAAATGATGTGTGATGAAATAAATATGTGGAATTCCTATTGAATTGCTTTTGTCTTCCATTACTTCGAGCACCATATTTCTCTGTTCCTGCCACTTTCTGAGCCCAGACACATATACAGCTAAGCCTCTGAAGCTCTATAGAACAGGCCAGATTCTCTAATAGGTGGTCAGAGCCCACCTATTAGAAAATAGGCTACTGAAAATAGCAGCAGAAGCAGTCAGAAGCTCTTAAGGACCGGCAAGCTGAAAAACAAGCTCTAAGCCCAGTTTTTATAAAGCTCTGGAACTGCACACGTATTGTTATGTTATTGAGAAGAGAAAAAGGAATACAAACAGGAGGGTTTCAGGGGTACTCTTGGTGGTGGTGGCGTTGGCCTTGGAGGAAGCGTTCTGTAGAGATACTCATGCTTCAGCAAAAGCAAGTTGATCCAGGGCGCTGAGCTGAAGATGCTGTGGGCTAAGGAACCTCATCCATGTGACACTTAATAAATCACAGCTGCTTCTGTGATAATAATTTACTTATTACATAAAATAATAGCTTACTTAAGAGTGATGACTGTAGTGTCCTGGATATTACTGTTATGCTGTTTCCCAACTGCTTATCTACCTGGCTGAGTCGAATATGGCCACTTATTTGAAGAATGGATGGTACTTACCAACTCTAACATGCTCCAAAGAAAAAAGAAACCTGAAGCATAGAACAAACATTAACTCCTTTCTAGATAAATGAGACAACTTTAAGAGGAGTAGGGTGATATTTCACATTTTATACGACATATTGGAGCCAGAAGGACTTACATGGCATCCTTATTGTTGAACTCTTCAACAGGTGTTGACCTGTTTCCAACACCAGTGTCCAGACGGCTGACTTTTGCAGAGATGGCTGTCTGGGAACTGCACGGCCCTCTGACATGAGCCCCTGTGCCCAGTCAGCCTCTGCTTGCAGACCTGAAGGATTTAACCTGGCTGTTCTTCTTCTACAAAGCACTACTGCCATGCCCTGTCTCTCACACATGTGCTGCCCATGGCAAGTTGCTCTCTGCTTCTTTGAACCTGACCACCTTCAAATACATGTTTAAAGCTAACACTTATTTAGCTCTTGTAAGGATCAGGTATTTTTAAGCATTTTACTTACATTAAAAATTATTTAATTTTCACAACAACCAGATTTAAAGAGGAACGTTATTATTTCCATGTTGTAGACTGGCACTGTCCAATAGAAATATAATGTAAACACAGATAATTTTGACTTCTGTTTATAAATATAAACCTGTTTAAAACTAACCATAAATACAAATGTAGGTTTGTAATATAAACGTTAATAAATATAAACATAAGCCATTTTAAGTTGCTAGTGGCCATATTCAAAAAATAAACAGCAACAGGTGACATGAACTGTAATAATTTATTTTTAACCCACTAGATCCAAAGTATTATCATCTCAAATGGGATATTCTCTTTTGGGGGAGGGGATTAGGTCTTGGAAATGTGATATATAATTTGCACCTACAGCACATCTCAATTTGGATTGGCTCGTTTCCAGTGTTCAATAGCCACGTGGCTAACGGCTACTGAATTGGACAATTACAGATGGAGAAACCAGGGCACAGAAGACATTCAACTTACCCCACAGGAGACCTTTTCTCGTCTAGGAAATGGTGAAACTAGAATTCAAATACCCCAGAAACTGCTCTCTGAATCCACTATATTTCCCAGATGGTTTGGGTTTTTTTAATTTGCTGCTAAAAGAATACAAATAGTAGTTATGAAAATGACAAGCCTGGAAACAGTGGCTACGAAGTTTTAAGCTATGCTACAAAGTTCTGAGAGCCATTGCCCTTTCTCTGTAGTTCTAGGTCTCTTTCTCTGACAGCATCAGGAGTCCTTGTACACTCACGGGTCTCGACGTTTCTCTTTGCCAAGCGTCCTGTGTCCCTTCCTCCAGGAAAGGTGCTTCACCCCTGGAGGCAGGTCTGAATGTGCTACCAACAAATGAGCACTTTATTGATAGCAGCTTTACTGAGATGCAATCCACATCACATACAATTCATCCACTTGTAGTGGAGAATTCCATTTTTTGTATTATATATAAATATAGTAGAGTCTCAGAGTTGTACAACTATCACTACAATCTGTTGGGGAACGTTTTCATCATTTCAAAAAGAAATCTGTACCCCTAGCTCCTACCCCCAATCTCTTCAATCTCCCAGCCTGAGGCGATCACTAATCTGCTTTCTGTCTCTATAGATTTATTCTGGAGATTTCATATAAATGTAATCTCATAACTACATGGTCTCTTTTGACTGGCTTCCTTCACTTAGCACTATGTTTTCAAGGTTCTTTTTTTTTTTTTTTTTTTTTGCGTTACGCGGGCCTCTCACCGTTGTGGCCTCTCCCTTTGCGGAGCACAGGCTCCGGACGCGCAGGCTCAGCGGCCACGGCTCACGGGCCCAGCCGCTCCGCGGCACGTGGGATCCTCCCGGACCGGGGCACGAACCCGTGTCCCCTGCATCGGCAGGCGGACACTCAACCACTGCGCCACCAGGGAAGCCCTACTCTTTTTTACAGTTGAATAATATCCCGTTATGTAGATATGCCATTTATCAGCTGATGGACATTTGGGTAGTTTTCACCTTTGGCTGTTATGAATAATTCTGTCATGAACTTTTGTGTACAAATTTTTGTGTGGGCATGTGCTTTCATTTCTCTTGGGTATATACCCAGGAGTAGAATTTCTGGGTCACACGGCAACTCTGTGTTTAGCTGTTTAAGAATTGCCAGGTTGTTTTCTGAAGTGACTACACCATTTCATACTCCCATCAGCAGTACGTGAGGGTTCTGATGTCTCCACAGCCTCAACTACAATTTTATTATCTTCCTTTTTGAGTATAACCATCCTAGTGGATGTGAAGTGGTGTCTCCCTATGGTTTTGATCTGCATTTCCCTAATGACTAATGATGTTGAGCATCCTTCAATGTACTTAGTAGCCATTACACATTCTTACATCTTTTTTGGAGAAATGTTTATTCAGATCCTTTGCCCTTTTAAAAATTGGATTATTTGTTTTTATTATTGAGTTGTAAGAGTTCCTTATATACTTGGGGTGTAAGTCCCTTATCAGATATATGATTTGCAAATATTCTTTTTCATTCTCTGTGATGTCTTTTCACTCTCTTGATAATGTCCTCTGAAGCACAAGAGTTTTAAATGGTGGTGAAATCCAAGTAATCTGTTTTTTTCTTTTGTTGCTTGTACTTTTGGTCATATCCAAGCAACCACTGCCAAATCCAAGGTCACAAAGATTTACCCCTATTTTTTCTTCTAATAGTTTCATAGTTTTCGCTTTAAGTATTTGGTCTATATTGAGTTAATCTTTTTATATGATGTGTGGTAGGGGCCCAAATTCATTCTTTTGTATGAGGACACCTGGTTGTCCCAGCAGCATTTGTTGAAAGATGATTTTTTCCCCACTAAATTGTCTTGGCACCTTTGTTGAAAATCAGTTGACTATAAATGTAAATGCTCATTTCTGGATTATCAGGTTTATTCCATTAATCTGCATGTTATCTTTGTCCCAGTACTACATACACTCTCTTGATTGTTGTTGCTTTGTAGTAAGTTTTGAAATTGGAACTTGTGAGTCTACCTGCTTTGTTCTTTTTCAAGATTGTTGTGGCTATCCTGAGTCTCTTGAGTTACCATATGAATTTTAGGATCAGCTTGTCACTTTCTACAAAGCCAGCTGGGATTCTGATAAGGACTATATTCAACCTGTGCATCAGTTTCAGAACTGTTACCATATTAACCAAATTAAGTCTCCTGACCCATAAATGTGAGACACCCTTCCACTTACTTAAATCTTTTAAAATTTCTCTCAACAACATTTTGTTATTTTCAGAGTATAAGCTTTGCACTTCTTTGGTTAAATTTATTCCAAGTGTTTTATTATTTTTGATGCTATTATAAATGGCATTGTTTTCTTACTTTCAGTTTCAGATTGTTCATTGCAAGTATACAGAAATACAATTTTTTTTTGTATTTGATCATGTATCCTGCAGCCCTGCTGAACTCACTTATTCTAATATCTTACGATAGAAGGATTTTCCGTATAAAAGATCACATCAACTGTAAATAGAGATTGTTTTACTTTTTCCTTTCCAATATGAATATCTTTTATTTCTTTTTATAGCTTAATTGCCCTGGTTCGAACTTGGAGGTTGAAGGTTGAATGGAAGTGGTAAGTGTGGACATAGCCAAGATGTTGGTGTTAGTGAAGATGGTGGTGAGGGTGATAGTAATGGGGTATAATAATAATCCCCGAACCCGAAAGAAAGCCTCAAATCACTTGGCAACGATCTGGTTCTATTTTCACTAAGTAATATATTTTAAGATTCATAAGAACTTATTTGAAACCTTAAAACACATTCAAAATAGCCTAAACGCACTCCCGTACAGGGAGGAGGAAGAGAATTCGAGATGTCTATCCCCACATTAAGAGTCTGTTCCAGACTCAGATTGATTGCAGCTTTGATGCTGCTTCTGCATTAATTTAGTGGTCAGCTGAGACAGCGGGTCCAGCAGGGGAGTGGGGCGGGAGGGCTGGCTTGGAATTCCAGTCCTACTACCTATCGGTTGAATGATGTTGGATATATGACTCTATCCGTCATCTCTAAAATAGGTGTGATAATCCCTATTTCACTGGGTTGGTTTAAGGATTCATTGAGATAATGCATGTAAAGTATAGTGTTGAGCACACAGTAGCATCTGATAAATGTTATTTTCCGCTTTCATCAGTGTTGTTTTTCATGTTAGAATGCGGTGCACAATGTTCTTATTTACCAACGATAGGTTTCAATAAATGGGTTTGTTTACGTGTTCTTTCTACCTCTACCTTCCAACTAGTCAGACAGCACAGTGGTCATGCTTCTCTAACTCTCAGGGCTTGGTGCAGCGTGGCGGGGATATCTGAACCTCTCCCATGCAGCATCCAGGAAGGTGGGAAGCAGGGCAGGACAGTCGCGAGGGCGACTCTGAGTAAGATTCTCCTGTGTATCTGAAATCTCACCTCTTCCACAGAGTCCTGCTGTATGAACTGCCAAGCCTCATGGCTTTCACATGTGTGAAATGAGCCTCTCCTCATGGCTTGTTGCGTGGATGAGGTGAGGTTACGTGCCAGCACCCGGTACACAGCAAAAACGTGGTAAGTGTTCACTAATATTCACTTTCAATATGTGGTCTGATAGAACTCCTGACAAAAAGCACCGTGTTACGTCATGACTACTCCATGGGGTGAATCTATTTTCTGGACTTTCATCCATGAGGAAAATGGGTTTTAGGAAGATTACCAGGCTTATTTATTTGCTTATCATGAAAACACTACTTTCACATTGTAAGATTATTCTCATATTTTGTAAAAACATGACTTTCATCCGTTTCTCTACCTGCCTAAATTGACTTCGGATTTCACCAGTCCTTTCTTTACCAAATTCCTTTGCCTTTGTTCTCTGTGAATGTGATAATTACCAAGAAAAAAGAATAAGTATTTCCATGAGGAAGCATGGAATGAATCAAAAATTCAGCCTTAAAATAAGCAGGTTCCAGTAGACAGTTCTTCTAGAAAATAGTAAGAAGGACTCCATATCATAAGTGACATGTACAACGTTTTTGAGAATGAAGAAAATATGGGAAGAAGATTGCATCTCAACTCAGTCATCAACCTTCTTCCGGACTTGAGCAGGACATCATCTCTGTGCCTAAACTTCTGCATATTCTTAGTCACCTTCACCCTCACTGTCACTTTCTTTTTCTCTGTCAGGATCCCTGGAGGAAACAGGGCCACTGCATAAAACTGATGGCACATCCAAACTGGGTAACTTGAGAAGAGCTTAATAAACCTTAGAAAGATAAGGGCAGGATATAAGGAAACTTCAAGGGTGATACAGCACCTCCAGGCTCATAACAACAGGGAACAGGAAAGGTCAAGGGGGATCACTGGAACCTAAGAGCCTAAGCCATGTGGACCTGTGGCCTTGGATTAAGGGACACAAGCAGCCCTCACCACCTCCCCCGGAGGGAACCAGGGAAACAAACATCCTGACTTCACTTTCTTTTCTCCCTTGGATCTCCTGCCTATGGTACCCATTGGCTGAGACCAGCCACAAGGCAGAGAGCAAGAGTTTCTATGGACCCAGACTATCCACAAAGATGGAAAGGGTAGAGAGGGGTTTGGAGGAGAAAATGGAAGAAATCTAGCCCCAGTTTATACGATGGGTTCTCCTCTACAATTTATTAATTTCTGTAATTAATCATCTTACAATGTGGAGAGTCTATTAGGATCAAGAAATATACTAGGTTAAAAAAATGTAGATGGGTGGCCTCAGCTCAAGAAACTCAGTGAATTAGGGAAAACAATACAACTACAAATAATTTTAGTACAATGAATAAATGTTGTAAAAGAAACGTGTTCACAATCCTAAGAGAGCATAAAGAGGAGAAAGAAAGAAAAAAATCATCAAGGAGGTGAAATTTGAAGGAGGCCATATGATTTCTTTACCTCTCTTTATCTACCGCTTCACCAGAATTGGCTTCTTTGTGCGTCAGCTTCCTTTACTATCCAGGCCATCTCAGGCCCCCAAATGGAGTCAGGTCTGCTTGTCTTCATCTCGAGTGTGCAGACAGCTCACATTCTCAGAGAGCCTACCGCACAATTGCATACGCTATTTGATGAGATTAGAGAAGAAAATAAAAATTTACATCAATAAAAAGTCCACCATTGGAGGTACATTAGGTCATCATTTACCTTCCATAACGGGATTACAGTTAAGCTAGAATGAGTTAGTAATCCTTTGCTACCCTCCTATTAATAAAAGTTTAATTTATTCACAGTTGACTTGGAACATCACATAAACCTGTATGCTATTTTCATCCTTCTATTTTTACTAGAAAGATTCCTGCCATAATCTTCTAGGATTACATGTAAACGTTTGGACGTTCTCTTTTCAGAATAGGCTTTAGGTTTAAATTACCTGATTCTTCTGTTGGTGAAAGTGACTCACCTCCATTCTGTTTTGAGGTACCAATCCCCACTTTTCTATACTTCTTACACTCAATCTGCCTGAAGATCAACCATGTAGACACAGTCATGAGTGAGATTTCAGTGGGAGAGGAATCCAATTATTGAGAAACAAAGAGATGCTTAAGAGTGGACACGTTCTAATATATTCCCCAATTAGGGAAGAAGACGTCAGCTCTTTAATAAAATCTGAGGGGCCTTGGTGGATTCAAAGCACTTATGGGATGAGAAGACAAGTCCTAAACATTAGAATTATCTGTGCTTAACCAAAGTCTCCACAGTCTCCCTCTACCCTTATTACTCAACATTTTATATTACACCTGTTAGGCAACATGTACAGCTCTAGGCACTTCATAGGTATCCAATCGTTTCGTTCTCAAAACAACCCTATAAGGTAGAAACTGTTATTATACACCTTTGGTGTATGGGGAACTGAAGAACAGAGATATTCAGTGACTCGTTTAAGATCGCACAGCTGGTGGAAAGCAGAGTCAGAATTTAACCCTGGAGTCTCCCTCTAGGGTTTAAGCATGTAACCATTGTACTATGCTACCTACCCAGGATCCAGTCTAAGCTCCTAAGCCTGGAAGTCCATTCCTTCTCCCCACTCAAGTTCGACATTTTATTCCAGCCTCATGTGCACTAGTCTTCACGAACAGCACACCTCCTGTTCCGGCCACGTGCACTCTCCAAACACACCAACATCCGGCTGTTCCGGTTCCTTGGCTCTCATCCTTCCACCTGCCTTCTGCCCAAATGAATCCTCCCAAGCCCAGCTTCCGCTGCATTTCCTATGCATAGAAACTGCCAGCTACTGAGCCACCTGCCTCCCAGGTACACTTATTACATACACCACCACTTGTGAATTAACCATACCAACCCGCCCTTCTCTCTTTCCTTATGTCATTAACATTTTCTTTTATTATGTAAATACCCTATTTTCCCAAATGAAGGGTGAGCTTCTCGAGCTCAGGGCCGCGTATATGTCCTTGGTATCCTCCACACAGCACAGCCCGTGTTCAGTAACTACTGAGCTATTCCCCAGGGACGTCAGTACGTTTGTAACTTTCAGGGTGCTCAGGCCGCCTTCAGAGTGGCCGAGGAGACATTTGAAGCAGACGGAGCCTGCTGTCTGTCAGAGCCTCCATAGTGAAGCCATGTCCCTCATGGCCCAGGGCTCTATGGTTTCCTCAAAAGAAAAAAATAAAGGAACAAACAATAAGGGCTAGATTAACTTTGCCAAAAAAGAAGGAAAGCAATATTTCTTTTTTTATGATAAGCAATTTAATAAAATAAACACGATTTCACAAAAGCTCCTGGTCAAAACACAATTTTTTGAACAAAATATTTTTCTTAATTACAAAATACTTCAGATGGAAAATAGAGGGCGAAACATCTATGCATTTAAGATCCAGGCTTGGCACTTCCCTGGTGGCGCAGTGGTTAAGGATCCGCCTGCCGATGCAGGGGGCAAGGGTTCGAGCCCTGGTCCAGGAAGATCCCACGTGCCGCGGAGCAACTAAGCCCGGGCGCCACAACTACTGAGCCTGCGCTCTAGAGCCTGCGAGCCACAACTACTGAGCCTGTTGTGGTCCCTTGATTCTTAAGCACTGCACCACCGGGGAAGTCCTTCTTGACTTCAGATATTTAAAAAAAATAGACAGGTATAGTTAAAGCTCCTTTTCTGTCTTTCCCTGATCTCTCTTCCTCCCTCCATAGAACTAGCCGCTCTCCTCAAGTTGGTAAGTATCTTTCTAACCAGGCTTTTGGTTCTTAGGAAGTTTCTGTGTAGTCATAAAATAGACATTTTTGTTTGATATACTTGGGAGTTTATATAAATGGTATCACACTGCACCTGTCATTTTGCAACTTGATTTTGTCCCTCAGCATTGCTCCTCAGATTTATTCATGCAGATACAGGTGGTTCCCACTCATTCATTAAATGACATCATTCTGTTCCACTGTACTAATAACCCTCATTTTATTTACCTATTCTCTTATTTATAGGTATTGAAATTGTTTCCAATGTTTTGTTATTTCAAAAAAAGCAGCCCAAAGACCCTAGTTTTTGCTTTTCTTGTTTTTGTGTATGTTTGTATGTGTACCTTTGCCTTATTTCTTAAGCAGTATTTTTTTTAATGTTCCCCCAAACCCTGAAACAGGCATTTATTGTCTCTATTAAAAAAAAAAAAATCATCGGGCTTCCCTGGTGGCGCAGTGGTTGGGAGTCCGCCTGCCGATGCAGGGGACACGGGTTCGGGCCCCGGTCCGGGAAGATCCCACGTGCCGCGGAGCGGCTGGGCCTGTGAGCCGTGGCCGCTGCGCCTGCGCGTCCGGAGCCTGTGCTCCGCAACGGGAGAGGCCACAGCAGTGAGAGGCCCGCGTACCGCTAAATAAATAAATAAAAATCATCGAGGGAAATGAGGACGGGAGGGGACTACGTCTCCGGGGATAGTACACTAACGTGACGGCTGAGGAGCATAGCTCTCCCCTCGGGATGTCAGCCTTCTGGCTTCCCTCCGAGAAAGAGGTCAGCTGGTGGCTACCGGTGCCCTGTGGTCCAGAGCAGTGGGTCTCCAAATTGTGTGCGGAAGAATCACCTGCAGGGCTTGTGAGAGCACAGGTTGCTGCCCCTCCTCGCCATTTTGGATTCAGTTGGCCTGAAGTGTGCCGAGGATTTGCGTTGAAACAGGTGAGGCTTCCCAAGCAAAGGCACACAGTTGATGGTGGTCCCACTTTGAGAGCGTTGCTCTTGAGAAAAAGGAAGACACTTAAGGTCATAAGAAGACCACCGGTCTCTCCTGAAGTTTGTAAGCGGGGTGTGTGTGTGTGTGTGTGTGTGTGTGTGTGTGTGTGTGTGTGTGTGTGTGTGTATTTGGGGGGATTGTTAGGGGGTTGAAAGTAAGAGTTTGTATTTTCAGCAGGGAAATATGTATTTCAGCAAATCACAAGGAGCTTCTCATCCCTCAATTGTCAGGATAATTTTATAAAAGTGCTAAAATATAAAGTTTCTAAATGAGGTGTTTGCATGTTTCTGGGTGGATGGTGGGGAGACATCTGTGTGAAAAGTTTTAAGAATGTTTATGTCCTTTTATTTTTTTTTTAATTTTTTTATTTTTTTATGTCCTTTTATTCAGTAATTCTACCCAGAGGACTTTATCTCAAGGAAATCATCAGAGATGCTTGGAAAGATTTGTGTTCAAAGACGTTCATTGCAGCATTTATTTTCATAGCCCCAAACCATAAAAACTAAGTACTTAAAATATGAGATTGATTAAACATGTTATAATACAGCCATATAAAGAAATTTAAGATATAGCTGTTAAAAATCATTCCTTTAAGAATACTGGAAGATGAGGTAGGTTTATAAATTTATGAAGAAAAAAATCGACTACAGAATAGCAGGTAAAGTATCAAATGCACTTGCAAGTATTTATTTCTGGAGGCATTTTGTTTAGTGATTAAGAATTTTCCCTACTTTTCAGTTTTTAGAAATTTTAACATTTTCTAAATATCCTTCAAAGAAATTCACTATGTTTATAAACAGGAGATATCCCAATAAATGGTTTGACTATTTTTAAACAACCTGTATAGGAGTGAACTTGAATTTTTCAGGAGCAGAAATGTTATAATGGAGAGGTATATTGTAGTAGTTAATATTTCTTGAATACAACTACAGGCTAGGGGTAATATATATTATCTCACAATTCTCTCTTTATAATACTATATAACATGTCACATATTATATATAATAATGTTATCCTGCAATACTGTATCTGATGTGTGTTTGTGTGGAATATACATATGTATATAATAAAACCTGTTTTCCCTCTCTATCCAGTAGTCCTGAAGGTATATAAGCCTTCAGGGAGGATTACACTCAAGAGACAATCTGTTGATTGGGTTGTAACTTCAAGGAGCATAAAAAAACATATACGTTTTTGCTGTGTCTTTGATGACTATCTTTTCACACCACTTCTGTAGGATAAACTTGCTATCAAAGGGTTTAATCCATGCCACTTCTCCATACACTCCTCCCCTTACTGCATTTCAGCAGCTCCCTGCCCACTACACAACTAAACAGCTTTTTCTTTTTCAGTCTCTTGCTATTGCGCTGGTTTTCTGGTTCTCTTCACACCTAGCCCTCTTTGCTCCCTGCCTGCCCCATGCTGGGTCGCTGGCATGGATTGCCTCTTTGTGGCTGCTGGCCAGTTTCCTCTTTCAATCTCTGTGCATTTGACAAGGCTTAGACTGGAGAGCTTCATCAGCGTATCAGGCATTCTCACCATGTTTAAAGGCTTCCTGAAATCCGAACCTCTTCATGAATCAGAGCACCTGGCATATAGCAGGCATTCATTCATTCCTAAACAACATTGATTCCCTCCATGCTGGAAATACAGCCGTGAAATTCTGCCCTCTGAGATTCCAGCATACTCCCAACACACACACAAAGCACGCCCAACAAATCTTGTATAGACCATTCTCATTCTAGATTTTTTTCTAAAATCTTTGACGGAGACTACACTAATCTAAGAACTAACTTTAAAATTCCTTTTTAAAAAAGTATCTGTTTAAAAACACTCCTTAATGAGGATGGTGGTTAAAACAAGTTTCCAAATTATTTGACAGTCTTTCCATTGAGAGCTGGGACTGTGTTCCTGCCCACTGAATCTGGGTTCTGTGATTGTTTGTCAAATAGAGTATGCTAAAAACGATGCTGTGTCACTTCCCGAACTAGGCCGTGAGAAATGGGCAGCATCTGCTCCTGTCTCTTGGATACTCATTGTTGGAACCCAGCCACCATGTTTTGAGGAAGCCCAAGCAGCCCAAGGAGAGGCCCAGCTGAAGAGGAACTGAGGCCCTTGGCTGGCTCCAACTGAACTCTCAGCTGATAGCTATCATCAGCTCTCTAGTCATGTGAGTAGATTCTCCCTGGAAGTCACGCTGCTGTCTGAAGCAGAGCCAAAACTTCCATGCTGAGCTCTGCCCAAATTGCAGACTCACAAATTAAACAAACGATTTTTGTGTTTTTTAAGCCATTAAGTTTTGGGGTGGATTGTTACTCAGCAATACGTAACTAGAGCAATGGTCCTGCACATAGCGCAGTGGATCTGCTTGAGTAGGGCTTCGTTGGGTGGTTAAATTGCTCTATATAAGAAATAACAGGAAATTAGAGGATTCTGAGCCAGCAAGCTAAGAAGCAGAGGAAGCAGAGGATGAAGAGAGGGAGAAGGCTGTAGCCATAGGCAGGACGGCTAACGCACAAATGAACTCAACAACCAGCAAAATGACCTAGTGCCAGAGGTGACAGGGGACTGTATAAGAACAGGGATGCAGTGCTCAGGTTGAAGGCGTTTGCTAATGCAGCTGGCTGCTGTAGGGTAGAGCACCTGCTAATCGCCACCCCATGTACCCTAAGCCTTCAGCAAAACCCTGCCACACATATACAGTCTCAAGTCTGGAATGCTCAGGACGGGATGGGTGTCCTGCAATGAAGCCTGGTGGGGTAATGAGTTGCAGGGTAAAGGAACGCACACTTGAGGCAAAATGGAAGAACGGAATTTGAGAATTCACTGGAAACAAGAGCTAAAAGCCAGAGGTGAGTCAGGAAAATGCAAGGCCTAGAACAGCCCTCAACTTAATTTCTTGCCCTACAACCCCAAACCCGGGACATATCTAAGGGATTCTGGATGTATGTTCTTGTGGAATGTGGTTTCAAGTCTTTTGGGGGCTTCAATCTTAAGGTGTATAGTGACTTCAACTAGTGCTTGACATTTTACAGTACGGACCCTCCCTGTGCAGTGGGTCTCCAAATGTGTGCTTCAGATATTTAGGTTTTGAAGGGGGCAGACCACAGTTACTCTCCCGGGCCTCAGTGTGGACCCGCAGGGACACTCGTTGTCTGGGTTGCTCTTTGGTGGCAATGGAGTATCCCTCAACTTGGTAGGTGCCCCTCACGATGCTACTTAAAAATGTAAGCAGTTAGACGCCTTCGGTTGATCAGCTGAAATACTCCGGCTACAGGGAAAGAGCATACCAGACTCTGACCTCCAGAACTGTAAAATAATAAATTTGTGTTGTCTTAAGCCACTAAGTTTGTGGTTCCCATAGCAAGAGAAACTAATACAACCTGGATGTGAAGCATTATAAAAGAGTATTTTAGTTAAAGGAAGGATTTAAGTTAGAAGACGGAGGAAAATGAAAATGTCCAAAGCTTTTTTTGAGTTAAAATAAAGAGAAAGAATGCATGTTTTCTTTGCATTTACTTTTACTGGAAAAAAAAAACAAAAAACCAACAACACATTTTTTTTTTTTTTCAAAAAGAGTCAAAATAAAAGACCATTACACAAGATCGCACAATCACAAATGCTGGCAATGAAAGGTAAGTAAGCTAGTCAGTCTCACAGAGTCCTCGTCTAAGTAGTTTTCTCCATATGCAATCCACTGACAAGGGAACTCTCAGAGCTTCGGGGCTGGATTCACAGTCTCAGTGGCCATGCTCACCGCATTCCAGAATTGAATCACATCAGACCTCAAGCAGAAACTCTTCCACCAAGATTTCTCTCTTGAGAGCAGTTTAAATGTTCATGTCCTTTCCATTTCCCATTGGCTTTTTTCATAGTCAGGGGTATAATTCAGCGTAATCCAAAGTCTTTCTTTCTCCGTTTACCACACGATTTACTCTCCTCTGTTTGGGACCTAACTTCCTCAGTCTTCACATTCTTTTCAACCATCACTGTCTTTACTGTACAATAAGATGACTTCAATGTAAGTATAGAAACGTACATCTTCAAAGGGGGAGAAAAAGAAAGGGCCACCTGCTAGAAAAAGATACAGGGATGACAAGTAATTTCAGGGAGCCCTGGGTAGCACTTTTTGCCATTAATACCAGCTTATAAAAAGCAAGTAGGAAACTTTAAAAAAGAGATCAAATTCGATGTGTTTTGTGTGTGTGTGTGTGTGTGTTTTATTCTGCACCATTATGAATCAAATAGGAAAATAACTAATAAAATATGCTCTAGCTGCAACATAAAACAAGAATGTTAACAGCTTACAAATGCTACTGTGAACGTTTAGTTCTCTTCTGAGACAAGGGGCATACAAATGAGTCCAATTTTCAGAATCCTCCCCTGGGCCTTGCAATGACATGTGACACAAATGGACACGTTTTTTTTCCCCCCAAGGACCAGAGTCTACAATTCCGATTAGATTCAAGCTCAAGGTATGATTTAGCAAATGCTACATGCTTTATTAATGATTTTATGCACCCGTGAGGTCGACTTAGGACCCAGAAGTTAGTTAAGAATATAGAAGCAGTCTCTTGAAAATATATATCATATCTATATGATATATATGTATACTTCCTTAGGAATTATGTAAGAGCTTAACATAATTTGTGAAGTTGATTTTTATAAGTAGTTTTGTAAAACAAACCTACACATAATTTTCCCCCTCAACAGTACTGATAAAATACAGGGCACCTTTTTCTTTCAAGTATTTGGGTAAAACAGCATACCCTGAGAATTTGGGGTGCAAACCTACACCTTGTAAACTGTAGAATGAAACGCCTCAAGCACCACATTGGAAAATGTATACCGTGATAGTTTTTAAACAGAGACTATTACTGAATATGTTTTCTCATGCACATATAATATACACTTATCGAGGGATTATAGTCAATCTACTTAAGAATCAACACTGTCCTGCACTCCAAAGTATTATTTCAGGTAGCATGAGCATTCAGTTTGCAGCAAACACTGACTTCCATTTCTATGAAATATAAAAATAATTAAAATGCATTAAATCTCTTTAATAGGCTAGAATGATGAAGTCAAATCTGAAATGAAGAAATTTATATCGCTAGATATTTCCTAGTGATATAAGGATGGATTTGAAATGTGTGTTAACATTTAAGATTTATCATAAAGATGTCAAAGTGTAATTTGTTTTAGCTTATTTACTCGATGATATCCAGAGAGCCATACACATACAGACATATGGAGACACAGGCAGACATACAGAGAACCTATATGTTAAGTCAGTAACTGCATATTTGGGCTTCATTTCATCCTGAGGGCAATTTCAGTGAGTGCTTTTGAAGAAAATACATTCTGGTGACTTAAATTTTCCTACGGGTTACAAATTTGTTCAGTTTTCCAAAAACAATTCAAATGGAGCATATTTCAACCTTACCGCTTAACCAACAGGGGTAAACAGGAAATGGGTCAAGATTTCTACACACAATGCCCTGTGATTCGTCTGGAAAACTGAGTCAAACGTGCAACCCTGAGAGGAAAGGGCAAAAGCCAGACTCTGCAATGCTAATTAGATTCAAGCTCCAGGCACTATATAGGAAATGCTACCTGCTTTAGTAATGGTTTTGTGTACATGAGCCATAAAAGAGTAGTTCAGTAGCTTAAAGGACTCTAATAGGGTAATGGTTTTATGGATGGGAAGGCTTCATAGACTCTTGGTTTTTTCTACTTAACTTTGGTTGAAAAAGAAAGGGCACAACTGTTTTATTCAAATATCAATTCAACCTCAAGAAATAATAAAACAATGAAAATGAGGATTTAGATTTACCTCATGTTTTTAAAAATGTTCCTCCCTATATCACTCGAGGTAGTAAATGGCCCGGCAGGTTTGATTTGGTTTTTTATGGCTTGATGAAATGGAAAGCCATAAAATTAACAGTAGATGATATGGTGTTCATAGAATACTATTTTAAAGTCACATTTTAACCACTTGGACATTCACTACATCCACAGCAGCTTCTCAGAGAACACGGCCTGTCTGATAGAACCGACAAATGAAAAGTTCTCCTTTCTTCCCAAGTTTCTGTCCTGGTTTACCTCAATGTGAGAATTTAAGGCTCAGATCTGCTGGTGATAAATAATGATAAATAGTGATAAATAGCTTATCTTATGGGCCTCCCAGACCCTTGGTAGCTAAGAACTCTACCACATGTTCTAGGAAAGGAGATGTCTCTCATTTTGAAGACCTGGCAAGCCGTTGACTACTTGACACGAGTGCTGGGTTTTCCTAAGAGTCACATGTCATTCTAAAACAGTCTTATCAATTCTGGTTCTACCTACCAAATCCTATCTGAGTTTCATAAGATGTGTTCAAATACTTGAGATTTCATGGTGTTGCTTTAAGTATTATAAGTTTAAGATCTTTGATTGAGTCTACTTTCTTGTTTCAATATTAAGTGACCTCTTACCCAGCACATCTCTACTGAAAATGAGGAAGGGCTGGTGCTGTAAGAGAAGTTTCCCAGTGGTGAAAAATTTAGCAAGTTCTGGGGTGAATCTGTTGATGTACTTGGGTAAGAAGACCTCTATGACAAAAGAATAATGCTTTCCCCAATATGGCACAAGGGGATCTTTTCCAAATGCAGAGACTGTTTCATATTTCATGTTCCATGTCTCAGAGAGGCTATTGCTTCATGTCATAGCTCATCAGCCTTAAGATTGATTGAAATGTGACCAGAGATGACTATTCCTTCCTCAAACCCTTCCTTTTACCCAACAGAACTTCTTTTCAGAGTAAGATCCCTTTAAGGAAGTTCCTGAATGTGAAATTGAGTTTTTTTTTTTTTTAGAGTCCAACTGAGATAAAAAACATAAATACAAAGTAATGAGATTACATAAATCATACAAAAATCAGTCTCTTAGTTTTTCTACTCACACCTTCAGTTATGAGCAGTATAAAATTCTGTGGTTTCAAGAAGCTGTTTTAAGCAGAAACCAATATTGATGATCATTAAAGTCAAAATAAGGCTTTAAAAAATTACCAGAATGCTTTATCTTTGAACAAATAAGTAAATAAGAGGAGATTCCTTAAAAAAAAAAAAAAAAGCCTGGGAGAACCTTCAAGTTATTGTTTTAAAAAGTAAAGAAATATTCCAGTGTAACATTTGTTGAATATATATTGACTCATTATTATGACGAGCTAAATATTTATCTGTTCAATCAACTCTTCAAAACTCACCATGAACACTCACTAAAATAACCTTCAGAATTGGGCTACAACTGAGGCAGTATTGAATGTCAATGAAAGATTCTGTGATTTGGATTCTCGACATCTCTTAAAACCATAAGGAACAATTGATATAAACCTAGGTCACTGCTATGGGTATGGCTAGGGCTGGAGATAATCAGAGCCACCAAATCAGAGTTTACTTTCTACTCCACTGCCCCAAACAGGTCACTCTTCAGACTCCAAATAATCCGTGAGAGACAGGAGTGTGCAACTAAGGAGGGACCACTGAAGAAGAAAAATAATCCTATACACTCATAGCAGAGGTTGGATTCTGAGGGAAGTAGATATTTTATACCTTTCTGAAGCTAAGAACTTAACTTTAAATGCAACCATTGTCTCTCTAGTCTTTCAAGCCATTCTATTTTAAGGCAACAAATAGTGTCATGGCATTGTACCAATGGGAAAGTTAAAACAAGGCACAAAAGTTAAAACCACTGTTTCACAATCACATTTGAAATCATGCTAAACCCAATAAAAGAACATGTAAAACATAACCAAGAGAATGACTAGGCATGATCCAAAATGCAGACCCATCATATTTAAATCCAAACAAGTGCTACAACTCTGCCAGCCAGCCCTGATATATTCCAAGAATCTGCAGGGAGATTTGTCATCCAAATTACTGATGTGCTCATTTGGTTTACAACAGAACCAATCCGACTCTGCTGTATGTTTTGACTGAACTATGAGAACATGTAAGAGATTGTTTGCCTAGTCACAAATGCAGGAGGGAAAGGTGAAAGGAAAGCTTATATTCTGTATTAAAGTATAAAAAGAAGTAGTTTTACACAGGAAAAATGCAACCATTCAATCAGCTTCATAAAACTAAAATAACACAAGCTGTCTTAACAGGGTTATTCAGAAAAATATAGGAACTTACACACTTGGTTTATAGAAGCAAAAACTAAGAATAACGTATGAGGAGGAAGGTTTCCAGATAAATTCTTAGCGCTGTTACAATGCAGCCTTCTGATTCGAGAAGATTCATCCATCTTTCTGTCTTGCTCCTATAAACAAACATAATCAAGGAAAAGATTGTTAGTAAATCTCGCTCTTAAAGAAGGAAGAAAAATGACAAAATACATTTTATTTAAATATTGGGCTAATTTAGTGTGAATAATGATGAAGTTCACATTTTAAAATGTCTTTGGTGAGTGTGTTTCTGAACCTACTAGACATCCTACTGACTTTAAGAAATTGCCCCAAATGGAACCCTCTCTTTGAAACTTCAATTAAATACAGTCAACCATTCAAAAATGATTTTAGAGTTAAATATTTAGTTTTACTGAAACCATCCATAAAAGAGATAAAATAGTATAACAGATATGTTCCTAAAATATACAAAAATGATATTTAAACTCAATTGAAACATTTGAAATTTACCATGAGTTATTAATCTAGTTAAATGAATAAACTCTATACTCTAAAGTGAACGGTCACTTCCTAAATTATGTGGAACTTCATATTGTGCATTTTGTTTAAAATGAGATATACTAGTTAGAGCCTATAACTTAGTTAAATCCATTCCAAGACAAGCATTGACATGTTCAAAAGCTTACTGAAAATTAGCCCTTTCTTTCTGTTAATCTCTTTCTCTCTATATATTAGAACTTTGCCTAAAGAACATTTTTATATTAACCTCTGGGAGTTGATATTTGAACATAATATTATGAAGACAGAAATACAGTGCCCTACAGGTAGTATTTGTTAGGGATTAGAAGACTCTATCATGTGAAAAGTAACTTCTAAGAAGTATCAAATAACAGCTATCTAATCAATTATATGCAGAGTAGTGTGGCAAAGGATATTTTAATCCTGCCATCTAGAAACTGACCTGTGTTAAGTATATACTTAAGGAAAAAGAAGTCTATATGAATAATTATGGGTTTAGAGAATGGCTCCTGTGTATATATTTCAAGTTTGTTGATTTTACTCTTTTGTGTTTTATATCGAGAAATGACTTTCAGGAGGAAAGGGACAGTTGTGGGTTTGGAAACTTCTCATTTGCTAAAAAAGTTTAAAATTTTTTTTAACCTTAGGACACATGGAGTAGCAACAGGAAAAAATATTTATAATTACAATGGGGAGGATAAGAAAATAGAAGACTAAGAAGAAAAATTTTAATGTGGACCCAAGGATCTAGTGACAACTCAAGCTGAATCCCATCGTGAAGCAAGGTTTGCAAGGACTCTCTGAGCAGATGCGGGACAGAGAGAGAGAGAGAGAGAGAGAGAGAGAGGGAGAGGGAGAGAGGGAGAGAGAACAGTACAGGATGGGGAGAGAAGTCTGAAGAATGGAGGAAAAATCGGTTTCTACCAGCTGCTGGGATCATTTTCAGGGATCTATAGGCCAGATACGGCCTTTGCATCCTTTTGCAGGATACTGCTTCCACTTATATTAACTTTAGAGGAATTTTGTTTGAAACTTTGAAAGTAATAAAATGCTCCAATTCCTATTAAGGATGAAATAATAAAAATTGCCCGTTCAACCTAGCAGAGGGTCACGGAGAAGTCAGTAAAGGGAGAGGAGTGGCTGCACTGTGTCACCGGGCAGTTTGGCCTGGATGACTCCCCATGATTTTAGGACCGGAACACATGACAGAGTTCAGCAGGGATGTTGGATCCGATTTTCCCTTGCTCCACAGAGGCCTGTGCCCAGACTGAGGGGAAAATCACCACACGCCTCTGGCCAACTATGCCCAGAGTTGTGTAACATGCTGGAAAGCCGTGGGGCATACTAGAGGACCCCGACCACAGCCAACTGGCCTGACCCAGGGGGTCAGGCAGCCCAAAGGGGACCGCAGAGCTGTGGGCATGACCTCTGGTTTGGGGAAATAGCAAGCAATCCTGGGTACGGGTCCCCGGTGCCATCCCGAGAGTCTACGGGAATAAGGGCTGACTTGCTGCCTTTGGTGGGGGGCCCTGAGAGATGAGGGGCTTCTGAGGCATTGGTGAGCTTCTAGTGTCCAAGGGACATAGAACTCTTACTACATATGCCATGGACCGTGTGCCACATCCTTTGCAGTGATTTTACGATTCAGTCTTCACGACGCTCCTGAGAGGTATTCCCATTTTACAGTTGAGGAAACTGAGGTCCAGAGAGGGCAAGTCACTTATCCAGAGGTGGAAGATTTGGGGCCAGGGCTGCCTGAGTTCATGGTGCAGATACCTGGGTTTTAGTCAAAGCCACACAGCTTCTCTTAGACGGAAAGGCATGAGCCCATCAGTATCCAGGGGGATCCCACGCTCAGGTGACAGACCACCCTCGCCCGTCCCCACATACACACAAAATTATCCCCCCCCCTCCACACACACACACACTGGGAGCCACAGCCCCTAGAAGTGCTGGAACTGTTTCTCTTTGGGACACAGGAGAGCTAAATTTTAATCAAAAGAAAAACACATACGGAGGCTTAATATACGCTAGACATCGCCAGATTCGGGGTCAGTTTCTTACCTTATTCCCTCCCTTTTTTTCCCAAATAAGGGAGGAAGGACAATTCACAATAAGGAACTGAGACGGGGAGGGCCGAGAGGGAGAAAGTGGGCGAACGCGGGGTCATCAATAAGAGCACGGGCCCCCAAGCTTGAAGGGCCTGGATTTCAGCTGATCGCTTAATCTGGGACAAGTTATTTTTTCATCTGTCAAATAGGGATAAGAATAGTACCCACTCGTTTAAAGAATCAAGTAGCACCATGTTAAATCTTAGTATATAATAAATAAATACACATTACTTTTCACTTTTTTATTAATTTTGTAGAGTTGAGAAGAAAATATAAGGCAGTAAAATTGTAGAGAAAGGCACAAAATAATAAGAACGGGGAAAGCTACAATCCAAGAAAAGAGAAAGGGAGAAAAGAAATGGCACAAAAAAGACAGGAGGAAGATAATAAAATAAAACAGCAGCTATATATAATAATCAGGAGAGGAAGCCACCATCAAGTTAGAGGGAAAAAATAGATATAAATGAATTGATTCAAGACTGTAATCGTGGGGGCTTCCCTGGTGGTGCAGTGGTTGGGAATCTGCCTGCCAAGGCAGGGGACACGGGTTCGAGCCCCGGTCCGGGAAGATCCCACGTGCCGCGGAGCAACTAGGCCCGTGAGCCACAACTACTGAGCCTGCGCGTCTGGAGCCCGTGCTCCGCAACAAGAGAGGCCGCGATAGTGAGAGGCCCGCGCACCGCGATGAAGAGTGGCCCCCCCTCGCTGCAACTGGAGAAAGCCCTCGCACAGAAACGAAGACCCAGCACAGCCAAAAATAAATAAATAAACTTTTAAAAACCAACGAACAAAGAATGTAATCGCGGGATGAGCTGGCAATGAGATGTCGAGCTTGCAGCCTGCAGCCTCCTCGCCCGGCCTCGTGCCCAGGGCTTCAGAGATCGCAGGTGAAGAAGCCGCAGCTTCAAGCCTGCCCTTGAAGCTGTCCAGTCTGGGATGACAACAGACTCCAAACAGAAGAGGGAGGAGAAGGGAAAACGCAAGGTGGGGCTTTAAACGAAATCAACTTCAAGTGAATGGGAAAGAGAAACCACAATAAGGAATTTTTAAAAATATATATAGCAAAGAACAGAAAGTCAATTCTCAAATAAAAGGCAAGGGAAGAAAAGAGGGGAAGTAAACTGTGGGCCCGACCCCAGAAAGACGAGCGGCCCTGGGGAGAAAAAGCGAAGCGGACTGGGAAGCAGTGAGAAAGAAGCAAATGGAAACTAGACTCGGGTCTGGGATGCTTTAGCTTTTGAGTCCCAACTCTGTCCCAGAGGGACACTGTGACTTAAGAAGGGTCACTTAACCTCTCTGAGCCTCAATTTCCTCCTGCAGTTTTAACATAAGGGGACGGCGTTCAAGGATCTAAGTACCCTGTGGGTCCCTTTAGAAAACTCTCCGAAAAGAGCTCCCTCTGAAGCCCCCTTTCTCTTTCCACTTCAGTTGCTGATGTTTGGGGCTCTGCTCAGGGCGTAGAAATAACTCTGAGGGGGTGAGAAGAAAAGAAACACCGAGGATGTAGGAACAACATAAAGCACACTCAGAAATGAAGAAACAAATGGGTAAAGTTTTACAGAAGAAAGAAGAGACATTCAAAGGAAACAAACTAATTGTAATACCCACTGGGTAGCAGGCATGGTGCCAATTAAAGTTTTCTGTTGTTATTATTACACATCTATCTTTAGGCCCTTGTAAATGGTATTCGGTATCAAGTCTCAAAACTTAAAACAAAATTATGGTCTCTAAGTGGCCGGGTAGGAGAAAGCAGGAAAGTGAATATGTTAGGGAAGGAAAAATATAGCTCCGTGCCTTGAACGACAGAAAACAAAAATAATCTCATCAGAAAAGGCGTCAAAGGTCCTGTGGAGAAGGAACTTGCAAAATGAAAATGAACAAACCACAAAGGCCGAAAACAGAAAAGGCCTAACAAAAACGGAGAGAGTTGTGAAGCGTTGAAGTGTTGCGCTCAGCACACTGGTGCGTTACCAGTGGGTTCCTGTCGTGACTCTCGGCCACTGGGCCACCGACTGGGAACAGTCTGGTCCATTTAGCACAATGTATGATGTCATTACTAAATACACATAAAATACGTAATATTACTACTTATCTTCTGAGATGGGTTGCGACCTGGCGAAATCTGAGGAGCATTGTAATTTTCACCACAGAAAGAAGAGAAGCAGGAAAGACCCCACCTATGAAAGCAAAACTAGAGGAAAATTCATAACAGAATAATCCGAGAGTAGCTGCAGCTGGCTACGCTCCAATCTATACAGGGGGAAAGAAAGCCTCCCCGTTCCAAAGTGCGGCTAAAAATAGGCGATGAAATACTTATTATTTGAGCTGGAAGGAATCTTAAAGGTTAAGACAGGACTTGAACACTGGTTCTGCCGTTCTGCATGTACGGTCTGTGCCCTCCAGCTGGAGTGCAGGCTCCTGGACTGTGGGACGGTGCCGGGTCACGTGTGAGGCTTTGCAGCCTCACTGCAGAGTACACCGTGCCTGGCGGAGTGTAAACGTGTAGTTCACGTTTGTTGAATGAATGATGGAATTCGTGCTTTTTGTTCAAACATTCGTTTCACAAATGTCCGGAGAGGCAGAGCAGATCCAAGGTGTCCTGGCTGCCGGTTCGGGGCTCATTGCACTTCTCTGCCATCCTTCTTGGCGTTTCATGCCTCCTACCAACAAACACAGAGCATGGCGTGGTCCAGGAGCCGGGAGCCAGGCCCATCCTGGCTCTCTCACTCTCTGGGGACCTCAGCAAAACCGTTCCTTTCTAAGCCCCAGTTTTCTTCTCTGTGAAATGCTGTGCTTGGATCAAACCATTTACGTGACTTCTAGTTGAAAGGGGTACATAAAACCCTACCCTACCACAAGGAAAAACTCTGGAGTGAGTCTGGTTTTCAAAGGAAATCTTTTTTTTTTTTTTTTTTTTTTTTTGTGGTACGCGGGCCTCTCATTGTTGTGGCCTCTCCCATTGCGGAGCACAGGCTCCGGACGCGCAGGCTCAGCGGCCATGGTTCACGGGCCCAGCCGCTCCGTGGCATGTGGGATCTTCCCGGACCGGGGCACGAACCGGCGTCCCCTGCATCCGCAGGCGGATTCTCAACCACTGCGCCACCAGGGAAGCCCTCAAAGGAAATCTTAAACTGAAAACAGCTTCCAAGCCTTCTCACACTGACCAACTGATGGATGGGAGTGTACAATGTGATTTTGGATACATCTGAACCATGTTTAAATTTTCCTCACACAAGGAAAAGAACTATACACTTCTTTTTTAGGTGTCTGACTTTTCTTTGGAAAGTGGCATAGAACTTTCAGGGTGGTGAGTTTTGAAGGATTTTTATAAGGATTTCAGTTATTATCCGAATGTGGGTAATTAGATTTTTGCCTGTACACAAAAAGCTAATAACTAGCTCCGGGCTAGTCTTTCGCTTTCTATCTTTAGGGCTGTGGACGAAAATAAAGGTTAAAGAAGGGAAAGCTTTCAAAGAAATCACTGTTCAAATCTCCAGTACAGAAAACTCTGATTTGTATTTGTGTCTGATGGAAACAACTCCAGGCCTAATCTCTCCAGACTCAGCAGACAGGAGAAAGGCCAAAGGCAGCTGCTACAGGGACACGATTCAAGCGTGCGCCCGGTTCCTCCCTCCTCTGGGCCCTGTCCTCCCTTCCCCTTGCTCTGCACCTGCACAGCTCACACAAAGGCCTTGCAGGATTAGCTGCTCCCAGAGAGCCACAGGTAAGCATCCCACCTGTCCAGAAGATGAAAATGTTTTTATCTAGAGGCTAGTCTTTTCCTTCTACAAAATGAATTCTCTAAATCTGCACCTCTTCCACATGCATATTTCTTTATTTTCTACACTGAACAATAGAGACATTGTTTATCTTTAATCTTCCCTCCTCTCTGTATTTGTGGTCATTTCGTAGGGCCCGTTGCAAATTCTTGGAAAGGAAATCATCTGTTTCTAGATTGCAAGTAAAATGAGGCTTGTGCTTTCACCTGAATTCTTACAGAAAGACCCAAGGATTTTTGAACAGTGGCCTAATGTGTCTTGCAGTCCAAGAAAGGTAATGCATAGTAACAATCCCTTAATTTGGAAAGTTTTTATATTTTGCAATACACAGTTGTATCATCTGACATTCAGATACACTTTGAGGAGTAGAAATTATCGACACACGAGTGTCACGTGTGCTAGTGAGTTTGCATGTCTCAGAACACACAGCCGGTGAGAAGACGCTGGGACTCTGATCTAATGATCCTACTTCCTAATTTAAGGCTCTTTCCTTGAAGAAAGAAACAATGTTCCTGTTTCTTTTGAGTACAGAAGAGAGAGGAATGCCTTATTTCTTTCATATAAGCATAGAAAGGGCTCCTCTCCTATGCTGGTTCAGCGTGATCTTACCAAGGAGTGAAACTCCTCAGAAGCATTTATGATGTCAACCCTTCCTCCTGCGAAGAGGACTCGAGAATGAGAGGGCAAGTTTCTCCCCACAGTGCTGGCAGCTTTCTGCTGTATCGGAAGGTTGCCCCCGTCTTACGTTTTTGACCTGAAGTGTCCTGGTTCAGAAAACCCAAGCTCACCTTTCCTATCAAGTTCCACGGACCGTACTTACGGCCAGGATTCCTGTCTGTAAATCTGAATTAACTTGGGTGTCAGGATCTACATCCACTTCATCTGATTTCCTTTAGAGGGGGCAAGGGGGAGTTGATTCTTTTCTGAAGGGAGAGAATGCAGATAGGCAGATGCGTGCCTTGTAGGGGTCAGCAGCAGAGCGTAGTGGATTCAGTCTGGACGAATTGGATCAAACACAGCCGCTCCATTTCAGGAGTCACTGCAGGCCCGGAATCTCCTCCTCTCCCGGAGGTCAAGCCAAGTGTATGTGTGTGTGTGTGTGTGTGTGTGTGTGTGTGTAAAATACGTTAAAGACTGGACTCACCTAAGAAAAAGTATTCTGATTGTCTGAAAACAGAAAAACAAGAGCTTAAAAATACCGCCTTTTTTAAGTATAAGAAACTTCAAGAGGAAGACGTGGTGGAGGGAGAGAAGCCTTTCTGTAGATTTTAGAAAACCTCCTAACAAGAAGATGTCAGTCTTTGACTCTCTTTACTCTGAGGAGTAACCAGAGTAACAGTGTCGCCAAGGACTGGGGCTGCTAAAAATAGAGTGAAGCTCGCTCCACAAAATCCAGACCGGGTTTTTATTTCTTTCCCCTGCCTATCTTCACCCAAGGCTAACCTGATAGATCCAGGGTTCACTTCCCTCCCACCCACTGTGGGAAAAACACTCAGGCCATTGGAAAAGGTCAAAGGGGGAAAGGCCAGCTGTGGGACTGAGGAGTGGGGAGAGAAGGAAGCTTGGCAAGCAAATTAGCTCCTTCATAAGATGTATGCAGTTTTCGTTCCGTGCTTCTGAAAATGCCCATTTCTAGAGACAGCCTCCGCTGCTGTAAGTCTGCCCCTTCAAACACAAAGAAACAGGATTGCTGTTAATCCCTTAAACCTGATTCTCAAAGTGATGTCCACTCACCAGCAGCTGCGCCCTTCTGCTTTCCGGTGACAGCTCATCATCTGTGTTCCACCACGAAGCTCATGGTGGTGCCGTCAAAGGAGGGGGGGGCGATGATCCGCGGCCCCAGGGGCTGCGAAGTGATGCTGATGACAGGCTTGCCATGCAGCTGGGCAAAGCCCTTGGCCCCCACGAGCTGGGACGCGGCCGCTGGGGCGGAGGAGGAGGAGGAGGAGGTGGGAGACTGGCCGGAGGCCATGAAGTAAGGGGCCTCGGTGAAAGATGCAGCTGCCTCTTTGCTGGGGGGCTCTGCTGCCACGGGGGAGAGCTCGGCGCCCCTCGGAGTGTGAGCGATTGGCGTGGGCTGCAGGGCGCCGGCGGGCAGCGCCGTGGGCAGAAAGCCGGGGTAGATCATGTAGGCGGGGCCATAGGCCCCGGGACTCAGGGCCAAGGGAGGCCCGGGGAGGGGCATGGGAGCCACAGCCTGCTGCTGGGAGGTCATGGGCACGTCCACATACTGCCCCGTCTCGGGGTCAAACAGTCTCCGGGTCACGGGCTGTACCGGTGTGTCCACCAGATAGTACTGGCCGGTTGTCACATCCAGGAGCATCTTGCGCTGGGTCTGCGGAGGCTGCGGCTGCTGGAAGGGGTCTGTGGGGACCGGAGCTGGGCCCACAGGTGCCGGGGCAGGCATGCCCGGCGGGGAGAAGCAGAGGACCTGGGGCTGGGCCCCCTGGAGGGTGAAGGGCAGCAGCTGCTGGTGGAAGATCGCGGTGGGGGGCTGCTCGGGGCTCTGCGGCCCTGCGGGGGCAGCGACCGTCCCCCGGGGGTCGTCAGGCTTGGTGCGCCAAGCTGGCCGGCTGGTCCCGCTGACCTGAGAGCCTTTGGGGCTACTGGGGACCTGACTGCGGGCGCTCAGCGGGGGCAAGCTGCAGAGAGAGGTGGCTGAGGAGGCTGGGGGCCCCGGGGGCCCCTCCCTGCCCGGCCCAGGCCCGCCTGGAAGCTCCCCAGCCGCAGAGCTCCCTTTAAGGGGGATGGTCAGGTAATTCTCACAGTCGCTATGGCTCTTTTCCAGATGGCTGCCATTTTTCCTGGTGGTCACCCCTCCGAGAGATGCCCGAGTGGCCGGAGAGATCTTGAGAGACCGGAGTCCCTGCGATTTGACGCCCTTTGCCGCCGAGGGGCCCTCTGGAGCGGGGCCTTGTGGGAACTTGCCGGCGACCCCCCCGGTCTCCTGGATGCTGCTGGCGCTCACTGTGAGCACGTTCCGCTGGCTGGGGAGCGGGGGCAGCGGCTGGGTTCTGTCCGCATCCTTGTGCACCGGGGGGATATAGAGGGACCGGGGCCTCTCCCTGGCCAGGTTCTCAAAGGCGGCCGCGCGGGCGGACACACTCTCGGCGCTCGGGTTGGAGTTCCTCCGCTGCAGACGCTCTATGGGGGCCCCTCGCAGGACCACCCCTGCGCCTTTGGGCCCGGCGCCCCGCTCTTCGGCCCCACCCAGCCGTTTGGCCGCCTTGTCGGGGTCCCGCTCAGCACCGCCGGCCCCTTCTCTCTCCTCGCTGGCGATAAGCGACAGGACGTGGCTGTCGGTCATCAGGGGCAAGGGGTCGCTTTTCCGCTTCCACGCGTTCCTGTTGAAGCTGTACAGCTCTTCCATGGACCTCACGGCCGCCGTCAGCTTCTCCAGAGCGTCGCGGGATGTCTTGGGGCCTTTCCCTTCCTCCTTGAGCTCCTCCTCCTTGACCTTCTCTGGGGTCTTCTGCGCCTTGGAGACGATCTTGAACACGGGCAGGTACGAGCCCTGCTCAGGCTTATTGGGGGCGATGGTGGCCACGGGCAGCCTGCCAGATGCCCTGTGAACCAAGACTGTCCCTTCTGGCGAGGAGGAATTCAAGAGCCTGCTGCTGCCCGCCTTGCCCACGTTCTCCCTGGGCTCTCGATCTGTGCCGTCTTCCCTCTGGTTCACCACGGCCTGGCACGTAATCACCACGGGGGACGGGGATCCCGATCCGCCGGCCGCAGGAGCCAGCTGCCTGGGTTTGGGCCCGCTCAGCCCCTGCTCTGGGGTGACGCTGCCCTTGTCACTGCTGTCCCCGGACGCTTTGATTAGTTTCCGGACATCTCTCACCTGGTGGAGGGGGCCTTGGGCCTTGGACTTGTCCCTGACATCTCTCACCTGGAACTGGGGCACTTTTTCCAGGTTGTCCCCCCGGAAGAGTTTCTGCTGTGCCCTGCTGCTGTCCTCAGCGGTCTTGAGGAGGCTCGAGGCGCCGCCGCTGGCCAGTTTTGGGGTGAGCAACTTGGCAATGCTGAAGTCCGAGCCTGGCTGTTGCACGCTCCCCAGACGGATCTTGATTTCGGGAGCCTTGGGCCTGATCACTGCTGTGGAGGTGGCCTGGGCGGCAGGGTGCTTGGTGGCCTGCTTCCCCGGCTGCTTGTCCTTGGGTGTCTGCTGGATGTTGGGGACGAAGAGGCGAGACATGATGGTGGACTTACTGGCAGAGATCTCCCCGAGATCAGCCCTCCAGTCGCCCCCTTTGGGGAGTTTCAGCTTCCCAATGGGGGCCTTTGCGTCCCCCTTCTCAGCCTCTTTCTCCTTCCACGACCGGAATGCACTGTTCTGACTACGGAGGAAGATGCTCTTGACAGTCTCTGACGCACTCTTTTTAATTTCACACACTTCTACCGGGTGTCCGTCAGCGAAACTACGGCCGGAGCCTGCATGGCTCTCCCGAGGGGCGCTGGCTTTGAAAACCGGGGATTTAGACCCAGCTACGGACCCCTCCCCACCTGCATCAGACACGCTGACCACCGTGGGCTCAGAGCCGGCCTCCGAGGGGCGAGAACTCTGCTGCCTCTGCAGGCCCCTCCCACGCTGCTTCTCGGCCCCGGGCGGGGGGCCCTCCGTCTCCCTGGAGGTGCTGGAGACGTTATGGTGGGATGTGTCACTGACTTCTCCCCTCTCCATTTTGAACTCGTGTTCCCGCTGCATCTTCTTGGAGATGACGTTTTTGAGCAGACTGGAAGCGAACTTGGACTTCTTCTGGGGGCCGTCAGCTCGGGGGGCAAGCCTGCCGCCCTCGGAGGTCTCTGAGCCATCATCCGTGTACACCGACCCGGGGCCCTTGCTGGGGCCTTGGGTGGTCCTGCAGGGCCCCGCGGCGGAGCTGGCTTTGCTCTCACTGCGTAAATTCAGAGGCTCGAGAAGGGTGACCACGCGGGAGCCCGACCGGACCTGCTTCTGGAAACACAGAGGCGTCTCCACGTGTTTGATCTCCCCCTCGACTTTGCTGACGACGAACTCCAAGGCCTTGGTCTGGGACTTCTTGGACTGGATGTAGAGCTGGTCTGCGGTCGCCCTGGCCCCGCTGCCCTTCCTCAGACCCGCAGCCATGGAGGCGGCGCTGCTCCTGAGGAGACTCTGTTCCACCCTGGCTCCGACGCCTGCGCATTTCAAGTCCAGGAAGGCCGACCAGCGCCCGAAGCCCACTTCGGAGAGCGAGGAGGACTCCCGGGAACTGATGTTCAGAGCCTCAAAGTAGGGGTAGGCGAGGCTCCGGAAGGCCCGGGAGGTCAGGTTACGCACCTCTTTGTCGGCGTCGTCCAGCTCGCTCACGGCACTGGAGGCTCCGCTCGAGTGGTCCGCCAGCTCCTTCGCCCGGACGGCCCCGCACCGCGTTTGCAGGCGAGCAGGGACGGCGATGAATTTCTTTGCATGGTCCTGAGCCACGGCTGCAGCCGGGTCTTGCTTCAGTGAACTTGAATTGTGTTCAGCAGCTGTAGAGACGCGGAGGCTCATGTCGCCTTCATGCTTGGCAGCATAAATAATGTTTTGCTTTGCACACACGTTGCTAGGCTCATTTATAGCCCGGGAAGTCGGTTTGATTGATAGGAGGATCTGGCTTGCTGCACTCCCGCAGCTGCCTGCGGCGGCCGAGGCTGCCTCCAGCGGCTGCAGCAGGGGCTCACACGGGGTGGCAGTGCCAGGCCCCGTGGCTGGGGGAGTGGGGTCGCTGTCCGAGGGGCCGCTGCCCACTTCCGTGCTGCTGGTGTCGCCACCGCTGCTGCCCGCGCTGGGGCCGGCGGGCTCACTGCCGGTGGGGCTCGGTGTCCGGGTGGCGTTGGTGCTGGGAGTGGTGCTGAGGTAGCAGCTGTTGTCATCGTCCTCTTCGCTCGGCGTGGTGACGTCCTCTGGGGTCTCGTCGCTGCCACCAAAGGAAGCATAGTCCACGAATGAGTAGATCACGTTGTTGTCCTCGAAATCCCAGCGGGAGGCCAGGCCCACGTCGAAATCTGTGTCCTGCTCTACCTCGCTCAGCTGGATCTCGTGGGTGGTGATGTAATGTGCCTCCTGATTTTGGGGGGGGTCCCTGCTGCCCTGAGATTTGGCAATCATGTCTCTGCACTCGGTTCCATCTCCTCCTCTTCCTCCGGCTTTTTCCCCTTCTTCTCCTCCCTTGGGCTGGCAGCCCACTGCGTTCTCACCACTGTCACTCTCAACGTCTAACGATGAGGACGAGGTGGCCAGAGCCCCTGTGGATGTGGTGGTGTCACCCATCTTGGAAAGGCCACCTTCTTCTGCTTTGTCCACCAGGGAGGAGGAGGAGGAGGAAGAGGAGAGGTTGCTGCCCTCGTCAGTGCCGGAGCACTGGGATCCGGAGGGTTCCAAGGAGGCAGGATTCTCCTGGGGGGTTGGAGCCTCGCACTCTTGGCTGCCGGGTTCGCCTTGGGCTTTCTCCCTGGGGCTCCCAGAGCCCCTCTGAGACCCCAGGCGCTGCTCCAGAGTAAGTCTCATGGTCCGGGGACTGTCCCTCTGGACTCCAGCTGAAGTGCACATCTCCACATGTCTCGCTTCTCCCTGCGAGGAGGCCGGTGGCTTGAGAAGTGGCCGCAGCTGCTGCTTGAGCTCCTGGCAATCTTGAGCTCCACTCACCCCCTCCCTGACCTCCCTCGGTCTGGCCTGCAGATTCGGCTCAGGAGGGGCGCCTTCCATTCTGAGCCCTCGCTTAGGTTTCAGCGACAGGAGGAGACAGTGGAGAGCACCGGGGCTGTCCTGGGCCCCTCCCTGGCCCTGGAGGGGCTGCAGAGTAGCCCGAAGCAGGGTCCCACGTGCCTGGATCGGCCCCAAGGCTGTAGGCACCACTGCCGCGGCTGCCGCCACCACCTCCCGGTTCTTCAGCCCCTGTGACGGGGCCCGGGCGAGGCTGAGGGAGGAAGGAAGGCTCCTGGATGGGGCGGCAGAGGTGGTCTGTGGCCAGGGGGCTGCGGCTCCGGCCGAGACCGTGGCCAGCTTCCCGCAGCTGAGCTGTTCTGTCCAGTTGTTTGCCTGACACCATCGGCAGCTAGGAGTCTGAATGCCATCGGCCACGGAAGGAACAGCATCTGTAGGCCGACACCGGGACTCCCAGAAATGAAAGGAAAGCATGTGCTGTTCCCTGTGAAGCCTTGTTCCTTTCCTGGATGGGGTAAGAGTGGGTCACGTTATTCCAGAAATATTTTTAGTGTCTAGTCCCTAGTCATACGGAAACCACACTTGAGGGCAGAGAAGAGAGGCTCTAAGATGAAGAGGGAGTATTGGGGGTGGAGGAGGCATGTGGGTTCTAACTGAGATCAACCAAATGTCCTATGTAATCTATTACAGGGATGTCCAGCAAGTATGAAATTGTTCTTTACTGGCTGCCATCTTTCACTCCCAAGTCTGATTAGATGTTTTTTTTTCCCCCTTGTTCTTAAATAAAACCCAAATTCAGCATTGCATTTCAAATCAATTAAGGACAGCTCCGAAAGACTTCGGAATCTCCCTTGAACATATGGTAGCTTTAAGTTTGTCTCAAAAATCTATGCGTTTCCTTTCTCTTTCATCTCAAATCAATCAAGTTCTGGTAATACAACTTTTCACAGGAATAAAACACTCTGTCCTTCCTTCCCCAAAGTCCTACTTTATGAAACATAATCTGTTTGTTTAAAAATAGGAAGAATCCCTTCTAGAATCTTTACTGTGGACTCCAAGTGTACAGGGGCAATTTTTAAAGACTTAGAACTTAACACTTCAAATAAACTTTTAATTATAGTCACGAAAAAGGAGCACACGGGTTAAAAGTGACACGACTTCAAATCCCTACCACCTCAAACAAGTTCCTTAAACTTCTAAAACCGTGGCAAGACAATAAACCTCCACTTAAATATAGCCTGGGCTGCAGCTTCACGGGTCAGTTACACTGGCTGAATTCCAGACCTGCAGGGCACCAAGTCAAAAAGCACAGAAGGACAACGAATACACTTACCCTTCATGAGTACAGTGAGGCTTGGAGGGAGGTTCAGAGAGGAAATGTGACCCACTGGCATGTCCCATGGCAACGAAGCCCAAATCCCAGTTCACTGGCTCTGAGATCCTTCCATTTCAAACAGTTCAGTAGTTGTGTAAGCGAATTTGCCAGGCAACCCAAATGGGGGTTCTGTCCTGGCCCTCCTCAGAGCAGATCCCTTGGATGCTCTCTGTGGAGAACCACGACTCTTGGTTTGGTGAGGTCTGGCCCTCATCGTCTGCCAGGCCCAATTCCACCACTATACATAGTCTATGTGTCACTTACACCGATTGAATAAAGCACTATTTTAAACATTCACATTTGTGGGGAACAAAAATAACACCATCAACCAGCCCCTTCCAACATGAAGGCACCCCTCACACAGAAGAATGTTCCTTCCTCTGCATGGGCGTGGGAGGAGGTATGGAGTGGGGTCCCCTAGCAACTGAAGCATGCACCTTCCCATCCTTGGGGTGTGGACAGCACAGCCCTGCCACTCTCCCGGGGACAGCTCCCTTCTTCCCACATCACTGCCATTAAAAACGTGACACAGGGAAGGCTGGAAATATCAAGTATCACAATGTGGATATAAAGCCAGAGCGCTAGATGAAGAGAGTAAAAGAGAAAAGGACACAGAAAGAAAGGGAGAAGGGGAGAGAGGAAGGGAAGGAAAGAACAAGGAGGACAGAGAGGGAGAGGATTTGCTAAATTTGCAATCAACTGTTTTGATTATGGAGAACCATGTGTAATGGCACAAAATCCTGGATTCTTAATGATAACAATTTTAAATCATAGTAATTGCAATATGAGTGACAAAAGTGTTTACTATGTGTGAGACGCTATCTGAAGCGCTTTTAAATGTGTCTGTATTCATTTATTCTCATTACAATTTGGTGAGTTAGGTACAATTATGGTAGTGATTTTACAGATGGGAAAGCTGAAACTCAGAGCTGTTAAGAAATTGTGGAGCAGAGTTCACGCCCGGGCTGTCTAGTTCCAGAGTTTGACCCTCAACGGCGATGCTGCAGAGCCTTGATCACTTCCACGCTCAGATACTCTCTAGGGCATCTACACTCAGATGCTCAATTAGGCGGGTGCAACGCATCCTAGGCAATTTCACCTGCGTGACCGCAAATAAACCACATAACTCTTTCTCGGTCTTGTTTGGTTTTGTTTATATCATCAACCTCTGTACACAGTATGTATTCAGGGATGAAGGAACATGAGCGTGAACATAAAATGAAATAAAATATAATCGGCTCCTCCAGGCAACTAGCGTGTCCTCAATGCCCCATTTTAATTTTGCTTTGAAGCCTTGGACGAGAAACCCTGAACACTTTCTCAAGCGCTGTGGGCCATGCACACTCCACAGCTGAATAGAGGATGGAGTTTCTGCCCATCAAGAGGCAATTATAGTCTAAGAAGAAATTTTTCCAGCACTTTCCATATGGCCCTGTCTGTCATGACAAGTCAGCAGATTTTAGCAGTTTTGCCTTGCAGTTGGCAAAGTACAAAATTGGAAGGTCAGATGCCCTGGATGTAGGTTAAAGCATAATTGCTTAAAGCTCTGAGTTCTGGAAACTTACTTCCAGAGTTTTGCTTCCTCCAGAGAGTGCACCCCTAGCCATAGCCCCCCAACAAAGAGAGAGGGTTATCCGAAAAGAGGTACTTACCTCCAAAATATCCGTGTGGCTCCTTTTCTCTTTTTTGTCGAAGTGAATGCCAGTGTAGGAAAAAATCTGTAGAAAAACCTTTTTTAGATAAGGTCAATTTCCGAAAAGTGGGGTTTAATTCAAACCACAAATTCTATTTAAAAATCAAAAAAGCAGAGAATTTGGAGTAGGATGGATTCTATTAAAAGATTAAAAAAAAAAGAAACTCATACATGGAAAAACAAAGACCAATTGTAGGGTAAAGTAAAACAATTAAGAACACCAAACTTCTGCCGTCTGGCATTTTCAGAGCTCTGGATCAGTGTATGCTACTATGCAATACTCTCAATTCTGCTGAAAAAAACTTTTGTCATTCATTAGCCATAGAGACTTTTATTCCCTAACAATGACTACAGTCATGTTTTTTTTTTTGCAGATGAACTCAGTGGTTGCCTACCTGATCTCAGCTCTTGAGCAATTAACAGTGACTAATGCCACCAGCATTAACCCAAGTTAAGCAAGCATACTTGCTAGACCAGGCAAGGTATATGGCAGGCAACTTTATATGGGAATTCAAAGAGCAACAAAAAGGAAATGACTCGTGTCGTTATTTTTATCTCTGCAGAGACAGTTTCTTAGCATTCCCTGAAAGTCTTGTGAAATGGATCATGGTAGGGAAAACTTTAACATGATTCAAGAAATGAAGAATGAAGGCCAGGCTATCCACCAACTGGTAAAAAGGTATGGTTATGTTTCAGGTCTCTGACAGTGGCATAGTATGATAGACAAATATCTCATTTGAAAGGAAGAACAGTTTATCAGAGGTAGACGGGAAGAGCAGAAATGAAGAGGTAGGTTTAAACTCTGGCTCAAACTAGGAGTTGGACAAAAGATTTTCCAAACAGAAACATTCTCAGGATTCTCTGGGGTGCAACAGGAGAGAGAAAGGGAGAGAGAGAGAGAGAGAGAGAGAGAGACTGTACTTTAAATTTTGTGTAAGGCTTTCCATAAACAGCTGCACGCCTATCCACACACATGGATGTGAAGGAGGCTTTCCTTCAGGCCACTGCTTAATGCCTAGAGTACAGCTGTTTCTCCTCCTGGCCCGGGTTGACACCTGTAAGAATTACATCTGAAGGAAAGGCACCATTTTTGTTTGTGTGGTTTTTTTGGCTGGTTGTGCCAGAGTGTCTATTATTTAGTGACTGATATAAATGTTTTACACACTTTAACTCTTTAAATCTTCTCAAAAACACCATGCAAGGGCAATTATTATTCCCATTTTATGGATAAAAAATTGAGTGAAGACATGTAACCTGGATGACTTTTCACAACTAGTAAGTGCTGGATCCCTCACTACCTGGCTCCGAGTGACTCCAGCCCGCGCTCAGTCGATGGCTGAGCTTTCAGTCCATGAGGTGGAGGTCACAGGCTCTTTCCCAGTGCTGGCCAGTTAGCTGTTCCGCAGCCTCCACCAGCTGCCTGCACACGGGAGAGCTGGGCACCGTGGAGACCAAGGAAACCCTATCCCTGTGAATAGAAAACAGCATGTCCCGTGAGGATGAGTAAGTAGCACTATCTTCTTGTGCAAAGAAGAGCACGTTATCGTGGAAGCGTGCCGTGCACATTGGAGATGCAACCTCTTAGCTATGCCCTTGAAACTTGGAAGGACAGGAAAGAACAGTTCACCACCAGAAATAAAATGTTCGCAGACACAGGGCACACAGAGGGCAGAGGTGGTGCGAGAAGTCCTTTACGTTTCCCCTTGAGTCAGGATGTGCATTGGGTGTTGCTCCTCTCTGGTCTCTCCCAGCCCACCACCTGTCTCAGTGGTCTCCTACCCATTTGCCCTCCCTTTCCCCAGACCCATGCCCCTTCTTCTTCCTCTTGGCCCCTGACAATAGTTTCCATCTCGTTCTCTCTTGAGGGAGTAGTGGAGTGTTTTGGGTGTTTCAGATCTTACTGGATAAAGAAAAATGATCCCTTCCAGAGCAACCTCAAAGTGCAACTTGGACAGGACAAATAAGTCTTCTTCCATGGAATACAGACCACTCTGAAGCGCCTAACTCTAAATGTTTGTCCATCTCACCCAAGGCTGTCTGTTATCCTAGCCTGTAGGAGGCGAAGCCTGAGAGGACTGTTGCTAAGGTTGCCTCGTTGGTCTGGGAGAGCAGGTCAGGGAAGGTGCCTTCTTAGGGTTTCACAAGTTACTGTAAATTTTTTGTGGTTGGTGTTGAAACAGAATTTAAAGCATCAATCGACTCAGCTGTCTGTCTACGGAGTAACATCAATGACTTATTTCTGAGACTTTAGAAAGGAATTTTTTTTTGCCTTTTAATTCTTGATATTGCATTTTGGGGGCTAAAAAAATCATGTTTCTGTTTTGTGTTACTCTGGAAAATATTTCTTCTCCCCATATTTCTGATTTCAGACCGCAGCAATTTCAAACCGGAGCCTTTAAAGATATACTCAGTATTTTATTTTTCAGCTTTCTATTTTCTATGAATATTTGGAATCATTATGAAAATTAAGAGCTCATTTCTTTCTTTGCTTCAAATCTCGCTTTTAAATCTGCTCAAAATTCAAGTACTGAGATGCAAATTAAGCAACTTTTTAGAAAACAATCTGACAGTTTCTATCTATCATACATAATAAGACCATTAGGGTTTAATAACATATGTACAGGAATGTTTATTGCAATGTGTTGTGCTAGCAAAAATAAATTGGAAATCATGTGAATATCAACCAGTAGAGGACGGTTGATTGATTACAGAGCATGCACGCTATAGCTCATTGTGCAGACATCCATTCTTCAGACACTAAATGAAGAGAAACATATGTTCCAATCTTGGAAGAATTTCCATGAAAAGAAAATTACAGAATAAAAATGTATTAGTATGATTCTACTTCAAAAACAATCATAAAACTTAGTGAACATTACTTACCATGTAGAAGTATAACACCAAACTGATATTGTTTTTGTATATGTAGGAAGGTAAGATGGAACAATTATTATTAAATTTTCCTTTCTGCAGCTCAGTGTTGTTTGAACCGTTACAAGAAACAAGTTTTTCTTTTATAATAAAAAAAATTTATTTTGGAAAAATTTCATTTCTCTGTAAACTTTCCTTAAGTTAAACCAATGCTGCTTAGGGTGGAAACAAAGACAACTCACTGCAGAAGACCAAAGAGACTTTTTAAGTCTCTTTACTTTCTGATTTCATTAATGTAGGAAATGAAGTTCAGAGACTGTAAGTGACTTGCCCAAGGTCACACAGCAGCAATGAATAGCGGAGGTGGAGTAGAGTCCATTTCTCCTGACTCCAAATTCAGTGCTTGTTCCTGTGTTGCTCAAACTTAGTCATCGAAGTGACCAAAGGGAATAGGAGATCAAATTGCATTCTCAAAACATTGGGGTATGATCCCTAAAAAAGCAAATAATTTTATTGTGGAGTTATGTTTTACCTTAAAAACTAATGCCAATTAAATAAACTATTGCCACCTGCAGCAATATAAATGAATCTCACAAATGTAATGTTAGGAAGAAGCCGGCTGCAAAGAGAACATACTAAATGCTTCTATTTATATAAAAATCTGAAACAGGACAAAAGAATCACTGGTGTTGCAAGTCTATCAGGATGGTGGTGACCTTTGGGGGTAGGGTCAGAGAAGGGTCAGTGGGGCCTCTGGGGTGCTGTAAGTTCTATTTCTCCATCCGGCGCTGGTTACATGGATGTGTTTACTTTGTGAAAGTATATTGAGCTCTATGCTTTCGATTGTTCACTTTTCTGTACCCACGTTACACAACATGTTCATTAAAATATTAATGTGATGTTTACAACCCCCGTCCCCTGCATCGGCAGGCGGACTCTCAACCACTGCGCCACCAGGGAAGCCCTACCCCTGACCTTTTAAAGACTACGTATTCAGAGATCTCTTTTTATTTATTTATTTATTTATTTATTTTTGTGGTACGCGGGCCTCTCACTGTTGCGGCCTCTCCCGTTGCGGAGCACAGGCTCCGGACGCGCAGGCTCAGCGGCCATGGCTCACGGGCCCAGCCGCTCTGCAGCATGTGGGATCTTCCCGGACCGGGGCACGAACCCGCGTCCCCTGCATCGGCAGACAGATTCTCAACCACTGCGCCACCAAGGAAGCCCCAGAGATCTCTTTTGACCCAGGAAGCTCCTACTTGATATAATTGGCCGATGTACAGACAGCAGAGAATTTTGTTGGACGCAGTGACCGGTTTGCTGAAGTGCTACGGCAGGCTCCAAAGAGGCCTCTTCTGGTTAGTGGTAGGATGGGAATAAAACACAGACTTACTCGAGCATGGACTTGAGGATATGGGGAGGGGGAGGGGTGGGCTGTGACGAAGTGGGGGAGTGGCAGGGACATATATACACTATCAAATGTAAATTAGATAGCTGGTGGGAAGCTGCTGCATAGCACAGGGAGATCACCTCTGTGCTGTGTGACCGCCTGGGGGGGTGGGATAGGGAGGGTGGGAGAGAGGGTGATGCAAGAGGGAGGAGATGTGGGAGCATGTGTGTATGTATAACTGATTTAGTTTGTTGTAGAGGGAAAACTAACACACTATTGTAAAACAATTATACTCCAATAAAGATGTTAAAAAACAAAACAAAACAAAACAAAAAAAAAAAAAAAAAAAAAAAAAACAAAGAGGCCTCTTCTGAATTTACCTCATCAACTGTTGAGCTGAATTATATACAAAAGTCACTGCTTTAGGATTTATTCATTCTGAATATGTATTATTTGATAACAGTGTATTTAGCAGTTCATGTTTGCTTGATTTAAAACAGTTTTTTTTCCTAAGCAAATGTCACTTCACATTCCCCTTGGCAAACTCCAGGGTGTCTCCGGATGCGCCAGCGCCCCTGGTATTGATGAGAAGCGAGGAATCGTGGTCATGCTTGGCTGCAGCAGAAGTCAGGACATTTGGGGCCTATCAACAGAGTGTCCCAGAGCTTGGGCACTGGAGTTCCACTGCCTGAGTCTGAATAATGACTCCACCTCTCCTAGCCGTACAACTGAGAACAAGTAATTTAACTTCCCATTACCCCAATAGGCGACATGCCAATAAAGCTGTGAGGATTAAAACTGGGTAATCCACTTAAAGCCCTTAGCACAGGGCCTGGCCCATAGTAGGCATGGAATAAACGTTAATTATTGCTAACTCTCGTTACGCTGTGTGGACATTTTAACCCTTCTCTACCTACATGTGTACCTCCCATCTCCACCTCCCAACCAGAACACCACGTGTTGCTTTTTTTTTTTTTTTTTTTTTTTTTTTTTGCGGTACGCGGGCCTCTCACTGCTGTGGCCTCTCCCGTTGCGGAGCACAGGCTCCGGACGCGCAGGCCCAGCGGCCATGGCTCACAGGCCCAGTTGCTCCGCGGCATGTGGGATCTTCCCGGACCGGGGCACGAACCCGTGTCTCCTGCATCGGCAGGCGGATTCTCAACCACTGCGCCACCAGGGAAGCCCCCACGTGTTGCTTTATACGTATCAAATGTTCCATATTTTTTAATTGAATTGAATCCAATGCTTCCCCATGGTCTATAGGAGAAAGGGCAATCTCCTAAATGAAAACTCATTTAAGGTTGTCCCTCATTTCATCCCCATCTATTTTCCAGCTCCAGTTTCTTCACTCTTCCATATTTATCCCCTGTCCCAATCATGCAAGTCTAGAACAATCGCTGGGCATGACTTGAACTTTTGTATCTCAGAATGTTTCATTGCTTATGTCTTGCACTGTCCCCACTTCCCATAATATCCTTCCTCCTTCTCTGTACCTTCTATAATTTAACCAATGTTTTAAAAACGAGATTAAATTGATCTCCTATAGCAATGCTTCTAATCTTTTTCGACTTACAAAACCCTTTGAGAATTTGACAATTCTTTTTCTTAGAAAAAATATGTACACACATACAAACCACCCGGTTCTGGAGGCTCCACAATTCCTCTGAGCCCTGGTCCGGTCCCCCACCTGTGGTCCTTAGACTACTATCACCGTTATAAAGTGACTCTTATTCTCAACTAATACATTGTCCCTTCTTTTGACATTTATTTTCACTCTTTTGTGTTTTTTCTCATACCCAGAATGTAATTTCCTTGAGGATAAAGGCTTTGTCTCACACATCTGTTTGCCCACGATGACTAGGCAGTACGCCTTGAACATAGTGAGTCCGGAATAAAAATGTGTTGACTAACTGTTCACTTATCATCTGTCTTCTCTCCTCAGGTGATCTCATCCTGGCCCATGGTTTTAAATGCTTTACGTTTGCTGGTGCCTGCCAGTATTATGCCCTCAGCCTAGCCGTTGTTCCTCAATTCCAGATTCTTATACTCCGTAGGCTACTTGACGTTTTCATGTGAGTGTCCAATGGGCATCACAGATATAACAGGTCAAGAAGGGAACTTGTGGTTGTTTGCACCACCCTTCCCCTTCCCCAGACAATCGTATTTCTATCTCAGGCTTTTCCATCTCAACAGTGGTACTTCCATTAATAAAATGTATGTCTTTATTTACTGCCCACCTTTTCCAGCAGCATTTAGACTCTCTGTAGGCAGGGGACATGTCTGACTTGTATATTACTTCAATCCCAACATCTAGGAAAATATAAGTTCCTCAGGGCAGAGATTTTCTTTTTTTTTTTCTTTTCTTTTTCTTTCTTTCTCCCCTCCCTTCCTCCATCTCTCCCTCCCTCCCTTCTTTCCTTTCTTTTTCTTTTCTTTTCTTTTTTGTTTCTTTTGTTCTCTGATATTGTCCCCAGTACCTAAAAAATGTCGTGCCACTAGTAGGCACACAACGAACTTTTGTTGCCTGCAGAATGAAGAGTAGGGACTCAGTAAATGCTGTTTTGTCTACTTTATTCAATCAATCGGTCAATCAATAGTTTAATTATTATTTTGGATAACTGGAGAAAGGCTAACAACATTATTTAGGGAAAATCCTCCTTAAATGAGTAGCTAAAAATGATTTATAACTAATGTATCAGAGCACTGTGATCTCTGGGAATTATTAACACATTGTTTATAAACGGTTTCATCCAAAGTCCTTAGAAACACTTAGTACTCAAAAGTTAGCAAATGATTCCCTCATTATCTTCTTTACCTTAAAAATTTGCTTAGTAAAAAACTGTTTTAAATCAAGCAAACATAAGCTTCTAAATACACTGTTATCAAATAATACATATTCAGAATGAATAAATCCTAAAATAATGACTTTTGTATATAATTCAGCTCAACAGTTGATGAGGTAAATTCAGAAGAGGCCTCTTTGGAGCCTGCCGTAGCACTTCAGCAAACCGGTCACTGCGTCCAACAAAATTCTCTGCTGTCTGTACATCGGCCAATTATATCAAGTAGGAGCTTCCTGGGTCAAAAGAGATGTCTGAATACTTAGTCTTTAAAAGGTCAGAGGTAGGGCATCCCTGGTGGCGCAGTGGTTGAGAGTCCGCCTGCCGATGCAGGGGACACGGGTTTGTGCCCCAGTCTGGGAGGATCCCATGTGCCGTGGAGCGGCTGGGCCCGTGAACCATGGCCCTGAGCCTGCGCGTCCGGAGCCTGTGCTCCGCGACGGGAGAGGCCACAGCAGTGAGAGGCCCGCATACAGCAAAAAAAAAAAAAGAAAAAAAAGGTCAGGGGTCATTCATCAAGAACGACTGTTTCCTTTAAGCTCCAAAAGCTGACCATTTTCTGCCAGCAACCACGGGGGATGAAGGATGCAAGGAGATCTAACTTTCACTGCTGAGCATCTAGGCTTAGTGGGATTACAAAGGAAGGAGAAATCAGCCAGATACATTTCAGGCCCACAGACCCTTCTTATATTTATAACAACATGTTTTCCTAGTAACAGTTTATTTTGCTGAAAACATTTAATAAAAACGTTCAGAGCCTCTTAGGAGAAGATGGCTTCACGTTTCCTAGTCAAGCACCTGCCTGACTTTAATGTGGTGCTATTTTAGTCCCTGGAAACATATACCGCCTTCCGTAAGACTCAAGCTGGTCTCTGTATAATCACCAAGCTCACAGCCCCTAAGAATAGAAATAGGTGCAGAGGATTTTTCTGGCTAACTCTGGTGAACTGTGCTCTCTCAAGCCCTTAGCAGCCAGGGAAGCAAACTCACGGGAAAGAATACCATTTCTAACTCAACAGAACACACTTTAAAAATATATATATTTTACTGAAGTATAGTTGCTTTACAGTGTTGTGTTTATTTCTGCTGTACAGCAAAGTGACTCGGATATACAAATTCTTTTTCGTATTCTTTTCCATTAAGGTTTATCACAGGACATTGAATATAGTTCCCTGTGCTATATTGTAGGACCTTGTTTATCCATTCTATATATAATAGTTTGCATCTGCTAATCCCAAATGCCCCGTCCATCCCTCCCCAACTCTACCTTGGCAACCACAAGTCTGTTCTCTGTATCTGTGAGTCTGTTTCTGTTCAGTAGATAAGTTCATGTGTCAACACAGCACACTTTTAATATAAGAGCTCACAAAACATTTTTTTCACTGACGTTGACACATGTTCTCCTAGTTTTGAAAGTTCTTCTCACCTGAATTTTCTCCCAACTGTCTTAGTGTAACCAAGGCAACCTCTATACAATTCTGGATAAGACCTCACAGACTGATCAAAAACACAAAGAGAGATTTGGATTGGTACTTGGGACCAGGAGACATCCTTCCCTTGGGCCTTTTCACTCACGAAATGGCAATTTTAATTCACAGTGGAGTCACAGGCTGGTTGGGGCCTATGGGTTTCTAAGACTGTGCTTAAGGTAAAAAGACAGGGAAGGTAAAAATTACCCTTGGAAATCCCTTAAACTGCCCATAAATTCTGATTTCAGGGTTTTGAGTGTACAACCCCGTATAACATAATTTGTGAATCTGTATGATTATGTACAATAGATAATTTATAAGTGTACATGTTTATTCAGTATATAATAAAAAACATGTATGCAGAAGAACACTTGATAACATTTTATTTCCAGCCTCCCAGCCCCCCACAAACAGAGTGGCTGAATTTGCACAAATCAAATTTACTTGAATTGAAGATGGTTCTCTACTTCAGCAATCAGAGATACCCTTTGGGCTCTGAGTTCTATCATGAAGCCTTGATTTCCATTCTATGCTTGAAACAAGTCCATTAGGAACCAGTTGTGTACCTTAGATATTATTCCCGTGGAAAAACTTTAATAAATATCAACAACCTTATTTAGACAAACAAAACAGTCACAAGAAACTCATATTTGGGTCATCTGATTACCCAGAAAGGCAGGTAGTTTTTCTTTCTAAGCCAGAGCCCTGATCTTTTCAACTTCCTATCTGTTCTTTGCTGCCTTTCTTCCATAAAATGATTCATTTTATTCATTCATCAAGTGATTCATTCACTTGATGAACATTTGATGTTGTACTTGAGTTTTTAAAAAGCCATTAAATTTAAAACATGTTCCATTTCTAATATTGCAGTATGTGATCAAATCTAAATTATTTGAAATGGCTGAAGTGAATGCTTTGTGGATGTGTTCATTTGTGCGTATGTGTGTGTGTGTGTGTGTGTGTGTGTGCGCGCGTGTGGAAGTGGAGGGTGAGGAGGTCTGCATTTCACAACCTCTAAGCACAGTTATACCTCTCAGAATGGATGCCAGAGCACATGTTTACCCGTTTGCTGCAAATGGATGTGTTTTACTAAGTTCTTGCTTAGCAGAACTGCACTTTTTAAAGTTCAGCTCTCATTGCTATTAGCATAAAGAAGACCATGCTGAGGGCTCCACCGAAAAAATAAGAATGCTCTCCTCCCTCCGGTGTCTGACGAGCATAGAATGTAGAATACTCTCAATGAGAAACCGGGCAACTCTGAAAACTGGGATAACCATAGCTAACATGTTGAGGGTGAGGATTTTTTTTTTTTTTTTTTTTTTTGCGGTAAGCGGGCCTCTCACTGTCGCGGCCCCTCCCATTGCGGAGCACAGGCTCCGGACGCGCAGGCGCAGCGGCCATGGCTCACGGGCCCAGCCGCTCCGCGGCACGTGGGATCCTCCCGGACCGGGGCACGAACCCGTGTCCCCCGCATCGGCAGGCGGATTCTCAACCACTGCGCCACCAGGGAAGCCCGAGGGTGAGGATTAAAGCGGGTAAAGCATGAACGTGTGAAGTACTTAAAATATTGCCCAGCATACAAGGAGTCCTCCGTTGTTGGTGGTATTGCTTTTATTGCTGCTCTCATGGTAACAGGCATCCTGGGAATGAGTTCAGATGTTTTTGAACCATCTAGTGAAGGTTTTATACCTCGCTGACCCAAGCTACCACAAAGATATATAAAAGGCTGGTAGAGTTCACTTTTAATACTAGATACCCATTTGAAACAAAGACTCAGCCAAGCCTTTCATCTTTTATAACCTTTGTGGGGGGACAAAGTAGGCTGTGATTTCTCTGTTGGAGAATGAGTAGAAATCTGGAGGAAGAGGGATTCTATAGGTTATTTAGTTTAACCTAGTTAGTGTAAAGCTGATAAAATCGAGAATAAGACAGGCACCAAGGCAACAGACGCTTGTCACTACCAGGGTCTACACTACAAGTAGGTCTTCTTTACGCATTTGTCCAATTCTATGGGGAAAGGAAAACCAAAATCACATTTAACCGTGAGATTGAAACACACACAGCCCAATCTTCTTTAAAGGATGTGAACTCTAATGTGTCTTTTTAAATTAGTCCTACTATGAAGATTTAACTAAACCCACAAAATTTTCAGACACTTGACCAAAGCTATAGTTATAAATCTCTATGAAGAGTTGAATAGTTGAACAATTTATGCATTTTCATTATCTATAATAGGTAACCTACCTGTAAAAAGAGTACTCAATCAGAATATAAATAAACACCAAAATTAGATTTATTGTTATAATTTTGCCTTGGTTCAGTAATACGTGCTTCCATCATGAGAATACCTGCAACATACTTGCTATATTGTGAGTTATAGAAAGGAGTGAAGAAACTAGAAAAATAGGTATGTTGTAAAATAAAATAATGATTATTATAGATGTAATTACATGTGTGCAAGAAATACAGGGTAATAACTGAGACTGCTACAATATAGAAATGAAAATTTTTTATCTTTTACCTTGTAATGAATTTACCTGCAAGTTGAAAACAAGGAGATTTTTGCCTTCTCCATAATCCTCATCATCACATTGTCATCATTATCATCAATACCTTTTTGCTTTTGTTTTTGCGGTACGCGGGCCTCTCACTGTCGTGGCCTCTCCGGTTGCGGAGCACAGGCTCCGGACGCGCAGGCTCAGCGGCCGTGGCTCACGGGTCCAGCCGCTCCGCGGCGTGTGGGATCTTCCTAGACCGGGGCACGAACCCGTGTCTCCTGCATCAGCAGGCGGACTCTCAACCACTGCGCCACCAGGGAAGCCCTACAATTTTTAAAGTCATTTTTTTTAAGTGAACGAGAGGAGCTACAGTTTCTGCAATTGATTTTTTTTAATGTAGAATAGTTCAAACATAATTGCTTGCATTTTGGTTTTGGTTTTGGTTTTGTTTTTTTACCAGAAAAAAGAAAATCAGAATTTTAGGTCCCAAGTTTCTGGTCTGGAAGGTTAAGCATATTTTCACCTCCAAAGGAGCAGATTAAACCAGTTGTGCTGTCAGCTTGAGGCATTTGGAAGCTGGCCAGAACTGCCTAAGAATTTTTTTTTTTTTCCTTCTTATTATCTTCTTTTCTGCCAGGCTCGCTCAGTGAGTCCATTTGCAGAATCAAATGAAAATCAATCCCTTTTATGCAAACCTTCCTGAAGTAGCAGGGCTATGTTTGGTCACAAAAACAGAGGTTCGTGCAGTGAAAGCCCTTGTGCTGATTTCCCTCCACCCAGGGCTCGCCAAGATCCACTCCACCAGGCAGTGGTGAAAGGGAGGATCAAACAGCTCTCTCAAAGCTCAGCTCCATCAGACTGCCCTTTTCTAAATATAGCGCACTTCAGTAAACACCACTGTGAATGTGCAGTGCGCTTGCTCGGAAATACATTGCCACCACCATCAAAATTTTAGGCATGCATGTACATATCTAGATCTTATTGGACCCTCTTTCATCAACTAAAATACTAAGCAAATTCTCTTTTTATTTTAAACTTTGACATTCCATCAGTTTCTGCTCAGTGCTTTATATAAATTAACTTGAGGGAAAGGACTCCGAGTGACGGAAGGTTGAATGAATGAAGTTTAACCACAGACAAGGCTGAGTTCTCTGAAATTCTTGAAAATATTACTGTAGGCCAGGTTACTGAGATCCGCTGCCCTGTGTCCAGGATATGACACGTCGCCGGTCGAATAAGGACTGGGTCAATAAAATTAAGACATTGCATTGCTTTAGACAGATTCTCCTGAGCAGTGTTTCTGATATAATTATAAAAATGTGTTCGGTTTTATTATCTGATGTCCCCAGTGGTGAAGGTGCTGCCCTTATTCTTGGTTTACATTCACCTTTGATCCTGGTGGAAATTACATATCTTTGTTCTGGAGCCAGCACCTGGTCCGTAGGCTTCGGTTCATCCTCCCCTAAAAAAAGATCAGGTGAGAAAGCATACCAAGTGTGCAAAGCTCAACAATGGTTTAGGACGTGCACCTAGAACGTGATCTCCAATGGGAGCCCTACGGACCACCATCAGAGGATGTGAAGGTTCAAACTGACTTTGACCCACGAAGACCCCATGCGGGTGGGAGAGACATGGAATTCTAGAGGTGACACTTTCTGAGATCAGCTTCCCTCACCACTGGGTTCAACCACTTTAGTTTTTACTTGGAAGAAAGTTTGGGACCTCAGTGATTCATGACTCCCTCCATGTATGGTCTTTAATACCTGTGATTTGGAGGCTGGTGAGGTTTTTCGTTACTCTACACACCAATTTCTACTTCATTCATCTATCGAGTCAACCCAACACGTTAGGATCCCAGTTTTAGAAAACGAATCTTTCAGTCTTGAATCAGACAGAGAAAGAAATAAGACATAAGCTAATGCTAGCCAAATGTGAGAGATGTAGATTCTAATAGACAGGACCAAAGAAAGAAAGTTAAGATCCCAAAACAGACTTATAAAATATACATTAAGGGTGGTTTTCTTCTTTACAAAAGGATTCCTCAGTGGGTTCCTTTCAATCCGAATTATACAAACCAAAGTTGTCAAGTGGTGGACAGAATCAAAAAGTCCTAATTAAGGTCCAGCTACACCATTCATTCACTATGTGACCTTGAGCACTTGTCAGTGAACCTTTTTGAGCTTCTGTTTTCTCTTCTATAAATGGAGGTAACAACACCTACTTCACAGACTTGTTAGGATCAAATGAGATAATTTGTGTAGAAGCACTTGGTTAACATAACTCATTTATCTGTGAGTTCAGTGAATGTTCAGGGACCGTTAGGCACTGATATTATGATCTACACAGCATGTGACACTTTCATTTGCAATTTTCATCCTTAGAAACTTCCAACTTGGTTTGTATGTAGTATAATCCCAACTTCTCAGAAATATATCAACTGGCGGGAATTTCCTGGCGGTCCAGTAGTTAGGACTCTGAGCTTTCACTGCCGATGGCCTGGGTTCAATCCTTGGTCAGGGAACTAAGATCCCTCAAGCCGTGCAGCGTGGCCAGGAAAAGAAAAAAAAGAAAAGAAGAAAAAAAGAAATATATCAGCTGGGTAAAGTGAAAGAAAATAACACACATTTATTTACCTTTTGTATATTTCATATGCACCATGAATTATGAACAAAGGGTCTACTTCTAGAAGACTTACCATCCTTATTGAAGTGAGAAGTTTTGGGACTCTCAGCCTTTCCCAAACACAGAATGGAAACGAAACACCTCTTGGTGTGTGGGCGCAGATGTTACCTGAGGAGCTGGCCATTCTGAAGACTCTTCCGTGTTCCTCTGCAGTCTGTACCTTGGGCACAGAGCAGGGCATCCTTGTTGGGGCTGGTTTCTATATTCCAGAGCCAGGCTGTATTGATAGAAGTTCTGCTTCAGTCTGTTGTCTGTATTGATGGAAGTTCTGCTTCGCTCTGTTCTGATGCCAAGTGCCTTGTACGACCTCCCTGTGTCCTTCCGCAACTGCTGAGAGCCCACTGCCACCTGCCCTCCTCTCCTCTCTCAGCCCTTGTGTGAAGCAAGGACGGTTTCAGTCTTGCATTAGATCCTAAAAGCGACCATCAGTAATCTTGCCTTAGCCTCACCTCTTCTATTTAGTAGGACTTATATACCTCACACAACATTTCTCAAGCAGCTTTGCAGACTACCTCTAGAAACTCTTGTTTGCACAAGCCCAGGGAGCAGGAGGGTAGCATTGCACAACTTCACGAGATTTCGAACACACTGCGGTCCCTGCCAGCAGCATCCCCTGGAGTTGTACTGTGCACAGCCTGTCAGCCACACCCGGTAGCCTTGATAGGAAAACTAGAACCTAGGGAAGATTCCCTGAAATTGAATCTGAAGCTTGATCACATGTGAGACCCACGCTCTGCGTGTCCCCCGAAAATTGTTTTGACCACTTTAATCTAGCTTTCTCGTCAGCAGTGGAAAGAGTCCTGTCTAAGTACAGGCATGCTCAGTGCCTTGGAATCTCTGTCCTCTCCTCTATCCAAAGAGTCAGATAGTCACCACCTTAGTGCACGTCTCTGTCATCTCTCTCCCGCGTTCCTGTAGCCGCCTCCTGTCTGGCCTCCCTGCCTTCGGCCCCATGTCCCAGCACCATCCATTTGCTGGTGTTGACAGTGTGGCCCATCTCAAGCACGAATCCGCTCACGTCACGCCCCTGCTTGCAATCCCTGAATACCTTTCCATCGCCTTCGGGATAAAATCCAGACTCCTTAGCGTGGATATAGGACCCTTCATGATTCTGGCCCGTGCTCTGGTCTTCTGCTTCTGAAACACCGTACTGGCCCAAGTCAAGCCCAGGCCTTTGTGTCTTTTGCTTTGCCTAGAATTCCTTTCCACTCCCTGCCCCGCCCCCTCCTCCTGACCATACCCAGCTCAGATGTTGAAGAAAAAAGCAGGGACCAGGCGGTCAGCGAGGAAACGATCTCTTCCGCCCACAAAGTGTGGAATCTTGAAGAAAGGTCAGGAAGAAATTCATGGCTGGCCCCCCGCACACGCTGGTTCGCAGGGGCTAGATGCTGGTGGCAAGAAGTTCAGAGAGCTCCGCGGAGAGCAAGGCCGTGCCGAGTCTATTTCACTGCTTTCCTTCCTGGCCTCTGGGCCGCCACACGGAGATGGCCAGATGGTAGAAAGACCCCATGAGGCGCAGCCGCAAGTTGCCTGGAAAATGAAAGGCAGACAATGTAGCAGAAAAATTTAAGCTCAGGAACCAGAAAAACTGAGTTCTGGTCACAGTATCTTTAGATCTCAGCTTATCATTTTATTGTGAAAGGACTGACTCGGTGGGAGATTTTCATACTGTGCTTCGTACAACCCTCGGGGTTTCCAGATGTTTCTCAAGGGCCACATCAAGAGAAGAGATGTCCAGGGGCTCGATGCAAGGCCCCCAGAGCATCCCTACTCTTGTCCGATATTCCGTTCCTCCGTGTAAGATCGCATCTGAAGAAAGGGTTATGTTGCTTAAAATGCATTGGAAAACCCCCAAAGGGATGAATGCACAGCAGACATTTCATGAGCGGACATACGCTTCATCTCCTCCCAGGGTTAAGGAGGACTTGTTGACCCATGTGGTCGGGGGAACTGGGCACTGCTTGTGGCTGTTCCCCTAGCAGCTTTCCTGCTCTGTTCCCTCCAGCTGGGCTGCAAACCGTCCGAGGATCAGTTGGACTTTGTCCCCAAACCCATCAGTGCCAGTTGTGCTTAGGATTTTTTTTTTTTTTTTTTCTTTTTCGGTACACGGGCCTCTCACTGTTGTGGCCTCTCCCGTTGCGGAGCACAGGCTCCGGACGCGCAGGCTCAGCGGCCATGGCTCACGGGCCCAGCCGCTCCACGGCATGTGGGATCTTCCTGGACCGGGGCACGAACCCGTGTCCCCTGCATCGGCAGGCGGATTCCCAACCACTGCGCCACCAGGGAAGCCCCTATGCTTAGGATTTTGATTGTATTCTTTTAATGACATATTATATACGCCAGTGTAATACAGTGAAATGAGTTTCACGAGTATTTCTATGACTGCTGAGGAGAACGCTTTGGAAAGAAAATAAAAACAAGTCACTAAAACTATTGCTATGGAATTACGTGTGAGCAAGTTGATTCTTTGGGGAAAGACTGTGAACGCCTAGATGGGATCTACTCTCAGATTGTTTCACAAGTCTCTTGGAATTCGAATTCCACTTTAAAGAAACCCAGCCGGGGAATTGTGCATGGTGCATCAGAAAGTGGGGTTCACCTGTAAGAGGCAACAACACAACTCCAAACAGTGTGTCCACACTCAAAAGAAGACCTGGCCCTAACGTAGACACTGGAAAATAAATAGACATCTATGTTTTAAGATAACATAAAGTATGTAAATATATATGCATATTATTTTTATCATTTTCCACTTCGATTTTTTCAATTAAGTCCAACCACCAATGTGTGTATGTGTGTGTATATATCTAGAGACAGACTAGAAAATATTCTTTCTGCAAAAACAAACAAACACAAAAACAAACCCAGAGCAACAGCCCAGGATCTGAGGTTCTGTTGGCATTTTTCCTCCAAACAGAGAAGACACTTCTGTCGAAGTGGACCTTGACTGGCCTTGCATTTGTGCAGCTGTCAGGCTCAGCGGCCACTATAACACAGACAACACGGTCGTTTCCAACTTCAACAGGTGTCCCTGATTTTTAGTCTTTCTTAAATTTCAGCAGAGACTGCAGTATGATCGCGGAAAAAAAAAAATTTGGACTAGAAGAAGAAAGATAGTCGAGGGTGTGGAATGAATGGTGTGCCCTGGGGGCCTCTCTAACTGGTGGGTACATTTGTGGTGCCAGAGGGCTCTTCTTGGCAAGCCCAGCATTAGGAAGATTTACTGATTCTGCTTTCAACTGTGATCAATCACTGAATGACTTAGCTCGCTTGGGTCAGGTAGTGACAGCATATCTACCATACAAATCCATCTTTGCCCAGTGATAGTTGTAACTGTTTACAGCAAAATCAGCATTACTAGAGGTCAGCAGAAATGTGCCAACTGGGTGGGCATTGGCCTAAAAAGAGTAACACGTTAGTCAAAGGAAGATGCCCTATCTCAGTTGGTGGAGGTGTAGCCATTGTGCAATCTGAGTGAGGATCCTTGGTATGTAAAGCAGTTTTGTGAAAGAACAATAATTTGTTTTATTAGGACTGTCTATGGCCTGTAATTAAATTACAACCTTTAGTAAACAAATCAAGAGCTTAGAGCCTTAAATTATAGATAAGGCATGAGCTCTCAGAGTGGCATCTTGGCCCATGTAGAATTCCACCTGGGAAAGTGGACTAGGTCTCAAAAGACCTCCAAAAAGTAAATATCTCCTACATCCAACCACTCTGACCTCCGCAGCCCCTCTTCTTTATGATAGCCATTGTCTCAGTTCGACAGGTTTTAGGTATATTAAAATATATTTTCTTTTAATAACACAGTTGAAATCACATTTTATATACGTTCTGCAACTTGCTTTATGCGTCTTATTTTTTAAGCTAACTATCTCATGTCATACTTTAACGAGGGAATATGGGCATAGCGGGAAAAAAAAGCATGAAAACAGTACAGAAAGATACAACTTTTTCAAAAACTGCTGACAACATGGGAGATACAAGAGATCGTGTGAGGGGTGGGGAAGGGGCAGACATCTGAGAGGTAGACATGTTTGTTTTTTTTTTTAACATCTTTATCGGAGTATAATTGCTTTACAATGGTGTGTTAGTTTCTGCTGTATAACAAAGTGGCTCAGTTATACGTATACATATGTCCCCATATCTCTTCCCTCTTGAGTCTCCCTCCCTCCCACCCTCCCTATCCCACCCCTGTAGGTGGTTATAAAGCACGGAGCTGATCTCCCTGTGCTATGTGGCTGCTTCCCACTAGCTATCTATCTTACGTTTGGTAGTGTATATATGTCCATGCCACTCTCACTTCGTCCCAGCTTACCCTTCCCCCTCCCCGTGTCCTCAAGTCCATTCTCTAGTAGGTCTGCGTCTTTATTCCCATCTTGCCCTTAGGTTCTTCATGACCTTTTTTTTTTCCCCTTAGATTCCATATATATGTGTTAGCATACAGTATTTGTTTTTCTCCTTCTGACTTACTTCACTCTGTATGACAGACTCTAGGTCCATCCACCTCACTACAAATAACTCAATTTCGTTTCTTTTTATGGCTGGGTAATATTCCATTGTATATATGTGCCATATCTTCTTTATCCATTCCTCTGTTGATGGACACTTAGGTTGCTTCCATGTCCTGGCTACTGTAAATAGAGCTGCAATGAACATTGTGGTCCATGACTCTTTTTGAATTATGGTTTTCTCAGGGTATATGCCCAGTGGTGGGATTGCTGGGCAGACATGTCTTTTAAGAGCAAGGATAGGCCTGCTGTGATGAGCCTTACCATCTTCTGTGAAATGCAGGGCTAACCTCAGTCTCAATGAGGCTTCATTTTCCAGGGAGCAACCTGTAGAACAGAACTTGAGTAATATCAGCAAATGTCTTCCAGCATTGTCATTATCCCCAGCTTATCTCTGCTAGTTTATAGCACCTCAAGTAAGGTACTAATTAACTAGGAGTCAGAGTTTTTGAACGCCAGGCTCTCTGGTAGAGTGGGAGTCAAGCTATCATGAGGGCTCTTTATTCCCTTGGTTAATATTTTTCCTTTCCTCCAGCACTGCGCTTACTCTTTGTGGAGAAGCTGAGTGAGTTTAATGGAGCCCTCTCTATGAACAGGGCCAACTGGAGCACTGTTCTTAAGGAGATGAAGAGTCTTGGAGGTCTTTAGCTTCCATCGGCAGGGATGGAGTTGTCGGATCCTACAAAAAGGGCATTGGCTTTGGGGTCAGACCACGGGCTTCGGTTCAAATCCAGGGTCTACTATGTACTAGCCGTGCGACCGAGGCATGACTTAATCCTTCAAGCCTCTATTTACTCATATGTAAGATGAGGGATATTAATCCCTCCATTATAGGGCTATTGGTAGGAGTCACTCAGATAACGTATGTTCTCATGGGCCAGGTCCCTAAACACACTGGGTCAGGCACTGTGCTAGATTTCCAGAGATTGGACACATGTGAAACACATGGTGGTCAGTCACTAGAGACTTGTTGAGCTGTCACGATCTCATAAAGTAATAGGGAGACTCAAAAATAAAACAAACAAACACTATCGTTTGAAAGGGCTTCGGAACTGTGCTATGAGACAGTAGATGAAATAACTCTTTCCACTTAAGTTCCACAGGCCTTCTTCCCCAGAAACAGAAATAGAGAGAAGTAAGGAGAAGAAAAATAAGATAGTTCTTGAGACTAAATAAAAGAATCATAGAAATAATGTGGGTAATATGTCTAGTGCAGCAAGATTATTGATGAAAAATTCCATTGTGAAGGCTCACAGCTTAAACCCTGGCCCTGTTCTCTTTGGATGCAGATACTGAGGACAGTATTTCTCAACCTCGGCACTATTGACATTTGGGGATAGATATTGCTTCGTTGTTGGGGGCTGTCCCATGCTTCGTAATGTGTTTAGCAGCATACCTGGCCTCTACCCACTAAATGCCAGTAGCACCCTCCTCCAAGTTGTGACAGCCAAAAATGTCTCCAGACATTGCCAAATATCCCATGGGGGATAAAATTGCTCCCAGCTGAGAACCAGTGCTCTAGGGTCTATCTGACCAAAGAACTTAAGAAAAAATATATCCCCAAGGAAGAGACTCAGTACCCAGGCTTAGCCCAATATCAGTACCTCAGTTGCTGGGACACTTCCGAGTGTAGGTGTTTCTGGCACCCAGGTCTGACCTCCAGTCCAGCTGCATATTTGTGCCCAAAGGGGAAAAGGACTACAAAAATTGGAAAGATCTGCTTTCACTGAAGTCTCTCCGAGACATTGAGACATACCCCTCCTTGCTAACTTTCCTCTAGCCACTCCACCCCTTTGATATTCCTCAAATGTACTGTATTAATTGTGCCTTTTATTCTGTACTTTGGATGCTTTGGCATCTTGGGGCTTGCTGACCCTGGAGGGACTCCCATCCAAGGGCTAGGCACTTTCTAGAGATAGCAAACAGCTTGACTGCGAGTGTGCTCTCATATGCAAACCAACCGACCCAGAGCCCATACCACCAACTGCCTCCTTGCACGCTCAGGGCAACTATCATATTTCCCTGCTCTAACCACCTCAAGACCAGACACCAGACAAATAGGGACAGTCCCTCTTGCCCGGAGCCCGCTGTAACTATTCAAACTAGCCAGTTCTAAGCTGCATACCACCCTTGCCCATTCCGTCCCACAGAAACCATGACAGAGGCTCTCCCACACGTTTCTCCCTCACTCCTTCAGCCTCCCTGCTTCTCCGTGTGCCCCTTCCTCGTGGGATCTGTGAGCATAAGAAATGATCTTTTCAATGCCAATTGTCCCCTGTGTTCCATTGGCCTCTCCCTACCTGGAAAGTAATGGAACCTACTTTTTAAAACACCGTGTTGTAGACGCTCACAGCTCCAGGGCTTTCTCCAGTTCTCCAAGCACACCCTGCTGCTCCTACCATGGAGCGTTTGTCCTTGCTATTCCTTCCGTCAGAGATGACCCTCTTTCTTCAGGACACCTCCCCCCAGACCTAGCGGGCTTCTCCATGCCCACATCTCATCTCACCAGCACCTTCCTCACAGAACTTCCCTGAGTCCCAGCCTGGGTCAAGTCCCTTTCACATTGTTCTCAGGGCATGCTACTTTTTCTCTGTGGCACTTAACATAGCTTGTGTTTGATTCCCTGGGCGATTATATGATTCAGGTTTGGTTTCCTCCATAAGACTGGAAACACCAAGAAAGCAGCAGCTCTGCCCATTTTTCCTCACTTTTGCATTCTCAGTGCACTGCCTGGTACATGCTATGTGTTCAATATTTGTTGATTGAATGAATGGCTGAAGCCCTTGGGGACTCCTAGAAATAAGAGGTGGACCCTTTGAAGAGAATCTGAAGCCCAGCAAAAGAGAGTTGGAAGAGAGTCAGAGAAACATATTTTATTACTGTTAACATGGCTGCATTGGCCCCAGGCAGCTGGATCGTAACAGACAACATAAAGTTGACAACATAAGGTGTTAAATAAATTGTGGTATATACACATGATGGAATATCATACAACCATTAGAATCATCTTTGCAATCTAAGTGTCTCATACGTATGTCATAGTCATAAAGAAACACTATGTAGTTATTCAAGTTATATTGCAAATGTAATTTTGTTAACATGTGAGAATGATCCTGACATTCAGTTTTTAAAAAAACAGGCTTTAGAACAATTTGTAGAGGTTGATACTGCCTTGTTTAAAATTAGTATGAAATTATAAATATGTGCTTATGATATGCCAGGCACTGTGAAAAACATTCTCCCTTTATATGGAGTATCTTATACTTATATAAGGATCCTTACAAGGAAGATAATATTATTAGTAGAGATTTTAAAGATAAGAAAATGAGGCTTTTAGAGGTAGAACACTTGTCTATGGCTCAGAGATAACTATATTATTAGTAATTTTCTCCGGTTAGTTAGGACTATTTGCTTTCTCTATTTGCTAAATTTTCTTCAAATAAACATGGGTTAATTTAATTTTGCAATAAAACATAATAAATTTAAAAATACATTTAAATGTTTTTAATGGCAAAAATGTTCTTTATGCAGTGTTTATTGTCAGATAAGACAGTAAGATAAATTTTACATACAGGAGACTTTCAATTATGTTTTCTAAAATGCTGAGAGAACGTACTGGAAGGAAATGGGTACAAATGTTATAAATGAGTCTTCTTTTCTCTCTTTATTTAGGCATGTTTATTTCCCAGATTTCTTACAATGACCTTGTATTTGCCTTCACTATGAAGCAATTTGCCAAAGTTGCCTACTGTGGAGCAGTTAGCCCCGAGATGCTTTCACTTCAGGCCAATTCCCCAAAAAATATCTGAGGCAATTTCAACTCTCCTCCCACAGTGTCAGGTGTGCAAGGAAGAGATTTAAAATGTTTTCCTATAGCAATATTAATTTTTATTTCAAATCTTCACTTTCCAAGAATGGAAAAATCTTGGTCTCAATACATTTCACTCTCCTTCATCTCCAGCCCATCTCTTCCTTCACCTCTGTCTGCACCCCCATCCCAGGGATTAACCGTAACCGCGGTGTTTTAGCACATCTCAAATATCAGGGAAAGAGATACATACGTTAGTATTTCAGAAATATTATCCTGCCTCACATCAGTGGTGCTGAAACACTGAAACAAGCAATCTGATCCCAAACCAGACCAACCTGGATTTACTTGTCTGAGTGATTGGCCTTTGCGGGGCAAGAGTAAAAAAATCCACCCTCCTGTGACTTAGTCAGCCAGGCCGACAAGAGCTCTCTTTCCTCAGGTTGAGAGTTTATTGTCAAATGGAGGTAAAAAAAAAAAAGAGGTAAAGAATCCTTTTTACCAAGAAAGGGTGGTCACACCAGGTCATCCTGGAGGGAGAACTAAAAGAGTACATTGAAGTCTAAGCTGGCAGCTGCTTTTGCCTATTAAGTCGTCTTTCTGCTCTAGAGCAGATGGTGTTGGCATTGCCACGCAAGTCACTCTGGAAAGACACAAACACATTTAAAAGTTGGCTTTGACTTTCCACATTGAATATCCTTTGAGTTTATACCTACATTTAGAAAATATATCTTTGTGAGCTCACACACATATATATATATATATATATATATATATATATATATAGTACATATATCTTTGAGTTTGATATATACATGATATCGTATGCCCATACCACTAGCGTTTATGTGCTGTTTACTTGGCAGGCTGATCTGTCGGTGAATTTTCAATGCCTATCATCTAACCCAGCGCTTGGCACACACTAGGTGCTCAGCGTCTCTCTGGTGTATCGATGATAATAGAATCCACCCTTTCATAAAAGGTGAATGTCCACAGATAATATGCACATAGCTATGACACCATTCAAAAGTATTTCATCTATAAAATGACCCCTGGGGAGTCTTAGGGAAAAGAGTGTAATTAGCTGCTTTACCCAGAGCTCCAGAGTTGGGGTAGAGATATCTGGCTGCAGGAGTCCATCCGGAGTAGAAAATACTTAAGAGTCATGCCTTGCTGAGCGTGGGGAGGAGGGAGTTCCTCACCTCGTCCTCGGCTAGATCAGGTTCAGACCGGAGTGGAGGCATGCCAGGGGACCCGCGGAGAGTCAGCTTCATCTCACAACTCAGGAAAGCCTCAGGTAGAAGAGCATCCCGAGATATCCTAGGACCCTCCAGAAGTACACAGGTGGTGACCCCTCATAGTGGCTGTGGAGTAGGAGATAGAAGGGCCCCCGGGCTGGCAGCTGGGGTTTGTCAGGTGGAGTTAAATGGAAGCTTTGTTCTCCCCCAGATGCTCCAAGGACAAAGCTAGTGGCAGAAGCTGAGCTCTGCTGAAGTAAAGAGATAAGATGACCACTCCTGAGGTCGAGGAAGACGTCCCTGTCTGCACATGCGCAGGAAGGCTCCTTGAGGGGGGTCAAAAAAGGAGAGGCCGCCACCCCATGATATATGTGGACATGCACCCACAGGCCTCTGCAGTGGGATCCATCTTAGCAAAAAGTTGCGTACGCGAGTCGGGGAGGGTCCTGGGACCAGTCAGGTGAAAAAAGAAACAAGATCATTGGCCAAATGTAAACAAAGACCCGGAAGGACGGTCCCATATAAGGGATTTTAATCTCCTCTTTGCTGCACTCCTCATTCAGGACTCCTGCACTCCTCTCCGGGTGTGTATTTCTGCCTCACTAGCTTCTGACTTAAATAAGTAAGCTGTTTCTCTGTGTGCTCTCCCATACGTTGTGCTGTGTCTCTAACAATAAAATTTGTACCTGTTTTTATAGTTTTTGCCTCCTTGAAACATTCTTGTTTTCAAAGCGGGGAAAGAGCTAGGGCCCCTTTGCTTCTAGCCTCTAGCCCCTGGTGGTCTGGTGGCTGGGAGTCCTGGTTTTCAGCCAGGCTACCCAGGTTCAATTCCTGGGCAGGGAACTAAGATGTCTCTTCAGGACCGCTCACCGCTATCTCTCCGAGATCAGCTGTAGAGTGTTAGCCTGTACTCTTCAGAACCTGGTATTAGAATCAGCCAAAAATCCAAGCTCAGATATAGATCTCGTAAAGAGTTTAGGTATTTGGAACTTGGTGCCTGTGGATACCCTCTGTTTTCATTATCATCTTCTTGATCATTAACTTTGCAATTCCATTTATTTGAACACCTACACGCCAGGCACAGTGCCAAGTACTTTGTTTCTAATCATTGCAACCTCTCTGGAAGTTTTCATTATCTCCACATTACAAAAGACAACATGTGCCCCAGAGAGGGCTTACATCTAGGAACGGGCTTGCCCTCTCAGCTCAAAAATCCATTACTGGAATCTAAAAAAAAAAAAGAAAAAGGTTCTGAAGAACCTAGAGGGGCAGGACAGGAATAAAGACGCAGACATAGAGAATGGACTTGAGGACACGGGGAGGGGGAAGGGTAAGCTGGGACGAAGTGAGAGAGTGGCATGGACATACATACACTACCAACTGTAAAATAGATAGCTAGTGGGAAGCAGCCACGTAGCACAGGGAGATCAGCTCGGTGCTTTGTGACCATCTAGAGGGGTGGGATAGGGAGGGTGGGAGGGAGACGCAAGAGGGAGGGGATATGGGGATATATGTATATGTATAGCTGATTCACTTTGTTATACAGCAGAAACTAACACACCATCGTAAAGCAATTATACTCCAATAAAGATGTTTAAAAAATTAAATTAAAAACATCCATTGCTGACTCCCCATTACCTAAAGTTCCCATTTGTATCTATATTTCAAAGAACCCTCGATGGAGCCACGGAGGTACCTCAGGAGTGGTCTCAAGGCAAGTCACAGAGTTCCTCCCTGAAGCACACATTTGATGAAGCTTCCCTGATCTCATCTATTTCCAATAACAGGCAGTCACGTAAGATTTAATTTCATTTCTTCAGGCTCTGCTCTGATATTTGATAAAAATAACAGAAAGAAAGAAAGGAAGAGATTGAAGTAGGAAGGGTGGGAAAGAAAGATGAAAAACGACTGGCCTAAAGAAGAAAATCTAAACTTCTTAATTTTGGCATTTCCAGACCTTCAGAAACTTTCCCCAGGATATCATCCCTTAAGGAACCACAATCTCTGTTCTTGGACACGTTTACTCCTGCTTTTAAAATTGTAAAGCAAGAGTAACTTAGTTTGAAGAAGAGCAGGGGAAGAGAGAGAATTTAAATTCTGTGTCCTGTCTGATCTGCAACAGATCACGTGCCTTTATCTTCAGCTGCAATCAGTTTGATTCACTCCATGTTTCCTGAGAAGAAAATCCAAATGTTAAACCAAGGTAGGCAGTCATATTTCCAGTAAAACTAAAGGATTATTCTGATGGTACTGCTGAGAAGCTATTATCTGTTGAAGCAGATATAAGAGCACTACTCGTGAAATTTACCTTTAGAAGGCATCCTTTAACCACTTGCATGTCACACATTTCCTTTGCTTACCTCGGCGCTGCACACATGCTCAGGGCCGCCCTTTGACAGGAATACTCGTCACAGCTGACACTGCTGGACACAAAATCATTTCTGACCGGCCAACTGGCTGTGTGGACTCATCAGAATACGGATCTCTAATCTTTCTTAAGACGATAATGTGGCAACACAGAATGTTCTTTGATTAAGACAACTGCAAAAATATAAGCGACCATAGGAATAAATTTTCCAATAGAAAATAAATCTTAGAAATAGAGAACACGCTTATGGGTGAATCAAAAACGCTGTACGTTTAATCAACGCGACGTCTAAATGATGCCAACACGGCGTGTGAGGGATCGAATCTGTTCTAAAATAACATCTTACTTTTCCTGAATCATTCCTTTTGCTGCTGTTGTAAAACAGTGAGGGTTACAGGAATTTAGAAAACGAAGTCTCAGAGTTTCCTCGTTGGTGAGTCACCTAGCAGAACCCGGGCAGTGAGTAGAGCTGTTTACATGGGTTTGGTTACTCATTGATAGCCTCTCTCATCTGATGAGCTAAGATCTAAAGGTTTCTTTTAGAGAGGAAATAGGTGAGGAAGACAAGCTTATTGTGAGGTTGAAATGAACCTTAGCATCTCACTATCTAGTGAACGTGTGTGTCAAGCAAATCGTACAAGTTGTACAGAGTGGAAGAAGGCTTAAGGCGGTACATCTAGGGGCCCAAAGTCACAGTGTCCTCCGCGATTGGAGTTAATAAAATGATGATGGCTCAAGATAGAAAGCTTGAGGGCCCCCAGACACGCTGAGAAATATCTTCCCCCCCAGGGGCCAGGGAGGGGGCAGAGCTGAGGACACAGTGATTGAGTGGCCCAGGAGTCCCCCAAACCTGGAGATGCTATTTGGAATCAACTTTGGGAGAGACCATCGGCATATTTTTAACAGTGCTCATCCAAATGTGTTTAATTTACTGTAGCAAACTCAGAGTGGGACTAATGACCAAAAAAACCCAAGGTGCGGTATCTAGCTAAGAAACGTGGGATTAGGTTTAGTCAGATTAAGAGAAGAAATCTATGATTTCTATGTCAGCCAATTCTATGCTAGGGTGAAAGACGAACCCTGCCTCAGATGAACTACAAGATGAAGTCATTTTTCTGACTTGGTGGCACTGAGGACGAGGGGAGCAGTGCAACACGTGCTGAGGGCGCTGTGTGCCGATGACAGGGGCCATCCTAGCCAGGAGGCTGGAAAGAGACAGCGGTACAGCAACAGGAAAGGTAAAATACAGGAGGGAAAGAAGCAGGACAGCTTAAGGATGTTGAACCTCATCCAATCTGGAACTTTCCCTGTAGCCATGTTGATGTACTTGATACGGTCATTCGGCAGCTGGTGGGAAGTTTTAAAGCTCCCAGAGGTTACCGGTGGTTACTTCTAACCATGAAAAGAGAATTTATACAAGCAACAGCTTTGTGAACTCAGCAGTGGGCCACAGTGATACTCTTCTTAACTCAACAGCAAGAGTCAGAAAAGATTTATGATAGAAATCTTGAAATAGGACAATCTCTTGGACAGAGTGGTGAGTGATACAGAAAGGCCTTCTTAGCTGCCCCAGGCCCACGAGGGCCTCTTTCCCGGGATAGTTTTCTGAACCCAATCTCTGGATTTTGACTTTTCAGTAAGGATCGAATATCATTTGCAGATATAACCCTTGTTAAGGTTATTGCTATTGGCCAGTTTTAGAAAGGTACACTTTAAGTGGAGCCATAAGCACGGACACTTTTGAATGAAATAATCCTTTATGCGTAAGTTACCAAACTTTGTATCACATGATGGTGTTCCCACGAGTACAGCTAATTGGCCAAGGGCAGGCAGGCCTTTGAGCCACAGGCAGTCATCTATAGCTTGGCCAGCAGCTTACGAGCTGGGGAGCCATAATGTTATGCATAATAAGGACACTCCCTAGGCACTCCATGCATATTGCAGTCAGATGCTCTCTCTCTCTCTCTCTCAGGGAGTTTAACTCAGGGAGATGGAAAAGAAAAGAACCTGAAAGATGCAGAAATAAGGCAGTAAACAGAAGCCTGAGACCGCAAGGTAATAGAGGCCGTTTTCAGTGGCGATAGAGACGTAAGAGCAGTAGAGGCAAAATGTTCAGTCACCAAAATGGTGGAACGCTGGCATTGACGGTGAAAGATGTGTCCTGTTGATGGAAAGTGGACATAACCAAAGGCCGGCCAAATGAGAACGAGAAAAGGCTATTGCTTGTTCTGAGCTTGCTATATAGCAAGGGAGTTTGCTCCTGTCACCTGAATTTGGGCAGAGGCTCAAAGGCAGGTAGGGGAGTGCGAAAGCTTTGTAGTGGACAAAAGGGAAGGCTTCAGCTGTGCCCTGATTGGAGGCTGTTGGTATGGGTAAGCCATAGGCAGGTTAACTAGAAGTGGGCCATCCCGTGGGGTTGGTTAGGGGTGGTGCTTCTCTTTCTCTAACTGGTTCTACGTTGGAAGCAGGAACAAAAATTAGGGAAGCTGTCAGTTATTAAGCAGGTCCCAGCCATGTTGGGCTGATTATTACAAAAGTTATTGTTTAGCATCCTAAACTGTGCTGGAGATAGCAATCTGGCTTCCTGCATGTGTGACTTAGAGCAGGTGGGCTTCCTGGGTTGTTTATTGCAGGCAAGGGGTTGGTTTCCTGGGCAGGCTGCTGCAGCTTGTGGGTCAAAGGTCTGTTTTCATACATGATCTGGCCGTTGTCCATTTGTATATTCCATCTCTCAGGAATCTTCAGCATTTGTGTCTGAACTGATAATCCAGTTCTCCACGTGACCTGACACTACGGTGGCTGAGACAGTTCCCCTATATTTGCTGCTTCTGAAATGTTTTCTGTTTCCCAAACTGGGACTGTTTCAGGTTTAACACAAAACCTCCTATATCCTGGGAAAGCCCTCAGTTCCGGACAAATCGGGATGGCAAGTCATCCTACCTGTATATATTCTTTCTGTAGCCCTAATTAACTGAGTCAATAAGCAAAGCATTGACGGTTTTTAAAATCTCATCATGCTCCATATTCTCTATCCCTTGAAAAATAAAACAGCCTAGCTGACGCAGGGCAACATGATATCCTCGTTGTGTATAATCAGAGTAGTGAAAAGTACATTTGTCTAATATCATTTGCATATGAGTGCGATAGAATGCTGCCCTGGCAATTAGGAGGCCTGCGTTTGCTGCCAACCAGCTCTGTGACCTTGGATACATTGCAAAAGAGCATAATGGTCACCTGTGCATGTTGTGGACACAGTGTACAGGCTTGATTTTGACAGTTTCTTCTCTACAACTTTGGAAAACTTATTCAATTTTTGAGCCCAAATTCTCTCATTTGTAAAAATAGAGATTCTAATAATCTAGACTTTAAGAGCATCGTAAGAAGCATATGATATAATAATGTATGTAAGACAGTTATTCCATTACCTGGCATGTAATATGCTTCAGTACATTTACGCACGTTGCAAATATATTTTCTTGCTAATACCTCCTGTTATGGACTGAGTTGTGCTACCCATGCAGCACCCCCCCACCAAAAAAAAAGAACTTGTATGTTGAAGTCCTGATCCCGAGTACCTCAGAATGAGAGTATTTGAAGATAGGGCCTTTATAGAGGTGATTAAATTAAAATGAGGTCTTAAGGGTGTCGCCTCATCCAATATGATTGGTGTCCTTATAGGAAGAGGACATTAGGACCCACGCAAGTACACAGGGAAGATGACGTGAAGACACAGGGAGAAGACGGCCATCTACAAGTCAAGGAGAGAGGAAATCAACTCTGCTGACACTTTGATCTCGTAGTTATAGCCTCCAGAATCATGGGAAAATTTGCTGTTTAAGCCACCTAGTCCATAATACTTTGTTATGGCAATCATAGCAATCGAATGTAACGCCTAAAGATGATACCAGCCTAATTTAAATAACTTGAAATAGAGTCGCAACATATTCAATACTATAATCTGCTATTTGGTTGGTTACTATTTGATTTGATCTATATCTGATTCTCATATGTGATTCTCATACATAAACAAGAAAATATCGTGCAAAATGTTTCTATTCAAGAGATCGCTAGAGCAAGCAAATGTTTGCATGTCTCAGAATCAGTGTGTTTCTAATGATGCCTACTGAAATTACATTACTTTTGTGCTACGTAAATCTTAAAATCACCTATTGGAAAGCAGATTTCAAGTTTTTCATAAACCCCTGATTCCTAATCTCCACAAATGAGAAGATCTGTGTTTCAAAGAGCAGTCTACACCCTCCATGACAAAATAGAGTGTTCTCATTGCCAGACAGGCAGGAAGAAATGGCTGTTGGCAGGAAGGATGCCCCCTTCCCCATCTGTCAGGCTCAGTTGCCAGGACTACAGCCTGGCCTCAGGGTGCAGCTGTGGATCTTCAGGTGCTGATGAGCTCTAGTGCATTAACCACCACACAGCAGGGTGGTCCTTCATCCAGGGAACTGCTGGAGAGAGCCAGGAGTGGCCCTTGTGCTGAATCTGTCATCCCTGTGATAGATTAGCTTTTGATAAAGCACCCAGTTAAGGGAGGGAAGAATATTTCAGTGATTCCAGTTAAAAGGTCAAGGCTGCAACTTCAGTGCATTAGACTTTTCAACCCAAAAGACTTCAATCCTTTTCTCTTAATTGTCTGAGAACAGACGCAGGTTATCTGCAAATGCCTGACTGGTTTTCGGAGAGACTAGGGTTGCTCCATTTCCTACATTCCCAGAGGAGAGTGTGAGCTACTCTCACTGAAGAAACAACTATCAGCCTGGCTTGGGTGTCAATTTCCTCCAAAAAGACAGGCGCAGTGCAAGAGAATAAAATAAAATTGAATTAAAAATAAAATAAAATAGGCAGTCTTGCCATGCTAAGTTGCAACCAGAACTAAGACAAAGTAACACCGCAGCAAATATGCTGTAAAGCACAGTAAACATACCCTTTCAAGAAAAAGACAAGATAATTTGGTGCCTTTCATTTGGAACACACATCGGAGCTTTGAAAAACAAAAAAAAATCTTGAGACAGCCAAGCTCATGGAGGTTTAAAAAGGCCAGCAACATGGAGTATCTAGGAAGGAAGAAAATATCAAGCTAGTATATGCAGAGTGCCAAAGCACTGCATCAGTTTGAAGCCTCAATTTAGTCGGTCAGCTACAACTCTACCGCATGCTTTGACGGCTGTTTGGGATATTTGGGTCTCCTGTAACATCAGCCTCCACATGCTTCTGGGCTCGATTCTCTTCTGCTCCCCTGATGTTAGTTGGGGGAAAGGGATGAGGGTCAAGGTTGGAGGAGGACATGAATTGCTTCTCAGGCTGTCAGAGAAACAGCTGTTCCCTCCTATCAGGGACTGGATTTCTATCTGAAAATTTTTGTCACAATGCTTTTTTTTTTTTTTTTATTTTGCGGTACGCGGGCCTCTCACTGTTGTGGCCTCTCCCATTGCGGAGCCCAGGCTCCGGACGCGCAGGCTCAGCGGCCACGGCTCACGGGCCCAGCCGCTCCGCGGCACGTGGGATCCTCCCGGACCGGGGCACGAACCCGTGTCTTCTGCATCGGCAGGCGGATTCTCAACCACTGCGCCACCAGGGAACCCCTGTCATAGTGCTCTTTGCTTCTTTTCCAGCTTTCCAAATTTAAATTCTATAAACATTTGGGTATTTTTTATTACTACAGAAAATAGCTACACTGATTTACTTTTTTAAAAGCCTTTCAAATATTTTGAAATCATTTAGCACTATAATTTGAGAATCCTTAGTTTGGGGAATGTTTTGTTCTCCAAGGAGGCAAATGGCAGTTCCCAGCCCACAGTTACAAAGTTAAGGGAATGCTGCCTGTGTCTCTGAACTCCCTACTTTGTTTTTCCAGTCAAATGAAAAGGAAGGTTAGGGGAAAAGAGGGTTTACGTCTTTAGTCTTTGGAAAATTTACTCAGCCTACAAAATCCCTACCAGTCTTTCGCCTTTTCCAGGGGCTGTGGCAGTGAAATACCTGATGACTATCATTTAAAACAGTTTTAATAACCTTCTCCAAAGGTATGATTTTAATTCAAATTTAAACTTCTACTCTCTCAAAAGCTGACTTCTTTCACGCTTGCTTCATTTCTTTCTTGCCTTGTGCTGCTGTAATTATTTTAATATGAATCAAGTGCAAAAGGATAGAATTTTCAACCACATCCTTTTACTTGATAAAGTCCTACTTTATACCCCGGCCCAACTCAGAGCCTTCTAACAACCTTGAAGCATCTTCCCCAAATGGACCTAGTTCCATCCTCCTGATTCTCCTGCAGCATCATGTTTGTCGGGCTATAAAAGCGCTCAGCACATCAGAAACGTCTCTCAGCACTGGATTATAAACTCCTTGAGGAGAGAAATAGTACGTGATTCTCCTCTGCATTCTCAGGGGCCAGCACAGTCCCTGGAATACAGGTAAAGTAAATCCTTATTGAATTGGGTTTTCAAGGCTCTGTTGAAGTCAAAGACATCTTTGGACACCTCTGTTTTATGAAAGCTCATCCATGATCCAGGTGCTAAAAAATAAAGACAGTCCCAAGGCGATGTTTATACATGATATTCTATCTTTGTGATGATTTTCTATAAAGTCACAGAAACAGTCTCAGACCTGTAACATGATGCTTTTCAGAGCCATTGTCCTTGGGATTCCTAAAAATTATTGAGGGAAGAGCTGATGTCAAGATCCTTGCAACTCTGCAGGCCAGAAGAACGTAGCACGGCGTATTTAAAGATCCATGCAGCTCTGAGAGCTACAGTTATTAAAAGGGTGGCTAGAGCATGATAAGGACCTTTTGAGTTCTCTCTCTATTTCATCAAGAAGGGCAAGAATCAAAAGGAATCCGATCAATCTTTGCCTTGCATGCTTAATGGTCTCCATGACCATTAAACTTTCTCAGTCACATATATTAGTGACACCTGAAAAGGGCTTGTGATTTCAGAATGTAACCGTGCCTTTTCTTAACATACTAAGGCCTCGTTCAATAAACATGTATCATTTCCTATTTGCTGGGCACAATGTTAGATGCTGGGGTTGTGGCAGCCACTGATGTTTTCCGGCTCAGAATCCAAATGTCTTGCTCCTTGCTTCCTTATTAACTTTGTTCACGCTAACAATGTGCTGAGCTGAAAGTCTCAGCTTCCCGGAGTCTCTCAGAATTGGGGGCGGCGAAGCAACCCCGTCATGGACAATACCATATAAACTAAAGCTTTCTGGGAGATCATCCTTATGCATTTAAGCCATTTGGGGGACAGGCCTCTGATACTCGCAGCTGAGTGAATTTCCGACAAGACAGCCAGGCAAAACCACGTTGGAGTGTGGCAGTTATCATCTGCCTGAGGGATGACGGGGCTTAAATGTTGACATCTCATATCCTGAGCCTTTTATCTCTCAACCGACCTGAAATCTTCTCCGTGGGTGGATGAATGAGAAGAATTGAGGAAATACACCTTCTCCTGTTTTAGGGAAGGAAGAGGATTATGGGCCCATATGATTACCATTAAGGCCTAAGACACGGCGTGGGTGTTTGTTGTAAGGCAGCATGCGTGTGAATGAATGCATTGGGGAGTGTGGTCCGGTGGGTAAAGAAGTGAAGTTCAAAGTGAAGGTCATTTCCCACAGTGCTATGAAACTCCTCCAGGGCGGCAAGCTGGCCCTTCCCAGGGAGGAAACTCGATCATTACAGGATACAGAAGGCATTTATTTCCTATTTCTCTAAATCCAGATTTCCTTACAGACACTGCCACGGATGCCCTTGAAGAGAAGGCAGTCCAGGACGAGAATTTCCTCATTAGCAAACAAATTATGGCTGAAAGCCAAAACCACCGGTAGAGGAGTATTGGGTTTGGGGAGAGGGGGCGTTGCTAAATGCAGTGAGATGGAGCTACATGACTGAGTTTCCTGCCTCTCTTTTGAAGTCACCTCAGTCCTGAGATCATCTTTGTCACCATCATTCGCTTTTGACTGGAGAAGCAAAGTCCGTCCCACTGTCACGGGTAAATATAGTAAGAAACTGGAAAGGCAAACCTTTGAGGAGCCAGGATCCTCTATAGGGAGCAACCTCGTCTCGATAACAAAGAGATAATAAAGCGACTCCAGCTGGCCTGATGGGTGTTCTGGAACTCAAGCAGCTGCTTCCGGCTGGAGCATTCCCACTTTTCACAGCCTTTTGGCAGAAATAGTTACTGGCTCACTCGTGGGACAGAAAATCTTTCCAATGAAGCAAGTTGTCGTAAAGGCACAAGGAGGGAGCTGGCAAAGTTTCCTGGAGGAGCCCACCTCGAATGGCAGCCTGACTCCACACTGAGGGCAAGGGCGCTCTGTGCACATCAGATGCTTTAGTCACAGACAGGGGAGCAGGGTGCCTACGATAGGGTCCTGCCCAGTTTTTCTGTGTTATCTCATTTCTGGTGTTGGAGTCTTTAATTTTTTCAATCATAACCGTAAATCCTTTCTGGGCAGCTGTGTGAGCATGTGTGTGTGTGTGTGTGTGCGCATATGCCTGTATGTTTGGAGAGAAAGGAACGTGGGAGGGAAGAAAAAGCCTCCTACTCCCTGGAGAGTGATATATTTGCAGTCATGAGAGATGTTTATAAATAAATATACTTAAAGTACTTTCTGAATGGCTTGAATGTGAGAAACATAAAAAAGAAAGGATTGGACTAAAATAAAAAGTGAGTCTTAGGAAAGGGGCTTGCTGTTTAAAGAGTAGGCTTTTTTTCCCTCTCCATCACCTGCCCATCCGGTCTGGGCTAATTCATCTCGCCAAGGCCAGTGACTCAGCAGAGCTTGCATCCAGCAGCTACTGAATGACACACCGGGAGCTGCAACTGTCGGTCTTTCCTCTTCGGAGCTGCACAGTGACCTACAGGGCGTTGTGTCTTTGTTCTCGCTGTTCCTGTGTTGACATACAGGCGCATGGCTGTGCGCATTTTCTGCGCGTTTCCGCGTTGCCTCCTTATCATAAAGTAACCCGGTAAAGGGCTGCTAGATAGGCCTCCGGCAGTCTTCTGTCTCAAGCCTCCAACTTTCTTATCTGACTTGGCATTTAGAACAGCTAGATGGCTCCAAGCCCTGGCAAACGTTGCTTGGAGCTGTGCACCGGGGGTGTGTTGCTTTGTGATATGATCAAGTAAAAGCATACGCTCTCTCTTCTGTTGACTTTCTCTGTGCTCAGAACTGCAATCAGCCCAATCAGTAAAATCCTGATGCAGCAGATGAGAAACTCCAAACCTTCCTACTGTTACCAAGAAAAGCCCATACTCAGCTCCCTTGATCCCCTCAGGGGAGTTTACCCTTTACCTGGACACCAGTTATTTCTCTCCATGTTGAAAAGCACAGAATTGCCATTAGATGGAGCTCAATGAAAGAAAGAATAGAGGATTGGCTATTTCTGGGTTAGAAAGAGATTTTTTCTGGTAAGTCTCTTGGAAGTGTTAAGGGGGTATGTGATTTTACAGAGGAAACCTCCATGTAAACTCAGTAGACATCTCTCGGACATTAATGTTACCAGTGCAAACTCATAAGCATGAATATCAGTGAGGAAACTGTGAAATATAAGGCTCTAGGAAATGATCTCAAAAGTAGAATAAATCTATTTATTTATTAATAAATAAATCTAATAGAATACATCAAATATTTATTATTTATAATAAATGAATCAAATATTTATTATTTATAATAAATCAAATAAATCTATTTATTAATTAATAAATCGAATAGAATAAATCAAATAGAATAATCTAGTTGATATGACAGAGTGTAGAGCATACGAGCAAACCCAGAGTCCTCGTAATTTGTAAAATGAGATCTCTCTAGCTTGTTCCCATTTCCTTGCTTCTGCGTCACCCACACCGCCATCTCACAAATGGAGAAAACTAGAGTCAAAGAGACGTGCAGCCTGAAAAGAGAAAGGTTTACGGTTCGAAGGCAGTTTCCAGTCCGGCTCTGTGTGACGGTGGCGCGATGGCCGAGCCAACTGCCCAGCCAGGCAAGATTGTTCTCTTTTGCTTTATGGATTGGGCAAGATCAGGATGTACATGATCCTACGTAATAGGGAAAAATGTATGTGTCATGGGAAAAGTACGACCCTTCTGAGTGACACAGGGGGAAAAAATCCCTGAAGATTTTTGTTAACACCAAGCCAGTAATAGAATTTAATTGCATCATAACCATTTATATTCCATTGAGTGACAATGGGAATTTGCGAAGGACATTTCATTTAAACACTTCTGTGTGGTGAGGTTTTCTACTACTGTGGAGCTCAAAACACCAAGGGAAAGAAAATAAAAATAAATCATTTCACTGCATTTATTTGTACCCGTACTAAACCACAGTTATGTGATTTGTGTGTTATAAGCATTTAAAAGGTGAATTTGGTTCTATGAACTGATCTGTACTGATCAGTTTTTGAAAGAAGTCCTTTTTCTGCTCTTTTCTAATATACATATACACAATTCTTCCCTTAATGCAGGGATTGACCACTTGTCCTTTCCTTTCCCCCTGTATATGTCACTTGACACCTCAGGAGAGATGTGCCTTTAACACATTTGTTTGTAAATCAAAATATGTTTTAATTGCAGTGGGCAGTCTTTATTACACTATTAGGAATAATTTCAGAGGAAGAAAACATCTTTTAGGAGGTGAATAATTAAACAGTTGTAAATCTTTTCACATAAATAGAAGTTCATACACTAAATGTACATAGTATGAAATATCCCACACAATGTAGTAAACTGTGGCACTCTCCACCCATATGGCAGGTGTTCCCAGTTTGGCCAACTACCTCTTGCTTTCCAGAAAGATGTCCCAGAGGTCCGCAAAGATTCCAAAGATCTGAGCTCCTCCACCAGAATTCAAGTGACAACCCCACGTGCCTTCACTGGCATCCTGATTTCCACTCTGAAAATGACCTGGTCTTGAGTCTAGTTACATCCAAAAACAGAGGTGGGAAGGTATCAGGAAACAATAAGCTTGTTCCTGAGTCTCCAGGAAGATACTTCCTCCCAAAGAATCAGGGAAGAAATCTTGAGAGGCAGGAAGGCAAGATGCAAGAACAGGAAGAGGACAGCAAAGCATGATTAAAGTGTCGTGACCTTAGCCTGTGGTTCGACATTAGGCTTATCAGTGAGTGCCTGGATGGAATATTAATTTGGATTTCTATTCCTGCATTTACCTCCTTTAAAAAAGAAAAAAAAAAATGTAGGACTTAGTGACTGACTGGGGAGTGAGGGGGGAAAAAGGATCAGGAGGACATGGGGTTCCTGACGTGGATGACCGGTGGGTGATGGGCTCTTCGCTGTGTTCAGGGTGGACACTTCTACAAGTTCAATGCTAGGATAAAGGCAGAACATGTCTGTCTGCATGGGTAAAAGATGGTGTAATAAAGAGTAAAATAAAGCATGGCTTTATATTTATATAATGCTTTGTAGTTCTCCAAGTATTTTCAAAAACACTCTCTCTTCTGATACGCATAGCAACCCAATAAAATATGTAGGCTAGTTATCAATAGGCTTGTTTTAGAGATAAGAAAACTGAGGCCGAAAAAGCTTAAAAGATTTTCCAAAGGTCAAGGGGGAAATAGGTGGCAGGGTAGGGCTTGAACTTCAGTTGGCTGACTCTAAATCTTTAGGCCACTGAATTGAGTATCTAATTATTTTTGATAACTTTATGAGTGTTAGTTAGGTTGCTGGTTTGAAATTAGAGTATAAAGTCTCTGAAGCAGAGGAATCATAGCGTATATTTAGTTCTGGAGTTTCTTGGTCTTAGCACTATTGATCTATGGAGCCGGAAGTTGACCTATGAATTGTAGGGTGTTTAGTAGCAGCCCTGGCCTCTACCCACTAGACCACTAAAGGCCAGTAGCCTTCTCCGAGTTGTGACAGGTAAATAGGCAATCAGTCATTGCCAAATATTCCCTGAAGGGCAAATCACCTCTGGTCGAAAATCAGTGATTTAGTCATTTCACAGTCCTGGGCACTAAAGAGAAGCCCAGTAAATCCGTGGTGATTGATTGAAAGCTAATGTGCATTCTGAAATGTTTTTAACAGAAAGCAATCAAACAGGGAAGTTAAAATGGAGATAAAGTCAAGGACATTGCCTCTTTAGAGATTGGAATGGTGCCTAACAAATCCGGAAGGCTGTGATGCTGACTGCCCTTGTGCTGATTAGCAGACTTAGTTTTACAGGGAGCGGTTTGGGAACAGAAGAGGGACCTTGTTTCTCTCGAAGGTAGGTATGCGCACAGCCCTGCATCTCCCTGCACACAGCAACAGTGACTCTTGAGTAGAGGACGCACTCATGTATATTTCATTTGTTTAGAAATCCCAGCCACCGTGGAAGAGCTCATTAGCGGGCTGTGAGTGGAAGGAGCCCAGGGCTTGAGCACCTTGGGAGTGGAGTCTATTTCTAACCCCGCTACTAATCGAGTAGTAAGACCTTTGGCAGGTCACTGCCCGGCTCTGAACTCAAGAGTCCCCATTCATAAAACGAGGAGGTTGGAATGTATTATCTTGCAGGTACCTTCCAACTTGAACGTTTATTTATGATTCTATGATGCAGGTCCTCAGCCCTCTATTTGCAAACGTAGATATTGCATGTGTTCCTGAATTCAAAGTCTTCCCGTTCTTTCAAAAATAGTAAAGTGCATAAGCTAGTTTTTATAACGCTTCCAGTGAGGGCTGAGGCAACACTACCAAATTAAACACATTAGTATTTCTCCAGGAAAATGTATGGCTGTTCACACTCAGTGAAATAAATTAAGGAAATTAACAGCCTTTCATCAGTTCAGGGAAGATTTTGTTGCCAAATGAGTTTGCCACAAACACAAACAAACGAAAACCCTTTTGGTATTCAGACCACTTTAAACTTCAGAATTGTGGATATGCTATCGTGTATGTGTGCTCAATTCTGATTATCGATATTTCACTAATAAATCATGCTATAGGTAAGTAAAGTCTACTAAATAAGTCTAGGCGTACTTTTTTTTTAACCCTTTGAGAGGTATAGTTTCAGTAAAAAAATAGAAGCTCTTTTCTTAATATTTATTTTCTTGGTTTCCCAATCTCAAGGTTAACACAATAGGCATTTTTTTCAGGCCTCGACTTTTATTCTACTATTTCATTATGATGCAAAACATTATTATCCCAGGTAATGTGTATGGGAAAAGTACAAATGAAAATGCAATGAATTCCTTCTTTAGCTTAATGTAAAAGCATATAATAAATTTCATGAAAATAGTAACTGAATGAAAACTTATCAAAATAAATGTAACAAAATTAACAAATAAAATATTATTGTTTGTTTGTTTCATGATATGTTAATTAGGGTCATGTTAACCTGCAGTCTGGCAAAATGAAAAGGGAACAAGATTCGGTAAATATCGTTCCCGGGGCAGTAATACCAGCTGGGTTGTTCCCAGCTGGGACGGACGTCAGGCTCTCAGGTCGGACACGAGCCTCACTCCTACGGGGTCCCCGTTTTCCAAATGACTGTTAATAGTGCTGCCAGCCATGGCACCTTCCTTCACTCACGCAGCCCTTTCTGTCACATATTAATAATAAGAGATATGGGAACATATGTATATGTATAACTGTAAGGCAGAAACTGACACACCACTGTAAAGCAATTATACTCCAATAAAGATGTTCAAAAAAAATACTCCACAACAGAAAAAAAAAAACCTCTGAACTAAATATGTTAAAAAGTCTTTACCGAATAGAACATGCGTGCTCATGATACTGAAGGGGAAAGGAAGGGAGGTCCTGAGCCAGCAGTAAACGTCATGCGATCTTTCCATCAGGAGCCAAGAGCAGAATACAATTGTCTCGCACTTTCTGTGAGCAGCCAAGTGTGAAGCTGAAGCTTTACATATTTCAAGCCATAGAGACATGAGAGAGAGAACGTGCTGGGGAAGGGACACAGGGAGGAAGGGAAAGAGGGAGGGAAGAGTTTGTGAAATGGTGTCGGTTACAGAACATTTCCGTGAAACATCCACCAGTTCAGTTGCCCATTTCTTCTCATCCACGACTCTGCTGCTGAAAAACGTCAGGCACTGTGCTGGGGGTGGGGAATGTACGGTGATCAACCAGACGCTTGAAACTGAAAGCTCAGTGATACAAACAGACAGAAAACAAGTGAAGAAAAATATAATTTCAGATAAACGCGCAGGAAAACAATCGTGTAATCAAATGACACGCCCCTTGTACGGGATGCTTCCGACGGGATGGTCGGTGAAGGCCTTTCTAGGAGGTGAGAGTCAGGCTGAATCCTGAAGGAGGAGAAGAAGTCAGCCCCAGGAGGGACTCCCAGTGCCGAAGCCAGAGACAGGAAAGGGCCCGGAGGAGAAAGGAGGCCCGGGGGGGGGGGGTGTGAAGCGGGAGAAGAGGCAGGGCCATGAGTCAGGGGGAGGAGGCCGAGATTTACGGCAGGGACCCCGAGAAGGTCCTGAAGGGCTTCAGCAAAGGAGAGATGGGCTGGTTTGTCTTTCAAAATGAACATGTCAGCTGCTTTGTGGAAAAATGGATTGGAAAGGGGCATGAGCAAAAGTCAGGGCACGAGTTTGAAGGCTGATGCGGACGAGGATTTGCAATTTAAGAACGTTCTAATACACTAAGACTAAGGGCTAGTTAATGAGAGAATGAGATATTACCTTTTCATATCATTGTCCTCCAAGCCTGTAATTTTTATAACCTTTCCATGTATCTTTTTATATTGTCAACTTGCAACCTCTGTATGATTAAAATACATATTTATTTCTCGGTGTGGATGCTTTTTTATAATCCAAATATAGACAACACTTTCACAAAGACCATATTGTTAAAGACCTAAGCATTCACACTGTCATCAGATGAACAATTCCTCTTTAACTTGTCCACCTCCCGTAGGATATTAAAGACTTAAATTTTATTTCCTTTCAACCTTTATCTTCCTAGATTGAAAACTATCTGTCTCATATGCATGCCCCTTTATTATTGTATTTATTTTCAGTCCTCCTGCCTCTCTTTTTTTTCCAAGTTGACTAGTGGATTTTCTTGAAATGTGGAATTAGCACTGCATCTGAAAAGCCGAGCATGAATCCTATGATTTATTTTGTTTCTTATAGAGCAAATTTTTACCTTGTTTTGGAATTTGTATTATACTTCAATGGGTCAGCAGTTTTTTTCAGCCCAGAACCATGAAAGGTGAGGAGGACATCTGTTGGTGTGTGTGTGTGTGTGTGTGTGTGTGTGTGTGTGTGTGTGTGTGTGTTGGCTTTAATGATCATATTGTTAAACTTCTTAATCAGGATTGCATATGTTGATGTCAACTTTAGTCATCCTGTTAAGACTCAGCTTTGGGCTCATACTCATAATGACGTGCTGTTGAGTTGTTTTTAGTGACAGCTTTTTTTGCTACACACCTCATTGGCTTGCTTACCAGCACCAGTTAGATGTGGTTCCCTCTTTCATATCCAAACCAGAACACATCTGGGTATTCCTGAGACTTTATAGAGTGTGTATTGTTTGTTATATGAACCTAACCTACCTTGTTGTTTTCTCATATTAAGAAATGTAAATCTACTTTGCTTTAGTGGAGCTATTTTGGTAATGTTTAAGCAATTTTGATTCTGTTTAGGGAGTGAATTCAAGGCTTCCATCACTTGATTTGGGCTTTGCTAATTTTGTACCAGTAATACAACCATTTTGATTTATCTAAATAAAACATTGCTTCCCCTCCCCTCAACCAAAAGACTCTGCTTTCATGGTTGTCTGAGTAGTCTCAGTGCTCTCACTGGTGAAATAAAGAAGGGATTTAATTAGTTACATGTTGATGTGTAACAAATTTCCAAACTTAGCAACTTATAACAACAAGAAATATTTACTATCTCACAGAGTCTATCGGTCAGGAATTCAGGAACAGCTTAGCTGGTTGGCTCTGTCTGGCTCAGGCTGTCTCACGAAGTCGCAATGTCTGCCAGGGCTGCAGTCACCTGAAAGCCTGAAGCTAAAAGATCTGCTTCCGAATGTTCACAAATTGAATTTGGCTCTTGGCAGGAGGCCTCAGTTCTTTCATAGGGCTGCTTGAGTGTCCTCCTGACATGGCAGCTGGCTTCCCCCAGAGGTAGGAATCCAAAAGAGAATGAAGCAGAAACCAAAATATCTTTTATGACTCAGCCTTGGAAGTCATATTCCATCATTTCTGCAACATCCTATTGGTTACCTAGGTCAGCTCTATTCAGTGTACACCCAGGCATGAGGACCAGGAGGTGAGAGTCATCATGGGCCAACTTGGAGACCACCTACCACAGAATGTAAACTAGAACAGGGAGAGGCATACAGGGGAGGAGGAGGCCATGGAACCAGACACACGTCATGACAAGGAGACCAACTGTTGTCCTTTTGGGGAAGTCCCACTGGCTAGATGCAGAATCTGGAAGGTGCGGCAGCAGATGCCACTTCTAGAATGTAGAGAGCTGTGCAGTGCTACACATGTGTGGATGGGGCATCAAAACATGGCATTGATTCATGCCAGAGCAGGAGGTATTCTGATTCAGATGGACACTAAGCAGCATCTGGAAAAATATTTATTATTCACTTATATATTAAATATTTACTGAAGAACTATGGGCACTGGGCACTGAGGATACAATGGAACGATTGACTCCCTGACATCATGAAGCTTTGAATTCAGGAGGGACTGTGTGTAATGCTATATAATATAATGCGATGAGGTCTGTGATAGGAGAAGCACAGGGTGGTGGAGATTTCATAAGAGGAACATTTGACCATAATTTGAAAGGTCAGGAGAGGTGAAAAGAAGAAGTGACATTGGAACCAAAGCTTGCAAAGGAGTTGGAGGTGAAAGACGGGAAAACAGAGAGTATTCTAGACTCTGAGAACAGCCCAGGGAGGAGAGATGACCCTGGAGCAAGAAAGAACAAGTCCCCTAAAGCAGATAAAATGTGCCCGGAGCTATGCATGCAACCCTGAGGAGCAAGAGTGAGAAGGAACTGGCGATCCGGTGCAGGGTTTCCGATGGGGTGACGGGGACAGAACCACCACCTTGGGAGGGAGGGAAGCTCAAGGGGAGGGAAAGGACGGTCCAGCCCTGGAGGCACAGGGATTCTCTGAAGTCTTCCAGACAGGAACTGTGAGGCTGGAACCCACATAGGCGGGAGGTCATACCAACTCAGGCAGCATCTAAGGTAGGAGGTCTCTAAGCATCTAAGCATCTAAGATGGGAGGTCTGATTGTTCATGTCAGAAGCCATCACCTTCATGAAAGTGCTGGGATAGGGAGGACCAGGAGAGGCAGGGAGTGACCCTGAGAGGATGAGGCAGTAGACATGCACAGGAGTCCTCGGACAATAGTGTCCAGAGGAGAATGCAGAAGTGAAGATGATACAAATAAGGGGCAGGAGCTAAACCCACAAACTCTGGACAAACATCCCTTCATGCAGAGCCCTAAACTTCTTGCCAGGAGGAGAGTAGCTTCTCCGAAACCCTCCCCAGACTAGACAAGATGAGTAAGGGGAAACTAGTCTGCTTGAAATTAATGTCACAAGAACAAAGCAGACATGTAGCTATCCCTGGAGCCTAACATTTAGAGCAGACCTGTGGCAGTCAGACTGGGTCCTGTTGCCTCCATTAAATCAGAGATCTTCAGGATTAGATTGGGAGATTGCATGGGCTGAGCTTCCAAAAAGGGCTCATCAGTGGTCCTGATGGTGGAGAAAGTAAGTAGGACCCAACATCCGACGGTTCTTGACCCATGGAAAACGTGAGGCTCTGCGTTATTTCATACGGTGGTTCTTAAACTTTAGTCTGCATTAGAGTAATGTGAAATCCGTGTGAAAGGCAGATTTCTAGGGCCCACCTCCCGGTATCCCAGCTGATCAGCAGTGGAGTGCAGAAATCTGTGTTTTAAGAAGACTTGCTGGGCAACATGGATGGACCTAGAGATTGTCATACTGAGTGAAGCAAGTCAGTCACAGAAAGACAAATATCATGATATCGTTTACATGTGGAATCTAAAAAAAGGGGGGTACAAATGAACTTATTTACAAAACAGAAATAGAGTCAAGGATGTAGAAGAAAAACTTATGGTTGCCAGGTAATAAGCGGGAGAGGGATAAACTGGGAAATTGGGATTGACATATACACACTACTCTATATAAAATAGACAACTAATGAGAACCTGCTGTATAGCACAGGGAACTCTACTCAATACTCTGTAATGGCCTATACGGGAAAAGAATCTGAAAAAGAGTGGATATATGTATAACTGATTCACTTTTCTGTACACCTGAAAGTAACACAGCATTGTAAATCAACCATATTCCAATAAAGATTTAAAAAAGAAAAAAAGACTTGCGGGTAATTCTGAGGCCAAGAAGGTGGCAGATCACCCTTTGAAAACAATTATTTGGAACTTAAAATTTAGCCTAGGGGGCTCTGTGTAGATATCAACGCCCAGCTCTGTCACTTCCCACAGTCTCCCAGAAGGTCAATCTATGCCTGGGTTTTCTCAGCTGTAAAAGGAGGCGATGATACCCACCTGTGAGGTGGCAGAGGTTGGACAAGGTAGGAAATGTAGAGTACAGCGCCTGGCACAATTTGAACACTTAATGTTAGCAATTAACTGCAAACTCATGCAAATAGTGCTTGAAAAAATGTTACAGGTGAAATTCCAAGCCTCATGGATGTTTTTCAGGGCCAAAGATTTATGGTAGAAGAAAAAAGAATAAAATTTACATCAAAATCCATTTCTGTCTCAGCTGATCTGTCAAATTCTTTCTTTCTTTCTGCCTGTCCTGAAACTCTTAAACTCAGTATAATTATTTGAAAATGTTAAAAATGGAAGGAAGTTAGAAACAATATTTGAAACACTGATTAAATGGATAAAGATGATGATTGTCATTTGTGTGACGTTGCTTCTTGCCTGTGCGCATGCAAAGGGTGGTGTGTGTGATGAGCTCTGATTGGGCCCTCTCTGTCCACCCTACCACCCATCATGCCGGCCAGTGGGTGATACCAAGCACTCGCCAAACTCGCTCTGCACTGATACTTAGATAGTCAGATATGATAACTCGGCCCTGACCTCTGGTTCGCTACAAGGAAGACAAGATTGATGGCAACTTCCACCTCTGTAATTCTCAGCCGTTCCCTCTGTAGGGATATAAGGCAAGTCATATTGTCCCCATTTTTATGAATGAAGAAACTGGAGCCCAAAAAGTATACGTGGCTAAGAAAAAAGAAAATCAGTATTCAAACCCAGGCCTTCAAATGCAGTCTAGTCTTTAATATATATATATATATTTAATAAAAAATTCTTTATATATATAAGAGATATACATATCTTACTATGCTGTTTTTCTATGTAATAAAAAGAGTGACCATTAAAAATAACATTCTACCTAGAGATTAAAGTAGGACTCAAAAAAGAGAGAGCGAGAGAAGGGAAGCAATACGCTAATTGTGCCCATGAAAAACAGTAAGCTAGTGATATCACAGTCTAAATGTTTAGGTACCCTCACTTTGAGGGACCTCAAGTATGACACCTTTGTATGACACATGTAAGAACTCTACATATAAAACCTATACATATAAAATGATTTTGAGCTATACAGATCTGCAGAAATAAACGTCGTGGCAGTTGTTGAAATAAGACTAATATGATAGAAGGGGCGTTATTTGATGGTTGTAAGGAGATTCTGATCAAGGGTATTTCCACACCTGCTTTTGAGAATATGTAGGAGAACCATACTCCGTACTATTTATTGCGCACCTACTCTGTACTAGGAATTTTAAGGAGGTGATCTCATGTAGTCTGAAATCAACCAGAAGAGCTGCGAGTTGGCGTCCACATTTAGCAGAAGAGTAGCTGAGACTAGGAGTAGTTCGTCCAGTGGGAGATGATGGAGAGAGCTGCTATTTGAAGTCTGGTCTGTCTCACTCCAGTCCACAGGGTCTCTGCTCCTACACCAGCTGCTGCAAATTAACGGAACCTAAAGAATTCTCATTTCTTTCTCTTCTGATTCCTTGATGCTGAGTCTGCTAAAAACCCATTCTCGTTAATTGACGTTCCTCCCAAATCTGCTTCTCCTCGTGTGTTTTCTCTCTGTGACTCCCCCGGCATTCATCCCAATTAGTCAGGCTGGGAGCCTTTCTTTCATTCATCCCCCATCCAATCTGTGGACCAGTTCTGGCAGTTCTAATCCTGTCTTCATTTTCACACCACTCCCCTATCTCTGCCCGACAGAAACCACCTACTGTAATGCCTCATTACTTCTAGATGACTAGATGGAAATAACCTCTAAAATGGTCCCTGATGGTCCCTGCTTGCTGATATCTACACTTTTGAGTAAACTCCTCTCCTTACATGTGGCCTGGGCTTGGCAACTCTCTTTGTGTGAATAGAATACGGCACCTTAAGTAGAATATGGCACATGCGGTGGGAAATCACTTGGAGACTAGACTACAAAAAGACTGGTTTCCATCTTGCTTGCCTTTTCTTGCTCTCTGCCACACTGACTTTGATGGACGTTGGCTGCCATATGCTATGAGCTGCTCCATGGAAAGGCTCACAGTGGCAAGGAAGTGAGGGAGACCTCTGACCCATGGCATCGAGGAACTGAGGTTCCCAGTCCAAAAGCCTATGACGAGTTGAATCCTGCCTACAACTACACCCAGATTTCTGACTTACAGAAACGATAAGAAAATGAATGTTTACTGTTTTAAGCTGCTGAATTTGGGGATAATTTATCATGCAGCAATAGATAACTGGTATATTTCCTAATGGGTATTCCCAAGTCCAGGAATAGCACGGTTCATTTTTCTGCTGCCAAATTAAACTTTTAGAAATACAGTTCTGATTCTGTCATTTCCCATGTTCAAAACTTTTCAATGAGTCCTCATGTGCCTCTAGAAAATATCTAAGCCTCTCAGCTTGGAAATGATGATGCTTTATCACCGAGTCCCAGAACACCAGTTAATAATTAATTAGGGATTAGTTGAGTTCAATAGTGTATAATTCAGATATCAGCTGAGGCTGCTCTGTCCCTTAAAGGCTAAATAAGATTGACTCAAACCACTGCTACACATGTTTGTGGAAGTTCCAACATCCTTCCCAAGATTCCCACCAATTCCTGGTGGGTTTATGTTCTCACAGTCACCTCTGGCTTCATTTTGCTCCTGCTGAATTAACTCAGGGTATGGATTACCTCTCCATCGCACATCTGTTACTGTTCCACATCATGTCAACCCAGATGTGGAGCTCCGTCCCTTCCCTGGACACACACACACACACACACACACACAAACACAACACACACATAAACACTTCATACAACACTGTTGTGTGAAACAGACTTTACCAAATTTCGAGAATTTGCCTCACAGCTCAAATAACTTAAGCTGAATGCTAGACATCACTATTAAAATATTTTTAGAAGGAAGGCAGAAAATACAATATAAATTACTTTTGGTTTGTATTTGCACAGCTACTGGAAAGAAGCACTAGGGAGTAAAAAGGCAATTCCCCGGTGGAGGTGGTAGGGGTGAGGGGGAGGGTGTCATGGGGTGAATGGGACAGAAGTTGAACCAAGACATTTCACTGTGTCCTCGATGTTATTTAGATTTATGAATTATGTAAATGGTTTTATTTTTCAGACAGTTAAAATTTAAAAATTAAATTAAATTAAGAAATCATTGAGATGCCCTCCACTGGGAATTTCTCAGCGGCTGGACTCTGAACGGCCCTCTCTCCTCCCATTTCTTCTCCTTTTACCCTCCCTCCAGGGTTGAGTCCTTTATGGCTCTAATCTACAACTTTCTCACTCTTAATTCAACCAAGCACTCTTTTGTTCCTACTCTCCAGTTCAGCTCCAGGCCCGCTTTTCCACATTAAAAAACTCATAAAAGTGCTCATATGAGCGAAGTACAAAGGGAGACCTAGGGGCGATACTTATTATTATTATTATTATGTTCTTTTCTTTGCGGTACGCGGGCCTCTCACTGCTGTGGCCCCTCCCATTGCGGAGCACAGGCTCCGGACGCGCAGGCGCAGCGGCCACGGCTCACGGGCCCAGCCGCTCCGCGGCACGTGGGATCTTCCCGGACCGGGGCACGAACCCGTGTCCCCTGCATCGGCAGGCAGACTCTCAACCACTGCGCCACCAGGGATGCCCGTGCAGCTCAATTTTTGTATTATTTAACCATAGTTTTAGAACTACTCATCCCAACTGAAAATTCCATGGAGACAGAGATTTTTGTTTGTTTTGTGCATAAATATTTATTGAATAAATTAATGAAGGAATTAAGCTCAGGTATTGATACCAGGAGATAACCAATGACTGTCTTTAGGTATTAAGAATATATTCCATCTAAAAAATACAACAAACTAGTGAATATAACAACAACAACAAAAAGAAGCAGACTCACAGATACAGAGGATAAACTAATAGTTACCAGTGGAGGGGGTGGGGCAGGAGAGGGCTGTGGGAGTGGGAGGCGCACACTATTGGGTGTAAGATAGGCTACAAGGATGTATTGTACAGCGGGGGAATATAGTCAATATTTTTTAACAACTGTAAATGAGTGTAACCTTTAAAAATTGTATAAAAATTTTTTTAAAAATTAAGAACTTAAAAAACAGTACATAAATAAAAACAAAACAACCGGTTGTAAATAAAGGTTTTATCGTCCTGAAAAAAAAAAAGGATTCTAGTCTAGATATTTGAAATTTTAGGTATTAAGAAATCACCTGGACACAGTGATGAACGTTTCATAATATGTGGACTTGTGAACCTCTCCCAGCCTCAGTGTCTTCAATAGATAAATGGAAATAATAACACTAACCACTCCATAGAGTTAACGGGAAGAGTAAGTCAGAGTATGTTTCTAATACCAGAACATTGCCTGATTTATATTGGAAGTGTTCCATAAATGTTTTCTGTTATTGCTTCCAGTCATAGATAACTTATGTACAATTTCTATGTCATGGTGAAGATATTTAAAAATTTTACCTTGTGTTAAATTCAACTACATTTCTGTAAACAATTGAAACATGGAAGCCCTCAATTCCACTGATTATTTTTATTCTGCTCCTTAGCCAGCTGTGTGACCTGAGGAGGTCACTCCACCTTTCTGAACCTCATTTGCCTCAGACATCAAATAAGCAAACAGAAACAAGCAATCCCGGATTAAAGGCCCTAGCAATGTTGACATTCTATGCATACATGTTTGGCTTCTATACCTTCCTAACTGTATCCCACCACATCCCCACACTTCTTCACACATTCCATGTGTTAATGAAAAAAAAAAACACTTACAGTTCCAAGGTTCTCTCATTCCCTGCCACCTGCATGCCTTTGCTTTTACCTCAACAGGCCCGTGCACATTCAAAATGCCTCTTCCTTCGGCAAGCTCTCCTCGATTTCACCCTGTTGGATACCATCACCCTCTCCTCTGACATCTTGGGATACTTAAAGCGTATGTCTCTCGTGACAACATCATTCTCTACCTTATATGTAAATTCTTTGTTTACATTTTGTCTATTTCAGACTCTGAGTTCCTTCGAGAGAAAGATATTTGCCTTGCTTAAATGTACTCTACCCATCAGAGAGGTTTATCCAGAATTTGTTGAACTACTTAATTCATTTAAGAATGTTAATACTGTCAAGGCACAACTTACATCACAAAAGAAATCTTATATTAGAAATTTAATATTAGAATCTAATATGAAAACATCTGCATCAAGTGATCAAGAAGTCATCATTATTTTATAGTACACTATGTTTCTGCATCAAGGTTTGTCATAAGACATCTAAATCAGTTGAGTCTGGTAATTACTATCCCAAAGGCCTTTAATCTGGAGAGAAGGACCATAAATGTCTGCCTGAGAAAGTGTGTGTTCATTTCTGAGACTGAACGGTACTACCTTCCTAAGTAGGGCAGCAGGGAGACAGCAGAAGAGCTGATGCTGTTTGTCTCACGTTGGTCTTCTTTCTCTCTCTGGCCTCCTGGGTGTTAACAGATGCAAAAGAAAGGCTTTGCACCGTTATAGCTAAGACAGGAGAACCAACCCGAGGGAGGGTTCAGTTAAGCTTCATTAGTTGCTAAATATCTTTTGCAGGTTGTTGCTAAATTAAGTTCTGTAGATTAGTGGCTTTCAGTCTTTCCATGCACGAAGCTGACTGTTCTTGCTCCTGTGAGTAACCCCTAAGGAAGTCATAGCTGTGATTATCAATGTGAGCTTGAGAGCTAAACTCAAGACCAGAGGGGTTATCGGGGTAATAGGTACTTTTTTTTTTTTAATGTCAGAATATAACATAATGATGTAGAATGCTAGCAGGTATTAAAACACAGGTATCTTTCAACCAAGAACCTTTACAAAATGATTTACAAAGAAAAGACAGGTGTGTCTGTTGCATCTGCAAAGAAATGATGACATCTGGCAATCAAAGACCAGGGCGTAACTGAGAACCTCCTTCCCTGCTTCTCTCAGATTTCACTCTACCTGGAAAGACGTGTGAGACTTCTTGTTCCAGGAAGAGTTTCTATGATTTACAGCAGAACTGTATCTTGCCTTGAATCATAGTTACATTGTCAAGGAAGAAGAATGATACATACTCAGACAAGTTTTGCTGAATTTGTTAAAAAGCATCTCAATTTTGAGTTCAGCGCTTACTGGAAAGCAATATGAAAATACGTATTCAAAGTTTTAAAATGTGCCTGTGCTTTAACCAAGAAATTGCACTTCTGGAAATTTAACCTAAAGAAACAGTTAAAGATTTGCTCTACATATGTACTTCTAAGAATATTTGCATGAGAACTGTTTGTAAGAGTGAAGAGTCAGAAATAACCTCAATGCCCAACAATAGAGGATTGGTTACATCAATTATAGCCCAGCCATATGCTTGAGTATTATGTAACTCTTTAGAGGGATGTTATAGAAAAAGTATCATTGCAATTAAAAGATATTCACTATACATTCTTAACTTAAAAAATAATATGTAAGTCACACACTGTTAAAAAAAACTCAACAGCTAAAATGTGTTCAATATTTACTATGTACTAGCATTTTGGTGCATCTTCATATTTAACTCTAAAATAGTTCTATGAAGTAGATATTACTATTACCTTCATTTTACAAATGATGAGTGTTCTCAAGGTCTTATGATAATAACCAGCAGAGCCACAGGAAAAAAGAGTGAGAGAGAGAGAGAAAGTTCAGAAGGGAGAGATAGATGAGGATACTACATTGAAAATGATCTGCTGCAAGATGTTAAAAGCTGATCTCTCTGATTATATGGGATTGTGTGAATTTTGTTGTTTTCTTCTTTTAGTGCATATATTCCGTGATTTTTTTTCTCTAAGGGGCCTGAGTTGATTTCATAATTAGAATTGCTTAGTCTCTCAAGTGTCTTTTCTTCTCCTTGGTCCTTTTCAGGATGGCCTCACATTTACAGGAAGGAGCTCTGGCTCATGTGACCTCATGGTTGGGGGAATGGTGGGTAAGACATGAATCCACAGAGTCCTCTAGATCTTGCCGTGCTCTGCTGCCGAGTGGCTGGTCTCAGGTGCTCCTGGGACCAGTGAACACTGAGGTGCAATGAGTCTTATCTGACTTTTTGGATAAAGTCTTCCATTGCCAGTGACCACATGGTCTTTGGCCACTGGGATCCTCATTCTCAGTGACCTCTTCTTCCCAGCCCCAGGCTCTACAGATCAATGATGTTCTAAGAACAACTGTGCTCCTATAAGTCAGCACCTGGGCACATCTGCACCCCATGAATAATCTGTGTAAACTGAAGTATTACCTTTTTTTTTTATTGTGTTGAGAACAGATAACATGAGATCTACCCTCTTAGCAAAATTTTGAGTGTACTTAAACACAATGTTGTATGGCAGATTGCTAAAACTTACTCATCTTGCATTACTGAAATTTTATATCCATTTCCCCCTCTCCCTGAGCCCTGGTAACCATCACTCTACTTTCTGCTTCTATGAGTTTGACTATTTTAGATAAGAGGTTTTATCTCTTAAGCTCACTCTTGCTGGTACCCTTCCACCATCTCTCCAAATCTTGTTGGAAGTGGTCCCAAGGTTGGATCCTCTTAGAGCCTTGTAGCTTTTCTCCAGCACACTCAAGGATGTAGGATTCCTCTGGGTTGTTCTTTCTCCATCACCCTCTGAAAGCTCCTTTCTTCCCCCTCAGTCCATCCACATTAGAAGGAGGAAGGCTTTCCTCCCCACTTCATTCTGCCAGATCGAGACTTTCCTTAAAGCAATCTTTATGAACAAGTACAGCAAGCCTGGTTTGTGATATGCTAAAGGTGAGTATAAAGGAATTTTATAATTTCTTTCTCCAAAATGCCTAGCTTTCAAAATTATCATTACAAAATCATATTTTAGATGCCAGAAGAGGAATATTAATTCTTTCTTTCTCTTGATATTCTTGCTGCTACAACTCAAAACCTTCCTAAGTGAATCAGTCAGGGGTAGCAAATGGATTCCTCTGGAGGATATAGGGGAGCTCGGTTCAGGAAAATTCAAACACATAATATTTGTATTTCCCTAGTACATTGTTATAGAAAAGATTGAAATTTGACATAAAGATTGCGTAATTAGGGAGCAGGACAAATTAAGAGGACTTTCAAAGTTATAGAAAAAAAATCTAAATTAGTGGAGGCTTAAGAAAAATGATCAGCTATTTTGTCTTCCTATAAAGCTCTGGGAAAAATATTCTGAGAACATTCTCTGAGAATGCTAGGTAGTGGTGTACTCTGAATGTGAGTTAGAACAGAAAGGCACATTTGGAAATGGCCACACAAAAGTACTAGTGAAATAAGTAGGATACTTTGAAACAAAAGTCCATGAAGCCAACTCAGAAGTAAGAGGAACTAAAAGAGATGACAGTGGAGAACCACATGGAACCACCTGTCACAAAAGCTGTCAAGAAGAAGGAGTCTGAGCTTTGAGGCCACACAAAACACAAATTAAATGCAGCTTTGCTAGTTACTGATGATAGGACAACTGGAAGTGACCAAACTTCTCCCTCACCATCAGTTACCTCATCTGAAAGATGGAGATGGTAATACCTAATTCAATGAGATGTACAGAGAATAAAAATTAGATAATGAGTAAATAATGTCTGTAAATTTATCACAGCAGTGTGTGGCATAGAATAGATGTTCAGTAAACAGTGGCTGAACAAAACACAGCATCACCATCACCATCATCATTAGAAAAGGTATTGTATGAAAAACTAGAAAAAGGCTCCTGGTCCAGGCCTAGAGGAAGCTGTTAGAGGTCATGACACAGACATTGAGTGAGAGCCACAAAAGAAAATGGGAGATAAACCAGACATTTAAGGAACTCTGAGGGAAGGTAAAAGGAGAATGGGGGTACATGTGGGATCCTTATGGATATGCAACCAGGCGTGGTTAAGATCAGACTCCATGCAGCTGAATTTAGAAAGGTCATCTTGCTTCCTCTGCTGAGCCACACAACTCTGCAGGAAGAGGGAAGAAGCTGGGAGGAAGAAGAGGAGAAAAAATAGCATCTGCTCTATTTAGATTTTCCCGATTGCGGTAAGAGCCATGAATCCTATAAGCATCCTCCACAAAGGTAGCTTCCATATTCAGGCACAAAGCCCCTTCTGAGCACAGGATACGTTGCAGCCTGGGTGTTCTCCTGCTGCTTCTGCACAGGGCCTGCTTTTCCCCTTCCTCGTCTTCATTTCCTCATCTTCCTGCGCAAGGCAGTTTTAACTATTGAAAAATCTTTACTAATTGCTATGGCTGGTGCTGTGCTGGGGACAAGGCTCCTGACACACGTGGGTGCGTCCAATGGCTTCCCACTCGGGATGGGTGTTTCAGGGAAAGGAGAGATGCCACAGTGAGGCTTCCTCTGGGAAAGCCGTCCGTCTGGCACAGGATCTAGGAGAGGTGTTCAATACTTGCCCCCTGTTTAAGCCTGCTATTTGTTGTTTCCCTGCGGTTCTTCGAGTCCGTGGAGGCTGTTTCTAGCCTACAGTGTGGCAGGCCCGGCCCCCGTGATGAGTGTGTGGGTGAGTGGCTGCCTTCCTCTTTGCCTCTCTGTGCTCTCCTCTCCGGGAGCCCCACAGAACTACGCGACCAAAGAGCAGACATGTCCGCAGGCTGCTTTGTTGTCTCCTTCTCTGCCAGGCAGGACAGCTGTATGTGGGAACATTCTATCCTGGCGTGAGTGAGAGCTTGCTTACCTCTCCCAGCAGACCGATGTATTTGTCTGTCCCCACACCACATACAGTGGCTCTCATTATAACAGAGAATTATTTTTGATCTACATTAATATTATTCTTTGCCTACAATCTCTTCTTAGAAGGATATTTGTTGGGAAAGGGGGGCTGGATCATCTCATCTTCATCTATGCATGTCTGTATGTACAGAGGTTCAGGAAAAAGCAATTTTGCACGTTCAGAGAACTTGGAAATGAACGTTTGCATTATTTATACTATAAAAATGCTTTTCTCCCATAACACGACTCCAGAAATCCTTTACTCAAATCATTTACTATGCTATAAATATTGTGGCTAAAAGTACTAGCCTTTGGCTTATTCTGTCCTCCAAGTCTCAAAAGTATCTCTTCATTGAATTCATGCCTCAGTCTCAAATCACATTTATTAGCATACGGAAGTACTGGCCAGGTTCAGATTCCCAATGTCTTCTGAAACTCAAACACAGCATTAAAATCCAAAGTCAGCTTAATTGATTAGCGATCGTTATTTTTTTTTCTTTTTCGGTATGCGGGCCTCTCACTGTTGTGGCCTCTCCCCTTGCGGAGCACAGGCTCCGGACGCGCAGGCCCAGCGGCCATGGCTCACGGGCTTAGTCGCTCCGCGGCATGTGGGATCCTCCCGGACCAGGGCACGAACCCGTGTCTCCCGCATCGGCAGGCGGATTCTCAACCACTGCGCCACCAGGGAAGCCCACGATCGTTATTTTTTAAGGGCCTGCTGGTTTTGTTCCATTCCACTCGGTTCAACAAATGGAATGTGTCTTGCCAGGCAGAGGGGAGACAAAGATGCCCTCGGACAGCTGATGGTCTCCTGCGGACGACTGGAGCACAAACACATCATCTCAACCCGATGCCTGAGCGCCCTGGCTAGTCTTTCCACTGGTTGCTATGGGAACACAGAGAGGGAACAATTTAGCAGTCTGCAGTTTGGAGAGATCTGGAGGAATTCTCCACCAGACGTGAAAGATGTGTAGAAATTGATCAAGCCAGGGGAGAGGATGGACACCTGCATGCCAGCAAAGGAAATTTACCCCCTCATGTGACGTATGAGTGAGGAAATGACAATAGAAGAGGCCAGAGAATTTTTAGGTTACCCATAAAACATTGCAAGAGTCAAGCATTTTGACCTACAGAAATGACAATTTCATATGGTTCCACCACCTATCAGAGGGAGGCAGTCACAGACAACTTTGTATTACTCCCAGGTTGGAGAATTTGCACTGTATCTTGCTTGGGGTGGGAAAGTAATGAAGAATTGTAACTAGATGAGTTTCATCCCTCATCTCCAGTTTCCTCTCGTTTTCTCCCATCTGGTAATAGCCTAGACGAGACACAGCAGAGGTCTCGACTAAGACGGAGGTGCTAATGTAGAAGATCAATGAAAGCATGCAATCACAAGATGAAATCTGTCAGAGCTGGTGACTGATTTTCAGTGGAGAAGAAGAGAGAGAAGAAAGTCCCAGGTTTCTGGTTTGCTTCACTAAAGGGAATTTGGAGCCATTAACTCATATAAAAAAAAAAAAGAGAGAGAGAGAGAAAGAGAGAGAGAAAAGGAGCAGGTTTGGGGTGAAAACAATGAGTTTTGGTTATATTGATTACGAGGTGCTTGAGCCAGTTCTCCAGAGGAAATGGAATATAGGAGTCTCATCCAGGGAGGATTCTGAATTGGAATTGGAGATCTGGGCACCTCAGATCATGGCAGGGGCAGGAGGGAGAGAGACAGGGGAAGGCAGGGCATCCAGAGCATGAGACACGTTGACACTACTGAGAAGCATGCAGTTTTCAAGGGACTTTAGAGATCTTGTGTTTTCTTTACATGCGTGTTGACTGAAGAGCAAAAATAATAATCTTACTTGGAACTCCAACGTATGAAAAAGAGTTGCTTTGGCCGAAACGGGGGTGAGCGCGGCAGAACCCCACTTGTTTAGGCCCCCTACTCTTTTTTCTTCCCTGAAGATGGTCCCAGAAATCCCTGAGGAACACTTGGGAAATGATTGGTCTGGACTAGTGGTCAAAAAACTACCTCTTGTGGGTCAAATCCGCCCACCTCCTGTTTTTATAGATAAAGTTATGTCAGAACATAGCTACACATACTCGTTTTCTTATTGTCTGTCTGCATTCATGCTACAGCAGCAGGGTTGAGTCGTTACAGGGATAGTGTAGACTGCAGAGCTGAAAATATTTACTATCTGGCCTTTTACAGAAGTTTGTCCACCCCTGATCTAGACTAAACCTTTATTTCACGAATGAGAAAGCTGAGGTGCAGAGAATTTAAATAACATCTGAAAAGCTGCTCAGGCTAGAACACAAGCCTTGGGATACAGCCCCTACTGTCCTTAAAAAAAAAAACAACAGAGAATTAGCAATCAATTTGCCCAAGATGAACTGGATACACTGCCCACCCATAATAATTCTCATAAGAACAGCAAATAGCTCTGAACTTCCTTTCACTCACTGTTGAACAAAACATAGTTTTTAGCATTTCGTTGTCGCTATTATCCCCGAAATCAATTCCCTTTGTCCTATATTACTAGTTATTCTTCCTTAATTCAACGACCCACTTTACGTTAAAATGTGAAGTACTGGGTATCCTTTTTTCTACAGTCAATAACATGGGTTAAAAGATTCGTTTTCCAAGGTAGAGTCACTATGGTTGGTTCACAGAGGTGTGACACCTGCTGTTCCAGGTCGCATTACATTTATGCACCCTCTGTTCACCCCACTACGTGCCTGGGTCCCACCCGGCCCGCAGCTTTCACCCCTCCCCTCATCTCGATCCTTAACAGGCTCTGCTCCTATTAGTAGACACGGTGTCAAAACTAGGGCCAGGAACGAGCGAGGGAATAAGGCTGCAGACCCGTCAGAGCTGGAGACATGAGGAGAGAGGGGCAGGGAAGGATGCACAGGGACCTGCCATCTCACAGGTGCCGGCGCCGTGGTCCTGCCTATGCTCTCCTTCTCCTTCAGTCCACTCTCCCACAAGCGGCCACAGGAGAAACCCAAGGCGAGAGGCGCGCGCTGCAGAGTCTAAATGTTCCGGCAGCGCCAGCTGGGAATGGAAACGTTCCCCGCAAGTCCACCACGAGGATTGGAATGGAGGCAGTTAGAGGCTGGAGCTCTTCAAAGAGACCCGAATTTGGTCTTGGTGCATCGGCTGACAAAGCAATGTTGACAAACAGACTTCATTTTCTTCCATCTGTACTCTGCATTTCAAGAGCAATAAAGCGAATATAGAAACGTGAATAGTAACCATTTACTTGTCACGTTTCTTTTAAGGATGACAAGGGGGAAAGGACCAGTCACAAATGAAAAGGAAAGGGCTACTTTCGTAGATAAATAAACGCTAAGATGTTTAAAAGTCTCAAAATAAAATTCCTACTGTGGGGCTTCCCTGGTGGTGCAGTGGTTGAGAGTCCGCCTGCCGATGCAAGGGACGCGGGTTCGTGCCCCGGTCCGGGAGGATCCCACGTGCCGCGGAGCGGCTGGGCCCGTGAGCCGTGGCCGCTGAGCCTGCGCGTCCGGAGCCTGTGCTCCGCAATGGGAGAGGCCACAACAGTGAGAGGCCCGCGTACCGCAAAAAAAAAAAAAAAAAAATGTCCTGGAAAAGTTTCAGAAATGATTTTAAGCATCCAGCCTCTCTGTTTCAAGATGTCCCCCAAAGCCCCTGAGCTCATCCTGCCCCCTTTGAAGGACTTCTCTGACGGCTACTTTCCTCTCCATCATGTGACTCACAAGAATAAAAACTGTGCCTTCCTTACAGTCTCTCCCATTGAGAGGCTATGAATGTTACTCATGCTGGGTAAGGAGCCGTCCACAAATTATTTAAGCTGTCATTGGTGTGAGAGTTGTTGCAGGAATATTTTTGGTCTTTAAGCAAATCTATGTTTAAGCAACAATTCCGTTTTCGTTTTGGTTTCTAAAGGATTTTTAGGAATCAGTGTGGTCAAGAGACTGTCCTAGCAGTTGAAGCTTCTGACTTGCTTTCAATGGCTTCCGAGAAGTCATTTGCCAAGTGAGACCATGGTGGGAGACAAAAGAGATACACAACCTCAGCCCTAAAAATGCCTGCCTTCTGGCAGCGAAGATCAAACTAACTGACATCTTTAAAGCAGTGAGAGGCCAAAAGATTGGGTGGTACTGATGAGAAGTGTAAGAGCAGTTCAGAGAAAAGACAGAAGTGTGGTCTGCAAAATCAGGGGAGGTCTCAGGGAAAGAGGCAGTATTTTATTTATTTTTTTTATTTTTGTGATATGCGGGCCTCTCACTGTTGTGGCCTCTCCCGTTGCGAAGCACAGGCTCCGGACGCGCAGGCTCAGCGGCCATGGCTCACGGGCCCAGCCGCTCCGCGGCATGTGGGATCTTCCCGGACCGGGGCACGAACCCATGTCTCCTGCATCGGCAGGCGGATTCTCAACCACTGCGCCACCAGGGAAGCCCAAGAGGCAGTATTTTAGAGTGAACTTTAGGGTTCAGTTGATAGGGATTAGGGTTGATAGGGTAGGCAGGAAGGCACGGTAGTCAAGAGAAATAGCATAGGCAAAAGCTATGGACATCCTTCCTGGAATTCTCAATGGAGGAGAAAAATCTTCAGCCTCCAGCCTTTTCCTCCAAGATGCATGGCTGCCTGGCCCTCACAGGACTCTGAAAGCACCCCAACACTGAAGCCCATGTGTGTCAAGTGAGAGACGACCTTGACATCTGTCTCCAGAATAGCTGCCAGCAGTCTCTTGATTTTTTTCCATTAGATTTTGAAGAAAATAAATGAGCAAATGTCAGATTCAAATAGATCCCCCAAGAAGGATACTTTTAATTGACTGTTTGGCACTGGAAGCCTGTCTGGGCGCGTATAAGCACACAGATATCAGTTACCTTTGCTGACTGAAGAGGAGCGCGTGTCTAAACGAAGCTTTTGCCAGCCAAACTGATTTAAAATGACACGGTACTCCTCCGCAGCCTCAGGGATTAGAGAGCACGGCAGGCCCAAGATCACCTTCTCTACAGATGGCTTCTGAGGACACCTGTACTTAATTAACTGTCCCAGTCGATGGCTACATCTGAACCTGACATTCCGTCCCCAAAGGAACACAAAGTTATAATAGGAACACAAAGTTATAATAGTACAACGCCGTTGAGCTCAGGACCTGGAGAAAGTGACTCCAGGCTATCTGTCCCGGGTTCAATGACTTCTGAAACGATGCTGGCAGATCTCTCTGAGCTCCTGTGTAACTCTAAGTAAGTCAGGCAAAGGTACAACTTATTATGCTTTCTTATTGCTGTGTTGTTACTTTTTCAATTTGTCGAACATGTTTACTGAGCATTTATTTAGTCTGTGCAAGGCTCTCTGCAAACGTTTGAGGGAAAAAGGGAAACACAAAGGTGAACGAGGCAACTGATGTCTTCAAACAGTGTAAAATCTTCTCTGGTATCTCAGTAGGGCAGAGTAAGTCTGAGGCCATGAGACAGGTACAGAATATGCCAAGGGAAGCAGGGGGTGGAGTGATTAATTCTGCGGGAAAGTATCAGGCATGACCCCTCATAAGTATCTTTTGACCTGTATTTGGCAGAACACACAATATTCCGACTGGGAAGAGAAACATTCTACCATACTGGAAGTGTGTTAACAGAAGTACCAGAATATGCAAATGCAAGGTGTATTTGGAAAGGATCGGGAGCCCAGTGTGGTTGGAGGGGATATAATGTAAAATATGTTTTCCAAGGTAGGTTGAAGTTAGACGATGGGGAAGTCAAATGCCTGGCTAAAGAGCTATAACTTTTTTCTATATACAAATAATAAAGAGTGACTCAACGTTTTGAGCAGGAGGGTATCGCATGTAAGTATAGGATGTAAATATTAGTATGTGAAGGATGGCAGAATATGCCACCAGAAAATAGGCCACTTGGGCATGTGGATTATTTTGAGCTGAAGGCAAATGAGAAAAAGCAGACATGAGAAAAGCTCGCCACTCTCCTTTTATTTGTTAGTCTAACTTACCGGGCCTCATTCAATAAAACCTAACATGGGTGGAAAGGAACTAACTTTTCCCTTCCCTACATATGCTACCAGGAATGAGAATGATGGACGGGAGATTTTTAAAAAGGCCAGTTAGGACTAGCATTCACCTTATTCCTAGAGTGAGATGACGGAGGCCTGACCTGGTCCAGAGAGGCTGAGAAGGGCTAAAAAAGAGGCTAATTCAGTACAAGGTACAGAGAGGAAGAGAGCACGGCCCCGAATCTAGCTGGAGGTGATGTTTGAATGCCATCTTCCACCACACTTTTCACAAACATCCCATCTCATGGATGGGACCTCAACCCTATTCACAAGTAAAGAAACTTAAATTTACAGACCTTCTAGAACTTCCCAGACCACAGCTAGCTATGAGTAGACTAAGGCTGGCCAAGGATGTGACTTCAAATCCAGCAACTGGGAGAATAAAAATAGTTGCAAATGAGGAGGAGAAAAATAACAAGAACCAGGTCCTGAAGGAAGACACTGAGGGATACACTTGACCTTCAGCTGCCTGGTGACCATCAGGGTAGCGATCAACCAGGGGTGATTAGAGATACTCCCTTGTTCTCTCACAGCATTTGACAGAGGTGATGGCTGCTAGTTCAGATATTTGGGAACATTTAGGGTGATCTTTTGTTTGGTTTTTGTTCATCTGTTTGGGAAGTTAACAATTGGGGAAATATAAGTTTCAGTTCTGGTGAATCTTCCAAACTAAAGATAAGAAGAAGGAAATATTCTGAGATCAAATTGCTTCTAGAAAACTTCAGCAGAGTGTAGAGGCAAACGTTATGGGAAATCTCGTAACAGAGCTACAAAGGCCACAGGCATTTGCCTTTTAGGTGGGGAGACCAGACCTTTGGCCTGATGGCATGGGATGAGGTTCCTTTCTTTTAAATCCATCTACTAAGACCCTTATCTACATAAGCAATTGCTTTTGGCCAATTATAAAGGGTTATGTCTTCCTTGAATGCGATCTCGAAACATGCTCTTTCACATAGATTCTGAGGGGGGGACTTGTGATCTTGAGGAGCTCCAAAGAGGTGGTCCCCCAAGAACACACCTCTGCTCGGAGAAGCCTGTAGGTCTTGCCTCAGGAACAGGAGGGGCAGCTGCCCTTTGACCAAAGAGCTCATTCAGGAATAGCGCAAGTAAAGCAATTCCGTGGAATTCGTGCTGAAGAGTTTCAAATTCCTCTGAGAGTAAAGCTAACGCGCTCGTGTATTTCCAGAGCAATTATTAAAGTTTTTATTGGTTGAAAACTTTTAAAAGATTCAGATTACTGGAATTAATACCTTTAAGTGATCTTGCCCGGCATCTAGATAATCAACTTGAACAACTTCGGTAATAACATTTGCTTTTACTCCTTCGAAAACACTTGTAAAGCACGATTTGGAAAATACATTCTTGAATGACAAACACAGAAATATAAAGCAAATTTGGTACCCAGATGTGGGCATTTTGATATGTTTATTCATATTTATAATTGACAATTATGATCATTGTTACCTGCAAAGGAGTATTTACGGCGTAGGAATTCAGAGTAATTGTGTGTGTGTATACGTGAGTTTGTGCGTGTTTGAGGTTTGCCTCAACTTGCAGAAGAAGACTTGCATAAATTTGCCTCGTAGGAAACTGTCTTTGTCCAAAAAGAGTTCTTGATTCCTGTACTGTATCATTATTGTACAGTTTGAGGACGATGAAAACGTCATCTGAAAGGAAAAATGTGCTTAGGAAATTCGCGACGCCTCTTTTCGATTTTTTAGGTAGTTTCCACAAAGCTGACATGAGGTTTTTGCTTTGTGGCTGTTTCTCTTACAAAAGAAATGAACAAATAAATAACTGAGAAGATGTTTTTAACAAGAGTGAGTTTTACCGCTGTATATGATCCTAAAACCAAACATTCTCAAGACACGAACTTCCCAAGCAAGGGGAAACAAACAATAACATTCTTTGTAAAAATACCGTCTTGCCACTATTAAGAATGAGTTTTGGTGATTACAGCTAGCCGTGACGCACATTCCCACGACACAGGGGCAGTGTGGCATTAAGCATGGAAAGTACAGACTCCTTTCTCAGAGCCTTGGACACCCTCTCCGATCAAGTCCTCTCTGCCCCAGGCCTCTTTCTGGCTCATTCCCAGCCCGTGGCCTCTCACGTGGAACCTTGTTTAAATCTGCCAACTCCACCAGGTCCTACACTCGGTGGAAACTTATCATCTGCACATGCTACTTCCCATCCTCCGCGCTGGAAGACGCTGCTGACATGTAATACTCCAGACTTCCAGAGTCATTGCCAGGAATTCACTGTTTTTCATTGCAGGCGTCCATGAACCACTCTACTCTATAGATGGTCAGGCTGAGTCCCAGGGAGTGAATGACTTGCCCTTTGAAAACAAAGCCGTGGCAGAGCCAGGTTCAGAAGGTAGGATCACCCCCCACCCCCAAAATGGGTCACCCCACATGCAAACTCAGGAAGTGAAAATGTGGCCTCAAGCCCTACGGCAGGGGAGAACTTTTAGTCCGGCTAAATATAGTGACCCGAACTGGAGGACAGCCAGTGCTCGGGTGCGAGCCTCACAGGAGCATTCTAGGATCCTTAATTGCCACAGGTGGGCTGCAGAGTTCTTTTAAAGCTCGCCTAAAAATAAACCTTCAATGAGCCTAACTGCAAGGGTTGATTGTATTATCGTTATAAAAATCAGGATGAAAAGAGGTAGTGGTGAGAAGGAGAAAGTAGAGGTAGGTTATTCTTAGGAAATTGGAGGAGGTACCTTCCACGAGTTGCTGGGGAATGATGTTGAAAATCGATGTTTTTTTCTTATTTTTATTTTTTTTATTTTTTTTTATTTTTTAAATTTTTTTGCAGTACGTGGGCCTCTCACTGTTGTGGCCTCTCCCGCTGCGGAGCACAGGCTCCGGACGCGCAGGCCCAGCGGCCACGGCTCACGGGCCCAGCCACTCCGCGGCACGTGGGATCCTCCCGGACCAGGGCACGAACCCGTGTCTCCTGCATCGGCAGGCGGACTCCCAACCACTGCGCCACCAGGGAAGCCCTCTTCTTCTTTTTAAAAATGTCTTACAGACAACGATTGCCTTTGCTGTTTACAGTATTCTCTTTGTTGTGTAGAAGCCTGAGAAATGTACCTGTCAATCTATGATTCCTCACTGCCTGAGGTCTGAGAATGACCTCCGGGGAGATGTCTATTTGCAGCCTGGAGCACCAGCCCCAAGCAGGGAAAAGCGAGCCCACCGCTAGGCCGGCAAGGTGCCTTCTCCACTCCCTGGGGAGCCCTAACCTCCTTGGGTGCAACAGGAGAACAGGGTGGGGGATGAACAAGAGCTATGGAGCCAGATAGACCCAGAGTTGGAAGCAGGGTTTCACTCGCAATGCCGTTTCTATTTTTTTTTGTGGTATGCGGGCCTCTCACTGTTGTAGCCTCTCCCATTGCGGAGCACAGGCTCCGGACGCGCAGGCGCAGCGGCCATGGCTCACGGGCCCAGCCGCTCCGTGGCACGTGGGATCCTCCCGGACCGGGGCACGAACCCGTGTCCCCTGCATCGGCAGGCGGATTCTCAACCACTGCGCCACCAGGGAAGCCCGCAATGCCGTTTCTAGATGCAAGCCTTGGGTTTTTGTTTCTACCTCAGAAATAATAAAATACCCAACCTTCAAACAGAGATCAGGTGAGGGAACGGTACAGGGTGGCTTTCAAAGAGCCTGACGCGTGATACCGTCAGTCCACTTTCAGGGGTCCTTGCTTAGCATCTAAATAATCACCTCGAACAATTTAGGTTAATCACAATTACTTTTAGTGCAGCCAAAACACTTCTGTTAAACAAGGTTCGATACTGGGTCTAGGGTCCTGGGGACAGCATTAGTTTTACAGTGGCCGTGCTTCCATGGGATAACTTGCAGAGAATAACTTATTTTATGACTATCAGAAATGTAGAGGTAAGACCTCTTCTTTTTTTAAAATTAAATTTTTTTTTTAATTTCTCTTTTTTTTGGCCATGGTGTGGCATGTGGGATCTTAGTTTCCCACCAGGGATGGAACCTGTGCCACCTGTAGTGGAATCGCAGTGGAGTCCTAACCACTGGACCAACAGGGGAGCCCCAAGACCTCTTCTTAATTGGTATTTCAAATGTCCTCTGATTTCTTTTTTATTTGACTACCAACTTAAAGTCAAATGAATTTCCTTCCTGGATAGAAGGTGAGTGAATTACCGGGGCCCAACTACGCCGTACTGGCTCCTTGGTACACGTTTGCCGTGGGGCGTCCTCCATATACTGTCTTGTGCCTTTTCCCTTCCTCAAAAGCAGAAGCCTTCTTAGCCACATCTGTTGTCCTCTTCTTCCCCAAGCTAGTGACTCTCTAGTGATCTGTGAATTCTTCATCCAGTAACATCGGACTCATGTGGGACCCTTTTCTGCTGAGGGATTTCTCCAGACACGCAACCTGCAAGCTGAGTTTCCCGGTTCCTGAAAGCCACTTTCTCCTCTCAAACGTGTGCATTTAAACATAATCCTCAATAAACAAACAGTTTTTGCCACTACCAGTTGGCCCCCTTTTTTTTTGTTTGACTGTTTTTATTTCCACCCGTCTACTCCTTTGTGTTTTCTTCCTGTAAAATCTTTTTAAAAACGAGGTTTTACTTGGAGACTTTTAGCTTTCCTGAGGCCGGGGTGGTGAATTTCTGTTGGTTGAATTTTGTTGATGTGCTTGAAAAATTCTAATTAGAACCCTCTGGGGAGTTTCTCTGCACGCGGCTGTATAAAAGAAGAGCTGGGAGCATTCAACAGACACGTCACTTTGGGGCTGGGCACAGCTACCGCAGCTTGCGCCCCAGCCAGTAACCCTGGGACACAGGTTTGCTGTGATACATTGTTATATTTTCCTGGGTGCTTAGAAGGAGACCTCTTCAAGGAAGGATTTTGTAGCCCTGTGGATTCAGGTGAAGTTGGCTGCCTCTCCCAGCTGATTTGGGGGCACCAAGGAGTCCCCGGAAATAATCCCCCTACCTTGTTCTCTGAAAATGGTCCAAGCCTTTCATCTTATAATTAAAAGGTCAAGAGTGGAATCTAAACACCCCTGCTAAAGTCACAGTGTGCTACTTTATGAGCATCACCAACCGGTCAGGGAACTGTCACAGGAGATGCCATGACGTCTTAGAAGTCCCCTTAGAAGGAAAAGCTTTGGAGAAGGGAATTTATGAATATGTGCTGTCTCTGGGCCAGTCCAATGAGAGGAACTAGCTTTTCTCATTAAGGACATCCAATGAGGAGTCTCAGGACAGCCACTGCCCCGAGCCCCCGACTCTCACGGCCCTTGCTTTACCTTAGAGCCTGCAAACCACCATGAACGTCTAGCCCTTTGGGCTAAGAATTGTCTTTTTCCCTGAGTGCCTATTTTTGGTTGTTGTTTGCAGATGTAGGGGCTGGGGGTGCCGGCAAGGAGAACACCAGGTCGCTTACACTTCTGCTTCTCAAAGTTCAGCCCACGGCCCAGCAGCAACATCACCTGGGTTGATGTTGATGAGAAATGAAATACTAATGAATTGGAATTAAAATCTGTATTTTAACAAGGTCCATGGATGACAAATATGCATATTAAAGTTTAAGAAGCACTGACTCACAGCTTCATGTCTGCTTATGTATTTGGGTTTTGCACGTTGGAAAGAGAGTGGACCATTTCTGGAGGTTGAAAGAGGATATGAGGACACAAGAAAGTGGACCTCATTCTATTCCCTGGTAGATTTACTTGAGTATCTCCAAGGCCCATCAGCCTGGGTGTCCTAGGTAAAGCCCTCTTACCAGTTTGTCCCCGTGCTGGCTGGATCCACACCCTCCACCCGCCAGTGGCCAGGTCCAAGTCACGCCCCACTCTTGTGTCTGTCTCGAGGGTCCTGGAAGGGGAAGGGAGTCTCTCACAGACTCTGGAGACTCTACTACCTGCTGCTGTAGCTGCCGCGCAATTCTTGGGCAGTCTCTGCTTCCAGTCTCTGAAGCGTTAATGCTGCTGCAGACGCAGGTCTCCAACCGCGCATGGAAAAAGTGGACACTTTCCAGACCTCCAAGCCCAGAGCAGCTGTTCCCTCTTCTACTGTCACCTGGAGCGCATTGCCATCTGCTTCATGGTCTCTGATAACTCACCTCTTTGTCAGGTGAGAACATCTCCATCCACGTGGCCACCTCTTTTCTGGAGAGGGGGCCTGGGACAGAGAAGGCTGGGAGAAGAAAGGAGCCTCATGCAAGATGGTGGAGAATATGACCAGACGGCAAAACTGATCCCCAAGTCATGCTCTGGGGAAGGTGCTGGAGAAGACATTCAGCAGAGAGAGACTAGTATTCAATGCGAAGATTTTCTCTGAGCTGTGCTATAGTATGAGCCTCTCTCCGTCTCTCCAAGCAAACCTTCGGCAAAGCTTGCTGTCTCCAGCTCTTTGGCAGGACAACTGAGGTTCGAAGGACCATGTGTAGCCAGAGGTTGGGGGTGCAGTGAGGGGAAGCATCACCTGACCTAAGAAGGCAGCCGGCTGGCAAAATGACCTGGATTTCAGTGGAAGCCAGAGTGGAGGAGAACAGTAACTACGAAAGTGTAATCTTGGGGAGATCACTGGATTTGCCACAGGATACGGGATGCGGAAGCCTGGAACGATTCCTTTTTAAATTAAAGGAGTGAAAAAGAATAGATACATGTACATGTATAACTGGATCACTTTTCTGGACACCTGAAACTATCACAACATTGTTAATCAACTACACTCCAATATAAAATAAAAAGTTAAATAAATAAATTAATTAAAGGAATGAATGCCCCCCAAACGGATGTGGATCACCTAGGAAACAGTTACACGACTGAGTATCATCGGGCCCTTTCCTTCCAGGACACGAAGTGTGAGACGGTGAGAGAGATTAGGTTGAGCTGAGGTCACGAAAAGCCACTGCTACCTGCCTGCATCGAGTCCTGAGGACACCCTTCGTCACTCCCCGAAATCCAGCTTCCGCCCCTGTCTGTCAGGCATGTGTGTGTCTGAACCCTACGTCTGGATAAAGTTCAAATTCCCTTTCATGGGACTCCAGGGCCCCGAAATTACCAGTGATATTGAATAATCCCTGACCCCTAAGAAGGCTTGGAGCCCACAGGGAGGACCCTATGGGGAGCCACCACATCCCGACGCCTGCAGAGAGCTGAGTCTCAGCTGAGCTGCAGCCGAGAGACACGGGAGAACTTGGGATCACTTAGCTGCCACCGTGCAAGCGGGAAGAGATCCTGGCCTTTCCTGTTTTGAGAAGTTCTCCTTTCTCCCCATCCCCAGCCCACTGCCAGCCAGCACGCACAGATGTTTCAAGGGAATGACTGAGCCTTCCTTGGTGAAGAATGTTGGCAGGTACAAGCATGGACAGCGGCTTAGGTTACTCCATGCCCAGCTTCCTCGGCACAGGCTTACAGAGCTTATGCGTTACCCGTAAGCCCCCAGATCTGTCACCACACCACTCTTGGTCTGCAGCCTCTTCCCTAGTCTCCAAGAGTCCTCAGCCTTTGGAGGGTATAAGAATTACCTGGGGGCTTCCCTGGTGGCGCGGTGGTTGGGGGTCCGCCTGCCGATGCGGGGGGCGTGGGTTCGTGCCCCGGTCCGGGGGGATCCCACGTGCTGCGGAGCAGCTGGGCCCGTGAGCCGTGGCCGCTGAGCCTGCGCGTCCGGAGCCTGTGCTCCACAACAGGAGAGCCCACAGCAGTGAGAGGCCCGCGTACCACCAAAATAAAAAAAAAAAAAAAAAAAAAAAAGAATTACCTGGGGTGACGGTCAAGGATGCAGATTCCGGGCCCTGGGCACGGCTAGGGTTTTGAGGCTGTGGACACCCTGGGAGCAGCCCAGCTCCATTGCTTGGTCTTGGTTATCCAGTGCACTAACTGCAAGCTCCCCGCCCTCCAGGGTCTTCTGGAGCCATTCATTTTTCCTTCTACATGGCCTTTGGATCCTTAAATTCCCTTTAGGTTCATCCTTTCTACTTCTGCTATATTATTGTTTTAATAGTCACCTATTTCATCAATTTAGCCCAGGGCGCTCTTTTTCAGTTTCCCTGATCACTTCGTTTTTCTTTTCTAAAACCCTCTTCTAGTTCCTCCTAATTCTGCCCTTCCTCCTGCTTCCTCACTCCACTTAACCTTCTAGAAAAAAAAATCACCTTTGGAATAGTCCCCTTAATATAGACCCAAAAGACCAAAATAAAACACAAATACATTTTAAGGGAAACTTGGCTTTATTATCATTAAAATGTTTAAAATACCAAAGACCTCACATTTATATAGTTAACCAGAGACCTACAGGCCAGAAAGGAGCAGTGACAAACAATCTACTTCAAATTTGTTGCTGTGGCCAAATCACGTTCTCTGTCAGTGGGCGCAGCTCTCAATTCGTTGCTGCGTGCGGGCTTCCTCTAGCTGCAGAGAGCTGGCTTCTCAGCGGTGGCCTCTCTTTGCTGTGGAGCACGGGTTCTAGGCGCATGGGCTTTGGTAGTTGTGGCACGTGGGCTCAGTAGTTGTGGCTCGCCGGCTCTAGGGCGCACGTTCAGTAGTTGTGGCGCATGGGCTTTTTAGTTGCTCCGCAGCATGTGGGATCTTCCGGGACCAGGGCTCGAACCCGTGTCCCCTGCATTGGCAGGCAGATTCTTAACCACTGTGCCACCAGGGAAGTCCCTGAAATGAAACTTCATTCAGTGAAAGGATTCTGCTCTAGCCGTTTAATAGTTAATAATAAAAGGTTTCTACTTCAGCAGTTTGATAGTCACCCACATGCTTTATTTTACATGAAAAATGAGATGCTTTGAAGATTTATATTTACTAACTGGGGGGGGGGGGAAGTAAGTGCTTAAAATATATTGTAACTGCAGGGACAAAAATCATTTCTAGGTATACAACTGAAGTTTTAGATTCTTTTCACTCATTCAAATGCTTTTGGTAAGGGTCGGAAAGCTTTAAAGGGAAGGAAAGCAGAATAATGAACTGAACCATTTAAAGCCTGATGAGACAGTTAATGAATGATCCTTGAATCATTTAATGGTTTGGTTTTTAGTATATCTTCTACGAATGAGGTGTTGAGTAGTAGTGCTTAAATTCGGCTTCTTTAATAAAGAGCTATGCATACTCTTACAGATAAGAGGAGCATGCGATGGACCTAATCTCCACTGTGGATAAAGCAGCCACCGCAAAGCCCCCTAACAGGTGCGGTATGACTGCCACCTAGTGGCGGCATATCCTCACCACAGGAGTCCTGCCCAGTGGACGTGAAGGAGAGGGGGGCACGAAAGCTCCCCGATGGCAGGGCTGATCTGCAAGTTAAAGCACCCGGTCACTAGAATAAAGTTATATTTTCTATCATGTCCACTCTTACAGCTTCTATCTTAAGGTCTATTTTAAGAAATATACCTTTATTGATTCAGTTTCAAAAAAGTTATATAAGGACATGAAACCTTGGTTTTCACGTGAGAGTTTATCTTTATTCCATGCAGGCTTCAAATGGACAAATAACATATCATATATGTGTGTGTGTGTGTGTGTGTGTGTGCATATCATATATACATATGTAAAATATAAATTTGTATGAATTTAATTCTAGCCCAGAAAGCATTTTGTGACTTAAAAAGCACTGAAGTTTGCTGGCTTTTGAATCACTGCAATCAGTATGGAAAGAACCGTGAGCTAAGTCAGATCCTCTCAGCTCCACCACTGACCAGCTGCCTGACCTCAGACAAGTACTTTATGATGTTCCAACCCAGGGGAGTTGAAATAGATTCTCTCTAAGCTGCTCTCCATGAAGAGTTCTAAGACCTCTCCTGTTGATTAATTTCCACCCTAAGGGGGACCAAACATTTTGACATTTTAGGTGCGCTACTCCATTTCCTCTGCACTCCCCATCGCCACTCCCACATTATTATGGGTGATTTCAAGGCTGACCGATTTTCATAACCTGGTTCTACCCTGGAGCCTCCAGAGAAGCTAGAATATCTCAGAAATATCTCAGCTGGCCAAATAATTTTTGTTCTTTGCTATTTGCACCTATTAGTTAGTACAGCAATCTTTTCAAATGAACTCAGACCAAGATAAAAAGTATTAAAATAAGGCCCCCAAGATCTAAAGGTGTGTAACCTGATATAGTTTCACTTTGTTGAGGTAGCAGCTAATTTTTGCAAGCTGGAAAACAAAAGCTGGTGTGTTGGAGGTTTCACTTCAGTCCGTGCTTTCACTATTCAGCAATCAGTGCAGAGACAGTTAAGCATGACCTTCCCATACAGATGGTGCCACCCTTCACCAGCTCAAAGAGCACCTGTCACATTAACCCTCGAAGGCAGATGTTTGCTTATTTTTGAGACCTAGTCTCTTAAAATGGCAGAGTGCTGAAGTAAGGACTTTGCAGAAGGGTGCATAGTATCACTTAATCTGCTTGCACTACTTGAGAAAAAAGTCATACTGCCGTTCTAGGAAATTAGGAGGCACATAAAACAAAGCACTCGGGCTTCCCTGGTGGCGCAGTGGTTGAGAGTCCGTCTGCCGATGCAGGGGACGCGGGTTCGTGCCCTGGTCCGGGAGGATCCCACATGCCGCGGAGCAACTGGGCCCGTGAGCCATGGCCGCTGAGCCTGTGCGTCCGGAGCCTGTGCTCCGCAACGGGAGAGGCCACAGCAGTGAGAGGCCCGCATACCGCAAAAAAAAAAAAAAAACAAAAAACAAAAAAAAACAAAGCACTCTTCTTAAACCACATGTACACGTGCTTTCTTAAAATTATTACAAACACCCCTCTATTTGAAGGCATATTGATCACAGCGAGAAGAGGTGTTTTGTTGGATGCAATGGTCCCCAGCTTCCACACAAAGCATAATGCGTACTGCTTGTGGGCAGGAGAGCTTCAGCAAGCCTGCAGGATTGTTCCAGAAAGTCCCGATATCCCAAAGTTTAAAGGAATCTTAAAAACGATTTCCTCCAAATACAAGAATCCTTGTACCAGTAGCTACAAAGGCAGGGTAAATGAGGGGTTGAGAGCAATCTAATCCCAAGGCTAGCCAGTAAGAAATGAGAAACAATGACAAACCCCCTGAAAAGCCAGCCTGCTTTTGTTATCACCAGACCCCAGCAATTCCGAGCGACCTCAGCGATGAGATGCTCCTCTGGGCAGGGGCTGGTCATCTCCACTGCCCAGACCCACCCTACCCCGTCCCCTGCTTTCTACCCTCTCTGGCCTCTGATTTAATGTTCGGTGACTAAGAGCACTGTCCTTTCTAATTTTTAAAAGAGAGGTTTTCTACTTCATGTCTCCTAATGATCAAAGTGATATTTTACATCTTAGAAGATACACAAACAATATTAAGAAGCATTTAAGAAATTGTCCATAATTTCACTATTCACTGCTGTTTCCAGCCTAACTTTTGGCAAATGTCCTGCGTTTCCCTCTATAAAGGTTTTCTTTAAGTGATTACGATTATGTGCGTATTTATTCTAAAGACCCTTGGAAAACTACATTTTTCAAGGCTACATAAAAATCCACTCTACCGCTGCGCCATACGTTTCTTAACTATTGTGTTACTATTAGGTGTTTCAGCTGTTTCCAGCCTGTCACTCTTTTTTTTTTTTTTTTTTTTTTTTTTTTTTTTTTTTTTTTTGCGGTACGCGGGCCTCTCACTGTTGTGGCCTCTCCCGTTGCGGAGCACCGGCTCCGGACACGCAGGCTCAGCGGCCATGGCTCACGGGCCCAGTCGCTCCGCGGCATGTGGGATCTTCCCGGACCAGGGCACGAACCCGTGTCTCCTGCATCGGCAGGCGGATTCTCAACCACTGCACCACCAGGGAAGCCCAGCCTGTCACTCTTATAAGACGATTACTGTATTATTATTGTATTTGTCTATTTTGGTCGATTTGGTTATTATTTGGGTTGAAATTCCTAGAAATGGAAGTACTGGGTCAAAGATTAAGCACTTCTTGAAAAAAACCTTAGAAGTTAAAAATAAACTGCTAAGGGGCCAGTTTTCATACCCAGAGCCGTGGACGAAAACGCTTGTTAAGCCGGACCTCGCTTACGTGGAACGTGACTGGGTGGCCGGGTTTGGGGGGCGGGCAGGAGAGAGGGTTATTTGTGTGTCTCATTTTGGCTAAGTTGATAAACCAAAAGAAAAGGAAAAACAAGTATCCCATTGCTGATCTATTTCTTTGATGGCCAGTGGGCTTTGGCATTTGCATTTTCTCATTTATGATTTTTTTTTCACGTCCTTTGCCCAAGCAGATAATCCCCTCTTCTTTTTTACTGAAGACAGCATGAAGAAGCCCTAGTTCTTAGAGGGCTGCCTGCCTGGGAACTCTCATGCTGGAGAGCCTTCTCCACTGACCAAGTCCTGCCCTTCTGCAACCACACACACACACCAAGCAGCCTTTCCTTTCCACGGGCCTCAGACCCTTACACACCACCATTACGGTCCCGTCTGTGGCTTTTCTTCCGGATTTATCAACTGTTCCACCATCCTTGTTGGACACATTTTAGTTCGTTGGAGTCCACTAGAGTGGCGGACAGAAGGTTATGAAAACCAAGCTACGTTCTCACCAGGAGCTCGGGGCAGGGCTGTGAACTCCACTGGTATGGGTGCCATCTGTTTCTGTGCATGTTGTCCGTGTCCTTAATCTTTTTTTTCCCCGACACTGTCTGACGGACGTCTCACAGTGAGGAAGAAAGCTACCAACCCCCCAGCTCTGTTTCAGATGACTCTTTTCAAACTGGGTCTCTTATTCTGTGCTTAAAGCATTGGCTGGAAGGCTCTAAAGGCAGATCTTTACCTTCCTGGGAGGTGTGACAGATTCCACTAGCAGTCCAAAATATTTCATCCTGACACACAGCCAGATTGCACTTCCAGGTTCTATTGCAGTTGGATAGGGCCCCGTGATAAGCTGTCTTCGGTGGAATAAGAGTGCTTGTGTGTATGTCTCATTCGCCCAGCCCTAAAAACCTCCCTCACCCGCTCCTCCATGCTGACTGGATTTATGAAGCGAGAGCAACTTTGAAATCCATGTGTTAAAGATGCGAGACCACTATCAGCCTGGCTTTTTTTTTTTTTTTTTTTTTTTTTTTTCTTTTCAGCCTGGCTTCTAAATGACCGTGAGGTAGAGGGTTGCCCTCTGTGCTGGACAGGTATGTGAACAAGGATTCAACTTCCTCTGTGTGGAAGTATTAAATGTTGGGTCTATCTGAAGTAGCAATTTCGCATACCCTGACCGACCCTGGAGAAAAGTGAGGCATGGTGGAAAGAACCCAGAATGAAAATACTATGTGCCGGTAACTCTTGTTGACCCTCAGCTCCACTTTTTTGCTTTCTCTGCTCTCCTTTTATCACAGGGGCCTGGAAGCTTCCAAACTATATTTCACTGATTCCCTTGCCAGCTTTCTTCCAGAAAGAACTTGCCAATTAGGAAAGTAGAGAAAGGAAGAAAAAAGAATTTTTTTTTTCTTTCTGCTGTAGGCACTCCACACAGCAGCAGTGGTGGCAGTTGTCAGAAGCATTAGTGCCAGTTTTCGGCTGCACCAGCAGACGTGTGCCCTCCCAGGTTCCCCAGACCAGCAGCTGTGACGTCTCCATCAGTGCATCAGCAAGTGTGGACTTGTACGGCCTGGGTCAGAGGCAGTGACAGCGTCACAATCTCCCCCTGAGTCCTGTTGCTCTTCCAACACCTGTGTAGCCAATGTCCTGCGCTATATCCGTCTCTGGATAAACTATCTAAAAGGCTTTCTCTTTTCCAATCTGTTCACTGACTGATGCACACAAATTCTCTTCCTGGTACAGCTAATTACTAGCAAGTTCCTTGGCTATTCTGAGCCCCAATTGTCTCATCTGTTGAATAATAAGAATAATGAAACCTGCTCTGCCTAATTAATATAACATTCATGATCCAAATTAAAGTGATGATGGAAACTCATTGTATATAGAGATTCATTACTATATTGTTTTATGGATCTTGGTTAAATTTCCTTATGTGGGTCATATGTTGCTCTTTCGAGAATTTCAAGAGTCTCTTGAATATTTCGACATCTTGGTTCAGTTAAATATACCAGTTATTTCTTCCTCTGAAAAAGCCTAATATAACGAACTGCCAACAGGGAGAGCTGCTCCTTTATAACCAGAGGGTGACTGTGTTACTTATTCGAGGACAAAGCTTTAGTTGTTACAACACTGTTGGTAAATATCACCCATGAACCAATCAGCCTGGCTTCCCGTAACCATGCAGAACTGATTGAATGCCAGGGACGGGCTTGGGCACAGAATACACGGTAGACACAAAGGAAGAGTGATCTCAACATCCTGGGTTAATGTTCCTTGACTTTTACTCGCTTCTACTCAGTCACTCTAGAGGCGGGACCTCAGCCTTTAACCTTCATACCCTCCACGGTTCTTTCTCCGACTTCTCGGAAACATCACCTCACATGTGATGAAAACCAAGTCTCCTGCTGTTCTCTGGCTCTACTCTTTGTGCCAAGGGTCCTGCCGAGGCCCTTTAGCCCGAGTCCCCTGTGAGGTCGCCCTCTGCAGTGCAGGACTCCACCCCGTTCCACCCCCACAGGCCCCCATTCCCTTGGCCACTCTGGCTCTTTGGAGGCAATTTAGTAGGTGGACAGAAGCAGATGAGGAGGGCTGGCCTTTGATTGCAACTCAGCTCTTTTTTTAGGTAGGTGACTTTGCATAGCTACCGCCAGTGGATCTAGGGTATCATCGTTTTTAGGATGCTCTTGGAATGAGAAAAAAAATGTGCTTGCCGTGGATCAGACAGCCCCTTGTGATTGTTTGGGTGACACAATGCTTTGTTGTCGGGGGTGTCCTGTGCACTGGCGCTCGAAGCACAATGCACTAGGTGCCGGTAATCTCCCCAGGTTGGGAAACCAAAATGTCTCCAGATGCTACCGAACGTCCCTGGAGGGCAAAACTGCCCCTAGTTGAGAATCACAGTTTTAAGAACTATGGATACTATATTAGGATTCTCCAGAGAAACAGAACCAATAGCATGCATATATGTAAAGAGGTTTATTATAAGGGATTGGCTCATCGGATTTGGAGGCCGGCAACTACAAAATCTGCAGAGTGGGCTAGCAGCCTGGAGACCCAGGAGAGCCGATGTTCCGCTTTGAGTTTGAAAGCCGTCTGCTGTGGAATCTGTGAGAACGATGTTACAGATGAAGTCTGAAGGCAGTCTGCTGGAGAATTGTCTTGCTCAGGGGAGGCTGGTCTTTTTGTTCTGTTCAGGCCTTCAGCTGATTGGTGAGACCCACTCAATGCTGAAGAACAATTTGCTGTACTCAAAATCCACCAAGTTAAATGTTAATCTCACTAAAAATCTCCCTCCCTGAAACACCCAGAATAATGTTTGACCAAATATCTGAGCGTCTTGTGGCCCAGCCAAGCTGACACATAAAATTAACCATCACAGATACATAGCTGTGAAGACGCTTAAAGTCACTGCGTCCGGAAGCTCACATTCTAGGCAGTGACCCAGATGGTAAACAAGTGTTTTAGTTATCTGTCACTGGGTAACAAATCACCCCAAACTCTGTGGCATCAAACAGCAGCCATTTTATGATGTGCGTGTATTCTTTAGATCCCAAATTCCAACAGGGCATAGACGGGATGGCTTGTCTCTGCTCTTCAATGCCTGGGACTTAGTGGGACTCAGTCACTGGGAGTGACTCAGCTGGCTGGAGGCTGGAATCATCTGGAGCTTTCTTCAATCGTGTGTCTGGAACGTGGACTGAGATGACTCGAACAGGGTCTCCTGGGACCGTCAACAGAGCACACACAGGAAGCACTCCATGTGACTTGGACTTCTCCCAGCATGACAGCTGGGTTCCACAAGGGAACATTCTGGAAGGAAGGCCTGGAGAATGGGTGTTCAAAGAGACCAGGCTGAAGCTCAAGGCTTCTTACAAAGACCTCCCCTCAAAAGTCATGCAGTGTCGGGCTTCCCTGGTGGCGCAGTGGTTGAGAGTCCGCCTGCCGATGCAGGGGACACGGGTTCGTGCCCTGGTCCGGGAAGATCCCACATGCCGCGGAGCAACTAAGCTCGTGAGCCATGGCTGCTAGGCCTGCGCGTCCGGAGCCTGTGCTCCGCAACGGGAGAGGCCACAACAGTGAGAGGCCCGCATACTGCAAAAAAAAAAAAAAAAAAAAAATTAATTAAAAGTCATGCAGTGTCACCTCTACCACATGCCTAGCTGACAGCACCCCTTGGCTGCTTTGTATTTCTCAATGACTAAAATTTACCTTTACGAACTGTTTCCTGAGCGTCTGGGAGCCCACACCTTGGGTCTGCTGATGTTATTTTTTCAGAATTTTAAATCACTGAGGAAGCCATATTTTCTGTAGGAATGCTTAGGAAAGTAAAATCCAACGTGTTTATATCCTTCCTTTCCCCTTTAGAGAAAATCCTTTCATTTGTTTCTGGTTTTCTGCTCTGCTGAGAGAGGAAGGGATTAGAGTGAAGTTTATACCTTGGAGTTGGCGAGTTATAGCCACATACAGACAGCTTTATCCAATAAAGAAGCCAGGACTGGTTATCTAGACGAGAGAAGAAAATGAAATAGAGTCCCAGTTAATTCCAGACAACCGATTGCCTTGGCCTTGATACTGTAGTAAGTGATCACGTAATTGTGTCAGAGAACACGGAAGTGGCAGCTTGAAATAAAACTCCAACTGACATACTTTTAAAAGCGATATGGCAGCTGTGAGCTTGCCACAGAATTAGGAGGAGAGCTCGATGATTTCCCTTTGGAAAGCCCGCCTGCAGCCGAAAAACAATGGTTAGTTCTTTCTTCCTCTGCTGTTCCTCTGTTCCAATTTAATATGAAATGATAATTTCTTCTTTTTCATGGGTGAGGAGAACAGCCAGCTCGGTGCTTTGTGACCACCTAGAGGGGTGGGTTAGGGAGGGTGGGAGGGAGGGAGACGCAAGAGGGAGGGGATATGGGGATATATGTATATGTAGAGCTGATTCACTTTGTTATACAACAGGACCTAACGCAACATTGTGAAGCAGTTATACTCCAATAAAGATGTTTAAAAAAGTAAAAAATAAAAATATATTTTTTTTAAAAAAGAAAAGGGGATGAGTGTTGTGTTAGTAAATTCAGCTACTTTCCTTAAAAAAAAAAAAGTTAAGCAAAAGAACAACCAGAATTTGCTTAAACAGGAACGGAATAGATACTAAAACCCTGAACAAAGAATTGTAGAAAGGGAACAAGAATGCTGTCTGGCTCTCTCCCTATCTCTGCTGTGTTCACATTCAGCACCTCCCCGGCCAGGACTGGCCTCTGCTGCAGGTGGACACTGTACTTCTCTCCGAACAAACTGTAGCCAAGAGAATTTTAAATGTTGCTGAACCATCATTCCTGTGTGTTACCAGGGCTCAGTGTCTACCCAGGAAGCTCTCCCTGGCAGTCAGAGTGAGCCAGGGTCTCACACATCGCTGACAAACAGAGATCGTAGGGAAGGAGGGTAAGAAAAGCTGGAATGATACCAGGTGCAGACCAGCCTCTCCTCTTGGAACAGCTCTGCTATCTTGGTTTCCTGTAAAGCAGTCTCCTCAAACTTTAACTGGCACAGGAGTCAACTTGGGGATCTTGTTTAAATGCAAATACTGGTTCTGAGGTGCTGGGATGAACCCAAATTCTGCATTCTAACGAGCTGCTGGCCTTCAGACGCACTGGGAGAAGTGAGCTATGGAGCTCCCGGGTGAGCCCTGAGTGAGTCAGGTGTGACAAGAGGGAGAGACCGAGAGAGAAGAGAAGCACACTCTCTCCTGCAGGGTACATACAGAGAGAACACAGCAAGCAACATATGTTCTTTGTTCATTCATTACGGTACTTTGTCCAGTTCCCCAGCATTCAGAGTGATGACAGTTTCCCTTCTGGACTTTTAGGCAGCTGGCGTTCTCTACGCATGCGTCGGGACCCAGAGCAATACCAGCTGTGAGTAAGCCCAGGGAAGGAAGTGGAACTCAAAGGAGTTCTAACCTGCCCTGTTAGCTGGGCACCCGGCTGGCCCCCCTGCACCTTTTCCTACCTTCCCGTCACCCAATCCTTCTTCCACGGAGGAACGATAATTGTCCCTGAATCATGCTCACCCTGGATGTCAAGGGTATGCTGGAAAGCTTGGGTGATTGAAGCAGAAATATTGAGAAAGTGCTAAAAACCAGAGTTCCTGATGGAAGCTAGTGGTTTGAGTGTGATTTCTTTACCCCTTTGAAAGATGTTCCTGATCCGGAAGCTTCCTCGATGTCCCTTATGTTTGCGTGTGAGACGGAAGGTGTCGGTGATGGAGTGTATCCTCGACAAACCAGAGGCAAATAGCACTAAGGGAAAACTATGGTTTGGCCTCACGAAGAGAGTTGGAATTGAGAGCCACTCTCAGCTGAAGCGGTTTGATCTTTATTTCCTTTGCCCGAAGCTGCGTGGGGCATGGTGCAGTGTGGGAGTCCTCAGAGGTGCTACCTAGCTTTGCATGTTTCCTGACGGACACAGCGCTCCTGCCAGCAACTAGGCGCCAGAGTGGGGCGTGTCTGTGGGAGGAGTAACCGGGTTTCACTTCCTTAAGGGCTGGTTGGAGACTCAGCTACAGCTGCTTCTCTCTCAGAGGGGCGGGGAGGCTGGGAAGGGCAACAGGACGTGTCTCTCTCTCTCTGCCTCTTGCCCAGAGCACCTCGCAGGGGCTTAGCGGACGCGAGGGGTGCGAATGGGCAGAGCAGAATCTCTAGAAGGGAAAATGAGCACCCAGGATCCTTCAGATCTGTGGAGCAGGTCGGACGGAGAAGCTGAGCTGCTCCAGGACTTGGGGTAAGAGGGCAGGTCCCCTTTTCCAAGCGCTTATTGGGTGAACCTTAACTCCTCACACCTATGCAGATGCTCATCTCGATGAATGATTATCTTTAGCACCCTTTCTCTCTGACACCCCAATCTTCTATCCTTTCCACTTTACTCATCTGTGTCTGTTGGGGCCCAATGCCATTGTGAAAGTATGGATTAACTTTCCAGATGTGAAAACAAGCAGGTGGGGAAAATGGGGCCAAAAAGTCAAACGCTGGACGTTCTTTGAGATTAAGGCCACAATCGGGCTGTAGTCGCGGTTGTTGCTGGGTTTCCTTGTTATTGCTCTGGTCTACGAATAAATGTGCTATAAAAAGTTCTGAGCTCCAAGCTTCTGGCAGTAAGAGGGCTGCGCTGCTGGTGAGATAAACAGAAAGCCTACACCCTGCAGTGAGGGAGAGGGACTTTTTCAAAAGAGAGAGAACGAGGAAGTGTCTGCAGCAGTGTCCCATACGTGTTTCTTTCTCCTGACACTGCATTTGTGAGCTCTCGTATGCATGCATGTCTGTAAGGGCAACTTTGAGCCTTTTAAGTACCAACAAGTCAGGAAGAGGATAAAACTCTCTGCCCCAGACAGGTTACACGTTTAGGTAGGAAGAGGCACTGTAGCCCTGTCTTTAAGAAGGGACCAGATGAAACAGCTCATCAGGATACTTAATAAAAGAAGCAAATGTTACACCAGAGAGGGGTAGGGGATTTCCTAGAGAAACTGCTCCTTTCCCCTGAAGCACCGGGAATAGCCTGGTGAGGCTGATTTTGACACCTGTGATTCCCAAGAGGTGAGAAGTACCTGCACCTGCTGCCTCAGGAAACAGCTCTAATCTCCACGAACACTCGAGGGCAGAGGAGCTGCGATCATCTCCATCTTACAAAGGAAGAAAACAAGCACCAAAGGGGTTGAATAACTTTGCCTGCGGTCACACATCAGTTACATGTCAGGATTCCAATCTGCCAAGTCTATGTCCTTAACCAGAGAAAAAAATCTCTCTGCATCAAGACTGCAGAGATTGTATTTTGGGGTGTTGTAAACGTTCTCAATAGGTCCTGTCTTTAGATTTTAAACGTGAGGTCTCAGAATTGAACTTCACCTTCATAAGGTAAATCAAACGTAACAGCTAGACTTTTCAGTAAACTCCCCTTGTGGGTAGTCAGAGCTCCAGGACCCCTCTAGCCTTCTAGAGCAAATCCCCAAACTACAGAGGTAAAATGTTTCCTGAGCAACCAAAATGGGTGTCACAAAATCCAGGCACTAAAGCTGGATCCTGGGCTCTCACTTAGATCCGTATGAAGTTATTAAACGATCATTGTTTATGTGTTTGGTTATATGGATTCCCAGCCCACGATCGGTAAGAAGCCACAGAGGAGAAGAGAGACAAAGGAAATATTCAGCTCTGGTGCTTTTTTTTTTTTTTTTTTGCGGTACGCGGGCCTCTCACTGTTGCGGCCTCTCTCGTTGCGGAGCACAGGCTCCGGACGCGCAGGCTCAGCGGTCACGGCTCACGGGCCCAGCTGCTCCGCGGCACGTGGGATCTTCCCGGACCGGGGCACGAACCCGCGTCCCCTGCATCGGCAGGCGGACTCTCAACCACTGCGCCACCAGGGAAGCCCAGCTCTGGTGCTTTAATTCAACAATCTTTGAGCCTAGGCTCTGTGCTTGAGTGCCCTTGGCCCTCGCGCGGATGACAGAGATGAGCTAAACACTGTCTCTTCTCCCCACCTTAGTTCCCGTAGCAGGAAGCAACCTTAGGTAAAACCCACTAGGAAACAGAACTGTGTCTTCCCTCCGTGTGCAGAGGACATTCAGTACAACCCAGAAACCCTCCCAAAAAGGTGCTTTTATGTCCATACTTCACTATTTCAGAAAGCCTGGAAATGTCTTAAACATTGGAAGACGGTTTCTGCAACAACAGGCAAGTTCCAGTGGTCCAGCGAAATTGCTCTATGGTCGCGGTTCTTAACCTTGGCTGTGCACTAGAATTACCCAAGGAGTCTTTAAAAATTCCTGCCCAGCTTCCCTGGTGGCGCAGTGGTTGAGAATCCGCCTGCCGATGCAGGAAACACGGGTTCGTGCCCTGGTCCGGGAAGATCCCACATGCCGCGGAGCAACTAAGCCCGTGAGCCATGGCCGCTAGGCCTGCGCGTCCGGAGCCTGTGCTCCGCAACGGGAGAGGCCACAACAGTGAGAGGCCCGCATACCGCAAAAACAAACAAACAAACAAACAAAAATGCAAAAATTCCTGCCCAGGCCACACACCAGACAAATGACATCAGTATCTTGGGGGTGAGCATTTTCTTTTTAAACTTTCCGAGTGATTTCAGAGCAAGACCGAGGTTGAGAATCACTGCATAGAATAGAAATCCATCGGAAGCACTGAGTAAATGTGCCCTTGTTTGTTGGATATGTACCTGAATCTTAAGGCCATTAATGAACGTTGACATTTTGTCTGTGGGTCTGGGAGCATTTTGTTTAACAATTTTACTGAGGTATATTTTATAGCTCATAGAGCTCACTCATTTCCAGTGTACAATTCAATAACCTGTGGTGCCTTTAAAGAGTGGTATGACCTCACCATAAATCAATTTTAGAACATTTTCATCCCCCCAAGAAGAAGCATCAGAAGCATTTAAAAAAAATATACTCAGTGGTGTGTTAACAAACCACCTGGGTGAGGGAAAGCTCTGACTCGAGAGTCTGCCTGTTCCCCTGGTATAAATACGCCGATCACAGGCATCTTCAAGCTGCCAAGGGTTTAACAACAAGATTACAAAATTCCTGAGAATTTAATAATGGACTTGAGTTAGTACTTGTGCCTCTAGGACAATCCTGATATACCTCTCATAGGTCATAAGATCTGAGAAAACTTGAAAATGACCTGTTGCCTCTGGCAGAATTCTGAATAAAATGAAACTTCTTCTTTGAACCTCTAGGCTACTGGTTAGGTATAATCTACCCCCAAACTTGTAATTAATTCAGTTTTTAAAATGCTCCTTAAAAACAAAATGATTTAAAGCAGTTGATAGATAAAAAATGGCTGGTTTTAACGCGTTCATTTTGAAATCGTTTTTAACAGGTTATCTGAGTAGTTGGGTAGGTTCTTACATTTGTAGTTTTGATAGATACAAACAAACAAGGTGGTGGTTAAATTAAAGAGATGGCATACATCTTTGTTCTTTGGTCCCATTTTTCTTCGGGTTCTGGCATCTGTAAGCTCTGCAAATTAAACCCTGCATTGCAGCAAATCCATCCCCTGCCTTTCTAGGACACACACGACTTGCTCAGAAGACATTCTTTCTCAAGTACCTAAATCAAGCAACTCAGATGCATTTCTGTGTCTCATTTGCAGAGTATCCGTCTAAAAACACTTACTTTCCTTCATCCTAAACATATTAATGCATCCAGAAGCAAAGGGGAAATAACACAATTTGCAGTGGTTGCTCAGCTTCACTTACACGTTGGCCGAATGGGATGGGGGAGGGAGGGGCAAAGGCTGTGGAGAATGGTCAGCGAAGCAGGAGGTGGACTCTGGGAACAGAGCTCAGGCTGTGTGTTGCTTCCAAAATGAAGCCACGGGGCTGTGAAACAGATAGTGAATATCTGAGGCACCACCTAAGGAACAAGCTCGGATAGAACTGCTAATCAGTTAACAATTTACGATTCCAGCAATTCTTTGATTATAACAAAGGTTCCTACAAAACAATGTAGTTTTGTATGTAACTACAAACTATATAACTACAGACACAAAAGGGATACTGTGAAATAAAAATATTTTAGCATATTTTTAAATTAAATATTCAAATTATCTAGTCAGACATATTCCTTCAAGCAAGAAATATAATAAATGTTCCCTTTTTTATATATTTTCCCATCTCAAATTTTGTAAGGAAGTGTCTGTGTTTGGCTGTGCTGTCAGAGTCAAGAAAGTAGATTCTAAGCTCTGGATATTTAAGTAAATTAATTAAAAACTCTCTAATTTCTCTGCTGCTTCCCATATAAGAGAAGGTTAGAGCAGATCAGGGATCAGCAAACTTTTTTTTTTTTTTTTAGTATTTTTGTATGGTTTAACTTTTTGTTTTATTTTTATACATTTATTTATTTAATTTATTTATTTTTGCCTGCGTTGGGACTTTGTTGCTGCACGCGGGCTTTCTCTAGTTGCAGTGAGAGGGGGCTACTCTTTGTTGCGGTGCGCGGGCTTCTCACTGCGCTGGCTTCTCTTGTTGCAGAGCACGGGGTCTAGGCACGCGGGCTTCAGGAGTTGGGCTCGCGGGCTCTAGAGCGCAGGCTCAGTAGTTGCGGCACTCGGGCTTTGTTGCTCCGCGGCATATGGGATCTTCCCGGACCAGGGCTCAAACCCATATCCCCCGCATTGGCAGGCGGATTCTTAACCACTGTGCCACCAGGGAAGCCCCAGCAAACTTTTTTTGTCAGGAGCCAGGTAATAAGTATTTTAGGCTTTGCAGGCTTTATGATTTCTGCTTAACTACTCACATCTGCCATTGTCATGCAAAAACAGCCATAGATAACACAGAAACAGATGACTGTGACGGTGTTCAAACAAAATATTATTTAAGGACGCTGAAATTTGAATTTCATGCAACTGTCATGAGTCATAAAATATTCTTCTTCTTTTTTCCCCCTAACCACTTAGAAACATAAAACCATGCTTGGCTCACAGTCTACACCAAAACATGTACCCTGGTAGGAACTGGCCCTCACGTGGTGGTTTGCTGACGACCCAGGGAATAAGTAACAATAACCAAAGCAAGATCTTATGAAGAGGCAGACATTTTGCATACAGGAGCTCTGGCCTTCAAAAGGTATCCACGTTCCAGCTTTACACACGAGGAGACTCATTAGCAGAGAAATCAAGCTGCCTGGAGTCCCAGAGAATCTGGGTCCCAAGTCAATGCTTATTCCACCAAACCAGGTTGCCCTCCTGTTGGGAGGGTCATTGGCCAGCATCAGGTCGTTCACAGCGTTTGGCCTTCACAGTAACACCATCAATACAGTATGATCATACTCATCTTATAGATGCAGAAGGTGACTTCAGATCAGTCAAGTGAACTGTCCAGGTCACAGACCTCATAGGTGGTGCCCTGAGAGCGCCTAGGCGCGTACTCCAGAGCTGACTCTCTCTCCACCGATGGAAGAAGGTACACCTTCTAAGAACGGCAATTTAGTAAGGGTTGGATGCTCACCATGTGCCAGGCACTATTTTAAGCCTTTTGCTTGTATGACTTATTAAATTCACACATCACTGCCAGGTAGATACTACCACTAGTGACATTCCTGCTCCCAAATGAGAAAAATGAAGGACAGAGCTTTTATCACATGCTCAAGATGACACGCTCATAAACCTTCAAATCCAGGTGCTTGGCTCCAGAGCCCACATGCTTCACTAACACAACTTCCTGCTTATTATATCAGCACTGTTAGTGCTAGTGAGAACTGAGAGAAGAAAAAGTTCTGTGATTACTACCACCAACACATTTTTTTTACTAAAAGACATCATTCTTTCCCATTCTTTACATAACAGACATGCATACAAAGCCAGATCAATATCCTAATTCATCAGAACGTTTTTGAATTGTGTGTAGATTCCTTTCTTCAGGGCTAGGCAAATCGAATGGGCTAAGAAAAGCATAGTAAATTCAAAGCTTTAAAGGAAGCTGTTTACAGAGCTGATACCAAGTAGAGCAAAAAAGCTTGTTCCTCTTCTGGGCACAATTCTGTAATCTTGGACTCTAAAAATGGAAGGTGATTGTCTTGTGGCCGAGCGAGAGTATGTAACTAGTGTACAGTTTGATCTCTGCTTGGACTCAAGCGAATTTCCTCTTCAGTTGTCGTGTTTCTGTTCCTCTATGGGCAACGGTGACTTCCTTCTACTTACATGTGGAAATCTGGCCACACACGTTCTCCACATTGAGTGGGGTCACTTTGTTTCATTCATTCTCTTTTCCATTTATTCATAGACCCGTCGGTTGAATGATGACATTATGCAAGGCAGTGTGGGAGGTACTGACAGTAAGAAGAAGTGGCTGTCCCCTCTCGGAGTTCACAGTGCAGAGGACAGAGAATGCACGAGTGGGTGGAGTTAGAATGCAGGGTAGAGGGACTGAGGGTCATTGCAGTGTCTACATAAAGAACACAGCAGATGGCAGGAAAGAAGGAGATCATTGGATGTGGAGAAGATGGCCTTGGAACCCGTAGGACTTTTGTCAGTTGAAGGCAGAGAAGAAGACATTTTCTAAAGAGAAAATGGAATGAATAAAGCAGTAAAAGTGGCAAAACATATGAATATTCAGAAAATAACAAGTGTCCGCATGGACTCAGACCCTCCCAGTCCCTGGGACCCAGCAGTTACTCATCGTTCAGTCTTGTTCTGGTCTTTACCTCTCAGAGTGTGCACCTTCAGCTACACTCTATGAGAAAGCTTCCACCTGGCTCTCCTCTTCTAGTTTCTAGTGTCATAACCATACACTTAGCCTGTTGTTGTTTTGTTTTAAGCCTGGGTTAATCTCTTGCTCCCACCAACTCCTCTCAATTATCCTGTCAACTCGGATAAATTCCTAGTCTGAGCCCCCATCCTCTGGTTCCTGCTCCCCGAGGTGGACCTGTCTGAACCCAACCACAGTGCACGTAGCTAAGTCTTGGCTGTCACTCGGTCACCTACACATTCCCTGTGGTCCTGCTTCCCCGACTACCAGTGCCTGCTCCTGTTACCTGTTGTTAGACTTTCTTTGCTCAAAAATATTTAAATTTTTAAAAGCCTAAGGGCAACAACTTAATTTGTTTTGATAAAAGTATAGCTATGTAAGAGAATGTTGCTTTTTAGAGACACATGCTGAATTACTTAAGATTAAAGTGCTATGATATCTGTAACTTGCTTTTAAAATATTCATCCAAAAATATATGAAGGAAATCTGGCAAAAAGTTAAAAATTATTCCACCTAAAATATGGGTATTATTTAAATGTGGGTATTAATTATACTAATATTTTTATTTTCTTGTATAATTGCTCAACTTCCCTCTAGTCTTTTTTTTTTTTTTTTTTGTGGTACACGGGCCTCTCAGTGTTGTGGCCTCTCCCGTTGTGGAGCACAGGCTCTGGACGTGCAGGCTCAGTGGCCATGGCTCACGGGCCCAGCCGCTCCGCAGCACGTGGGATCTTCCCGGACCGGGGCACAAACCCGCGTCCCCTGCAGGCAGACTCTCAACCACTGTGCCACCAGGGAAGCCCCTCTCTCCAGTCTTTAAAAAATATTTTTCTGGAAACACACACACACACACACACACACACACACACACACACACGCACTCACGTGTATGTAGATTGAATTGCGCTCGTACCATGCATATAATTTTGCTCTTACTTTCTGGTAGCATACATTTTCATCATCTGCTTCTTGTTCTTTCTCAAAGCAGGTTCTGGGTCTTGTCTTTCCCAGGCTATCCTGTTTCCCTGTATTAAAATTTGAATATTTAGATTGATCCAAATTCCAGAAGGCCTTAAATAGATTGAGTTTGAACTTTGGCCAAACATCCTTTGACAATATGTAATCATTGAATGTTTATAGGAACGTGGAACTACATGGTCATCATGGGGTTTTTTTTAAGGTAGATTAATCTGGTGGTTGAGCATGATCAATAGTAATGAGTCCAGAGACAATAAAACTAATGAGCGAGAGAGTTTACAGACTGGTGTATAAGAAACTAGAGTGAGGACCTGGGAATAGTAAGGAAGGAACAGGGGTGGAAGCCAGTAATTCTACTGAGCTAAAAACGTAAGTGATTCACATCCAAATAAGAATGAGTTCTGCTTTTGTATAGTTTTTCAAAATGGCATCAAAGAAGTTTTGAAAATCTTAATGGCACGAAATTCTTCTAATTCACCCATTGTTTGCTGTCTCATTGTAAATATCTAAAGTTGCCTGGGTCTCATGGGTTTGCTCCTACGAATCTGACTCCCCACCAGTCGAGTCTATACTTTGGGTTAATTCTCTACATAATCTTAGAATCATTTTCTAGATGTCGGTCTTAAAGCCCTAAGAGGTTTGGCCAGCTGATCTAGGCTGAGCGCAGCACACTCATTCTGACAGTGATCTCCTTAGGGGCAGGGCGGCAGGTTACTCATATTTGTGTATTCCATCCAAGCTCAGCACTTGACAAAGAGCAGATGTCTAAATATCTGAATTGTCCCAAGTTGGGTCAAAGCCAAGACCAGAACTCAAGGTCCCTGACTTCAGCCCACCACACCAACACAGGTGATGGACTTGTATTTATTACCCTCAGACTCACTCAGTCCTCTTAACAAAAGTTTTTACTGCTGCGACAAATTGACATTGGTTAGAGGCAGTATCTGAACAATGGAATAGACAGGAACTAACTAATGAAACAAAGATCTTTTTTTTACATCCCCCAAAGTTTGGCACTTTTTCCTAGAGTTATAGCTTCCTGAAAGTGACCTCTGTCTCCTGTCCCAACCCACAATGGTAGGTTGTCAATGGAAACTACAGTCCAAAGACAATTACCCTGAAGCAGCATTTTATGATGTATAGAGGATGGAAGAGTAACCACAGTAAGTGCAGAGTCAAGCTTGATTCCGCTCTGAGATGAGCCCTCCTGAGAGAGCCTCTGCCTTGGGATCTCTGCCCAGGCATTCAAGTCCCCCTCAAGCTCTTGTCCATGAAATAGTATTTCTAGTCAGTCTCTGAGCTTTGGTTCCCAGTCCAAATCAAACATTCCCTGAGCCCCAACCACTGGAGGAGCAATGATGCTATTTTGGTTTTACAGCCATTCGTGTACTGTGCAGGCTGACCTGGGGACTGGACAGGACCTCTGCTGGAATGAGATGCAATTGGCCTCCCACCCCCATCTCCCCATCTGTGACTCTGCCCTCGGGTCTCTCATGTCTCTGACAGCCCAAGTCATCCTCTGTGGGTCTGTATCTTTCTCTCCCTTTGGTTTCTCTGCCTCTGTCTTCTGGACCACTCTGATTGGGTCTCTATTTGTGTTCCCTAGGTCACTGTCCCAACGTGCTTCCGGCTATCTGCATGAGCCTCTGTGCCTTTCTCTTGTCTCTAGGTCTGTCTATCTCTCTTTCTACAGCTTTTGACTTATGTATCTCTCACTTTTTGTGCCCATCCGTGTCTCTGGATCTCTGAGTCTCTCTCTTTCTGTGTTTCCATCTCTCAGAACTTCTTGCCTCTTTCATCAGGTTCCTTCAAGAACACGTTTATCCTGGTTTCCAACTCCCACAGAATTATCATACCCCTTCAGTCTTGTTTCCCTGTAGCTGAGCCTTGACTCCAGCAAAAAAACACTGGGGGCCCCACCCTTAGTTCATTGTTTGACCAAATACTCACATACTCTGCCTCTGTCATCCCTCAGGTATGTTTCCTAAAGCCTGGGGCAGCTGGTCTCACCATTTAGCTCTGCTATTAGCATTTGTAAATGTGGACATTTAGAATGGCAATGTGGAAAGCCTCAGACAAGCTAGTTCCATCACAGAAACCTCCTGATTGGAAAGACTATGATCTTTCTTCAGCCTCCCCTATGTATCACACTATGAGACCTAGAACTTGCAAACTTTTTGCAAAGTCTCTCCTTGGTCAGGGTCCATTTGCTATGATCAATGGAAAGGTAAGTCCACATTTGTGAACAGGGGACTTAACACGTTTATGTGGTCAACACCACGTTGTCACCTAATATACGCCATGGCCTGACTATAATACAAATTGCCGCACTGATAGTTTTTGAGCTAAATAAGACATTTCCTTTTCCTTTTTTTTTTTTTTAACATCTTTACTGGAGTATAAATGTCTTACAATGGTGTGCTAGTTTCTGCTCATTTCCTTTTCCTTAATCCATGATTTCTGATGGCTTAAAGCATCAAGGGGCTTCTTGTTTTCACGAAGTCAAAGTGTCTAGTACCAACAGTGTGAACAAATGGACACAAAGGCAATCAGCAGTCAAGCAAATCCCATGGAGTGACTCGAGTGCTGAGGACACATGAGCCCAAGTTAAAATTGCTTAGATTGAGATTGCCTAATAGATTCATTTTTTAATTCTATCATCATTGTGTTAGCAGGATTCTGAGGCCGAGCACAGACCTAGCGAACAGGAAGACAGATCAATGAGCTATGTTATCCATGGCCTTAAGAAAAGCTCCGTTATCCATGGCATCATAGGCTATGCATTTGCCATCTTTGGTCTAGCGAGTTCAGAAAGTGTGTCAGCGTCATTCAAAAGTGAGAATAAGTTTGAAAATTGAAAAAAAAGTGAAAATTCTCCAAAGAAGAGAGCTTTTGTTGGCTGTTCAACTCCAACGCCTGTTAGCTCTTTTTACACAATCAGGATTTTCTATTATTGCTTTGGGTTGAAATGTATGTCCTCTTTATAAGCCTGAAGGGACAGAATCTAGGTTCTATATCACTTCTCTTTGCCAGGAAGGGGAAAAATATGTCATTAAATATATGAATAATCTGTAAATGTGGGCTACTAAGAAATTTTCTCCCCAAGATGTATGTAATGTAAACGGATGTATGGCTCATGTTTTAACATGCAAGACTGATTTCTGTGCCCACTTGTTCTTCCAGTCTTGTTTTGCATTACTCCTCAACATAGACCCTCTGTTCCAGGTAGGCACTGTGTTTCCTGTATACACCATTCATATGTCAACCTCAGTGCCTTTGCTTATGCTACTGCTCTGGTTGGAATGCTTTTTCCTCTCACACTTGATGAATTCTCTATCTATTCTTCAAGTTCCAACTCATGGTATTCCTCCTCCATGAAGTTTTCCCTGATCATTCCATCCCCTCACAGGCTCCTCCTTCTATACTATTTACTGTCCCCATCACTAAGATGGCAGCTATTTGGGGATTTTTTGATGAAACTTGCCACAGATCCTTCTCTTTTCCTCTAAGTACTTATTTCCTAAGTACTGTAAAGCTCCTTAGTACATTCTTTGCTCTCTTTGTTCCACTTTTAGATACCACACTCTGTATACACAAACCATCAAGGTCATTGGAATGAGTTAAAGTTTTTAGGACCAAGAGTTCTTCAGCTCCATGCTTCTCAAATGCTACACTGCATAGCAATCATGTGGGGCTCTTGATAAAAGCAGATTATAATTCAGCAGGTCTAGGAGGGCTGCAAATGTGAATTTCTAACAAAATCTCAGAGTATTGAGTGGAAAGGCTTCCCATTGTTTTTCAAACACCAGGTACAACCCAAGAGTGTTCTTAAAGTTAATTTAGTGGGTCACAATCAATATTTGTTAAAAAGAAATAGAAAAGAATATAGTAAATAGTGTTTAGAAGAAGAGTGTTGTTTCCTATATCACTTTTTGGTTTTTTGTGTATGTTTATAATGTAAGCGTGTGTGTGTGTGTGTGTGTGTGTGTGTGTGTGTGTATAGTGAGAGAGGCAAAAGAGAGGGAGGCAAAATGTATTTTATACTATGGGCCAATTCGAAAAGTTTGAAAGCCTCTCCTTTAAAGGACAGAGCAGAATGAGATATAAACTTGTATCAGCAAATTAAGACAATGAAACCGATTGGGATAAGAAACTGTGAAGGCTCCAATAGGCCGGCGTAATTTCCCAGAAGGTTCTAACGTAAAGCGCACGGGAATGAGAGAAGAGGCAGGACAGAGGACCAGCTTTCTGCATCAAGCCCGACTGCCTTCTCTGTGGTTGATCTTATTTCCTGTATCTTACTGAGAGGCAGCTATGAAAATTCTTTAGTGGGTGGGTGTTTCCTGATTTGTTACTGTATCATGGGAGGGATAATGCCACTGTTTCCTTCAAGGCCAGCTGTGGGTTTGATAATCTCATAAACCCGGTACAAATATTCTTTGGAAGCTTGATGAGCCTCTGCTGACTATTAGCCTTGAGACTTATTTATGACGATGTGTGGACCTTGGGGGAAAAGCACTTGCTTCGAAAGTGCTGTTATGAAGAGTAATTTCTTGCTCTTTTTTACTTCTTCAGAGAAAATGAGACAAAAAGGCTTTTTTTTTTTTTTTTTTTTTTTTTTAAGTTTCAGGAGAATGAACCCTATCCCCAATAGCAGAGAAGCCGTATTCCCAGCACGCAGCACAGTGTCCAGCATATTCATAATATATTGTATAAATAGCAAAGTTTTTACCTTGTTCTCTTCTGTAAAAGTCAAAGACTCATATAAGAAGTTTATTGAAGAAGTCAGTGTTCCTACATGAAAATAAGAGAGTTTTCCTGCCAGGTGTTATTATTAGTCACCTTGGCAGATGAGAAAGACAGAGGTTGCTACTCGTGTGGTGTCACCTAGCGGACGCGTCAGAAGTCATTGGAGAAGAAAGGCTCATCGCTAAGGAAAAGAGTGGAGATAAAGGCCAGCTCTCATCTTGCAACATTTTCACTGATACTGCACGGGTGCTTGTGACCCAAGTTAGCCGCTTATTAGCATTCCTTTTCGCTTGGCAGCTTCAAGGAGCAAAGAATTTTCTTATTGCACTTAATTCTAAAAGCATCATCTTTCTAACGCAGCTGTGGGAGAAGTGACAGAGCTGCAGAGGAAGGTGACTTGCTTGGGGGTTTTAATCAACAGCAGGTCTAGCGTGAATCAGCAGCATGATGCAACTGTCAAGAAACGAACGCAATCTTGGGCTGCCTTACAGCATATCTGGCAGCCAGAATGGGGAGAGCCTGTGGGACTTTGTTTTGCACGTCAGATCTTACCTTGAAGATAGATTTTGAAAATTTAGGAGGTATTCAGAGGAGATAAGTTCTCTGGGTGATCAAGGGACTGAAAATCTATTGTAAAAGGAGAAGTTGAAGACGATGGAAGCAAAAGAGAGAACATTCTAAATGCTTCTAACTATTTGTATAAGTATCATCTATGTAACTCCAAGAAGTAGCTCTGAGACCATCTGTTGAAAGCCGTACAGCAAGAAATGGTAATTTGATATATAGGCAAGAGTTTTCTGGCCATCAATCCTGGAAGCATGGAATGGGCTTGCCTATACAAGTAGTGAGTTCCGCATCATTAGTAATATGTAAACAAAGATTGAATAAGGGTCTTATTAGGGTTTAGACTTTATTCACACACCGTACAAAAATTAGAAATATACACCAAGCTGCTGGTTGTGATTTTCTCTGCGAAGAGGAATTATATGTGGCTTTTATTTACTAAGTTAAACATTTTTAATTATTTAATTTTTAAACAAATAAAAAGCAGACATGGACTTTATAATCACCGGAAGTGAGAGAGTGAAGCCGACGAGGCTTCAGCTTCAGGTCCTCGGCCTTGCACAGACCCTAGTGATGTAGTTAAAAGGAATGTAGTCAACTCAAAGAGTATTTAAGATTAGTCCCTGCACATTACAATTTTAAATACCCTGAAATCTTACAGCTCATTTCTGAAAGAAATTTGATAGAGGTTCGCAAATTTTCCAACGGTTCTAAAACTTTCATTAGCAATATCACATCGTGAAGTTGAAAATCACTTTTCTATGCTATCGATAATTTAAAAAAACATTACAGGTAAAAGACTGAATTCTTATTCTATTCTCTATATAGGAAATTGTAGTATACAATTGTTTTTAGAGGAAGAAATAACCAGAGATGACATGGCCAAAAGTATAGAGAACAAAAGGTATAAGGATATGTAAACAATTAATGAATATAAGTTGTTTTCTCAGTTTTGAAATGTTTGTGATATTTGTCAGTTTTTTATTTTTTTTAATTTGTGATATAATTGACATATAGCATTATATTCGTTTCAGGAGTAAAATAAATATAATGATCTGATAATGTGTATATAGCAAAATGATCACTGCAGTCAGTCCAGTTAACGTTCATTACCACACATGGAACAAAACATTTTTTTCCTGCGATGAGTGCTTTCAAGATCCACTTTTCTAGCAACTTTCAAATAAGCAATACAGTATTATTAACTATAGTCACCAAGCTGTACATTTCATCCCCATGACTTAGTCATTTTCTAACTGGAAATTTGTACCTTTTGGTACCATTTACCCATCTCACTATCCCTTCCTCCCCCACCTCTGGCAACCAGCAATCTGTTCTCTATATCCATGAACTTGGTTTTTCGTTTGTTTTTTGTTGTTGTTTTATTTTTACTTATTTATTATATTTTCATAGTTAAAGTGTGGTGAATTTTTATTCTTTTTTTAATCAAAATACAGTTGACATACAATATTATGTCAGTTTCAGGGTGTACTACATAGTGACTTGACATTTGTGCACATTATGAAATGATTGCCATGCTAAATCTAGTAACCATCTGTGCCCTACAAAGCTATTAGAATATTATTGACCATATTCCTTATGCTGTATACTACATGCCTGTGGCTTATTTATTTTCTATCTGGCCGTTAGTACCCCTTAATCTCCTATACGTAGTTCACACATAACCCCCTCCCTTATGGCAACTATCCATTTGTTTTCTGTATCTCTGAGTCTGTTTTAGTTTAGTTTAGTTTGGTTGGTTGTTTTGTTTTCTGGATTTCTCATATAAGTGAGATCATACGGTATCTAGCTTTTTCTGTCTGACATTTCGTTTAGCATAATGCACTCAAGGTCCACCCATGTTGTCAAAATGGCCAGATTTCACTCTTTTTATGGCTGAATATATATATATATATATATATATATATATATATATATATATATATATAACATTTTCCTTATTCATTCATCCATCAATGGACATTTCGTTGTTTCCATGTCTTGGCCATTGTAAACAATGCTGCAATGAATATGAGGGTGCATATATCTTTTCTAATTGGTGTTTTAATTTTCCTCAGATAAATACCTAGCAGTGGTATTGCTGGGTCAATATAGTAGCTCTATTTTTAAGTTTTTGAGAAACCTCCCTACTGTTTTCTATAGTGGTTGCACCAATTTACATGCCCACAAACCTTTTCTCAACATCCTCACCAATACTTGTGAGTTCTTGTCTGTTTGACGATGGCCATTCTAACAGGTGCGAGGTGGTATCTCATTGTGGTTTTGATTTGCATTTCCCCGATGATTAGTGATGTTGAGCATGTTTTCATATATCTGTTGGCCATCTGTGTGCCTGCTTTGGAAAATGTCAATTCAGATCTTCTGCCCATTTTTAAATCGGATTGCTTTGGCTTATTTGGTTTTTTTGCTATTGAGCTGCATGAGTTCTTTATCTATTTTGATTAACCCCTTATCAGATATATGATTTGCAAATATTTATTCCCATTCAGTAGGTTGCCTTTTCATTTTGTTGATGTCAGCTTTTAAAATGTGTAATCTATTGGGATTTCTCATTCTAAATAATTATTCTTTTCTTTTTTGGTAATTTTATATTAGTTTTCTTACAGAGACTTCCAAATTTTGTCAGTTTCAAGCCCCTTAAAATTTGACTCTGCCATCTAATAATCAGAAGAACAAAATAAAAAAATGTTAAACACAGTCCCAATTGCAGGAACTTTAGGCCCGTGCAATTAGGACTCTATGTAATGAGCTACTGTATATGCGTATTAATCCATAAAAGGCCCTGTAGACATCAGCCAAGGAACTGTCAGCATCCAGGGCCCAGTATAAGACAGCATCAGTCTCCTCCCAGCTTCGTCTCAGCATGCCTGACTGCACTCACCTGAATTACTCACCCCACGATGCAGGGCTCTGACCCTGTACATACCTGGCGTTCTCTTGCTTCTTGGCCTTTGTTCCTGTTATTCCCTTTGCACAGAATAGCTCCCTGAACGATTTTCACTCCATATCCCACCAGACTTTAAATAGAGAAAAAGTCTCTCTCTCCCTCCCCGCAAATGCTAGGTCATTTCCAGGGTTCAATAAACAATAGTTGAACAACTAAATTAAGTAAAATAATTAAATAAAGCCAACATTAACAGGGTCCTGGAGGTTGGATCAAGGTAGACATACAATTTTCTTTTTTTCAAATATTAGTTACCCAATTAATATATGCATGTATTTTATTTTATTTTTCATTAGAACAAGCTAAATTAGGAAAATCTGATTGAGCTAAAGTCCCCCTTAACAACACCCTCAATCCTGGTTCCTTCTTTTAAGGACCAAACTTATGAGTTTGGTGTCTATTTTATCAGACTTCCATTTTGTGCTTTTATGTATTATTATATGTGTATGTGTTGTATTGTTTGGAGGGAATGAGAGAGATTTTTCAAAATTAAGTGGTTTCAGAACATACCTGCCACCAGTTCCTCTAACTTAGCAATATGTTTTGGGATCTGTCAACTTTGATGCGCGTGGGCACAACTATCACTCCGTGTTTCTCCGTGGGGGAGTGATTAGCGTTCTGAGCAGGACAATTCTCAGTTGTTCAGGACTGCATCGGCCATCAGAGGGTGGTAATCATTCCTGGTGCCCCTCACAGTGTGTTGGTAGCGCCCAACCCCCTGCCTTTAGCATTTGGCAACCAACAAGCTCTTAGCTTTTCCAACTCTTTTGGTTAACTTTTAACATAATCTCATCCTATGAGCACTCACTGCACTGCACTTATCTGTCATCTCACTGTTGGTGGATATTTAGGATGGCTCCTAATTTTTATTCTCACAAACGCTCTGCAGTAGACACCTTAATTCACACTTCCTTCTGTGTACGTATGAGTGTTTCACTAATAAGCCACCAGAAGTGGAGTCGCTGGTCATGTGTGCATGTCCAGTTACACTAGATGTGCTAAGTTCCCCTCCAACTTAAACACCTGCCAACAGATGATAATATCCATGGCCCCCAAATTCTCCAGTACTTAATGCTAACCCTTCCATTTTAGCTGATCTGGTGGATTGCAAAAGTACTGCATTGTTGTTTTAATTTGCATTTTTCTGATTAATAGTGAGACTATTTGAAATACATATTTCCTCTTCTGTGAAAGACTTTCATTTTCTCTTCTGTATGTGTACATATTTTAATTTTTACTACATATGCTTTATAATCAGAAAAAAATAATGCACACTTTAAAAAATAACTTACGTATTCTTCAAGGCCTACTTAGATGTTGGGTCATTCAAAAAATGGCCTTGATCTTTTTTCCTATAACCCCCACTGGATACTTTACTCTCTCTTGGATGTAGTTTGCAAAGTACTTCTCTTACCCTCTTGACTAGATTAATGGTTTCTTGAGGCTCGGCCTGGGTTTGTGTTCCCTTTGACCTGCCTAATACAATGCCTTGCACGGATTTGAGCTTAATAGATAAAGATTTATAAAGTCAAATGATAGAAGGTAGAGAAGGTTAACTGTGGGAAAACTACCAGCTGAAAAAGACTGTATTTTCAACCTTTTACTTTTTATGTACAGTCTTGTCTTCTACAAGACTGTCTAGTCTTGTAGAAGTCTTCTTCTTGTAGAAGTCTTCTTCTTGTAGAAGTCTTCTACATCCTTACCAAAGATGGACATATTCCTGCAAAGGGTGTGTAATGTTATTTGGCTTTATAGTCAATTCCCTGGAAGATATGCTGATCTGAAGTTCCTAGGAGAAGATGCTTAACTCAGTTGAGACAGGGAGGTTAGGTATTTGTGGAAGAGTTGTTTGGGACCTGCGGGTCCTCGTTGCCCTGCAGGCCTCCGGAAGCGTAGGTGGCTGCCCGGCAGCCTCGGTCGTAGTTTGCCCAGGCCCAGGGCTCAGTGACAACTGTGACCGTGATGTTGACTCAGCCAAGTGGTGTTTCTCACCCAGAAATTCACACTCCCTGATATGTTCCAAATTAGAGCAGAGTGTGATCCTTCTTGCTTTATATTCAAGGATGTCTTATGTGTTTATGATACATAGCTACTGTTTAAAAGACTACCATAAAAAAGTTCTCAGTAAAAACTGCCGCCAAGCTAGAATGATCAGAATTCTGTAAACGCTTTAGGCAGACATCAGAACTTGTTGAAAAGAATCCCAAGGAATGTCTAAATTCTTTACATTTTAGAATTCGGTTGATCAAATTTTGTTGCTTCAGGGGACGTCCCTGGTGGTCCAGTGGTTAAGACTCTGTGCTTCCAATGCAGGGGGCGCGGGTTTGATCCCTGGTCGGGCAACTAAGATCCCACACACTGCGCGGCCTAAATAAATAAACAAATAAACAAATTTTATTGCTTCAAATAAGTAATCTATTGGCTCAAACTGAATGGTTTGCTGAAATGTTCATTCAAAAAATAATTATAGGCAAAATGTATTTAAGAACTTGTGACCTCGTAGAGATTTCGCTTATCAAAAGGAATTAGAATGTTGTCTGTAACCAAACCTGAAGTTTTTGATAGCCTCACTTTTAGCTCCTCCAATTGTCCTTTTTTTTAAAAAAAAAAAATATATATATAATTGACATACAACATATTAGTTTTAGGTTCCAATTGTCTTTTGTAGGAATTTCATTCCATGAAGATTTGAGCATGTCTGGGAATTAGTCCAATGAATGGGTAAAGATGTCAATGGGATTTCTTATAAAATGCTTCGCCATGCCATTGCTTTTGGCTAGCAAGTACATTTCTAACACAGGATGGAGGCATCTCTGCCCCAAAGAGGAAATGTGTTAAAGAAGCAGATATTAGGAAATGCAGATTTTAAAAAACTGGTAGCTCGGAGACGTATGTAGAAACTTCCTTCTACATTTGGTCTTACGTTTAATTTTTATTATCAGGTGAAAATACCGTGCCACAGGGAAATCCCAGTAGAATCGCTCACCCCCAGAGCAGGGGTCTTCCTTGTACACCATGCACATCTCTTTAACAGTACTTGGTTCACTGACGTTACCGATATTTGTGTCATTGCTTGTGTCCCCTTCCCCTCCACTGCCCCGGACTGTGGGTCCCTTGCAGCAGCTACTGTCCCCAGGACCTGGCTTTCTGTTACCTGCAGTAAGTTGAAAGCAATAAACAATTACATTTGAGCAACAAGAAAATCACGCCACAGAAGATACATCGCAAGTTAGGGCTTTGTGGATCTCAATGGCTTCATGACAACTCTTAATGTGTTTTGAGCCCTGCTGTTTGCCAAGCCTGTTTTGACCATTTCATATGTGTTAATGTGAGCAGGACTTACAACTGGCCTACAAGCTACAACTGTTATTAATTCTATTTTAGAGGTGAGAAAACAGAGACTCGGATTGGTTAGGTAACTTGCCCACGGTGGTACAGCTAATGAGAGGTGCCACCCAGACCGGGACTCAGGCAGATTGACTGCAGAGCCCACAATCCTCATCACCACACGGAACTCTCTCTACCAGCTCATTAAAAAGAACGGGAAAAAACTGTCATTAGGAAAAAGGAGTGAGGTGCACAACAGTGTGCCTGGAATGCTCTTATTTCCATAGAACTGCGGTAGCGGACAGGCCTGAATGCCTGAGTGCATGGGGTACCTCTCAGGAGGAAGCACAAAAAATGGTTAACGTTGGGGTCCTCTGGGGAAAGGAACAGGGGGACTGAGGATTAAGGGAGAGGAAAAAGCTTTATATTCATTATGTTTTCTTTTGAACTACGTAGATTTATTTTTTTCTACTGTGGATATATTTTACCTTTTCTGATGTGTTTCGGTTTTTATTTTTTAAGTTTTTTTTTTTTTTTTGCTACATTGGGTCTTCGTTGCTGCACGTGGGCTTTCTCTAGTTGCGGCGAGTAGGGGCTTCTCTTGATGCGGAGCACGGGCTTCAGTGGTTGTGGCACGTGGGCTCAGTAGTCGTGGCTCGCAGGCTCTAGAGCTCAGGCTCAGTCATTGTGGCTCACGGGCTCAGCTGCTCCGCGGCACGTGGGATCTTCCCAGACCAGGGCTCGAACCATTGTCCCCTGCATTGGCAGGCAGATTCTTAACCACTGCGCCACCAGGGAAGCCCTGTATTTTGTTTTTTAAAACACATACATCAGTTGGCATCTCCTTGGGACTTCCCCAGCTGTGCGGATATCTGTCAGTTTGAAGCACTATTGGATGGGGCTTGCATCTCAGCATGAAACATCTGACTTCCTTGCGCTCTACCTCATTTCCCTCATGACAACGGACTCTGGTATAACAGCTCAGCGGATAACAGCTCACTGTACTGTACATACAGTACTCTGAAAAAGGTGGTACCACACTTTCGAAAGAGAGTGTGAGAGAGAGACCAAAAGAAAGAGAGAAAGTTGGCCAAAACCCATTCTTATGGTTATTTTTGGCTTGGATTTTTTAAAACCTTTCTGTCTGCAAAGTAAAGGGTGTGTTTGTTTGCTAGGACTGCAACGACAAAATACCACAAAACGGGTGGCTTAAACAGCGGAAACTGATTATCTCACAGTTCTGGAGGCTAGATGCCCGAAATCAAGGTGTCAGTAGGGTGGGTTCCTTTGGAGAGCTGTGAAAGGGAATCTGCTCCAGCCCGCCCTCCTTGACTTGCAGATGGCCTTCTTCATGTTCACATGGCATTCTCCCTGAGTTCAAGTCTGTCTCCAGAAGGCCCCTTTTCACAAGAGGACACCAGTCCTATTGAATTAGGGCCCACCTTAATAACCTCATTATAGCTCGCTGAAGACCCTATCTCCAAATAAGGCCACATTCTGAGGTATCGGGGCTCAGCACTTCAACGGGATACAGTTCAACCCATAACGCTCTGTGATTAGCCAACTCTCTCCTTTCCCCTTCAGCCTCATCCAGCAATTTCCTCTTCCTGATGTTTTGGCTCAGAGGTAGGTCTCGGGGCTACCAGAATGGAGAATATTGCTTAGAGGGAGACCCAGTGCAGGAAGAGTCCCCCTGTGGTTCACCCTGAGTGAAGGTGCTGCTCTCTCCTCTGCAGATGGTACCATGGTAACCTCACCCGACATGCAGCCGAGGCTCTTCTCCTCTCCAATGGATGCGACGGGACCTACCTTCTGCGGGACAGCAATGAAATGACCGGCCTGTACTCTCTCTCTGTGAGGTAGGATTGCATAAGGACTCTATAAATTCAGTGGGGTCCCATCTCTTATTTATAGGGGCACTGACTTCACGGTCACACTCAGATTGCCAGAGAACCGAATTCTCTTGACTCCTGCTAGACCAGCAGGTCCGAGGATGCCAAGCTCTGAGTGGTGAGTCTGCAGAGAACATTCTTGCCCCTTCCACTGGTAGAGGAAAAAATGTTAGAGCTGGAGGAGATTTTATGAATTGTTTAATCCAGAAACTCTTGCTTGACTGATGAAGAAACTGAAAGCTGAAGTGGTAAAGTGTCTTCCACCCAATAAATCAGTGATAGGAACAGCACCAGAATCACATCCCTGAAACCTGGCCCAGTGCCCCTTTCACTATGCCTTGCTTCCTCTGGAAAATCAGAATGACTTGTGGCTGTGCCACTTTCATAATCACAAACTCAAGCGGGCAGTATGCAACTTTTAGTTTTTTTTCTGTAAATGGACTGGCTTTCTTTCTTGAATTTCCATTTCACCTATTAAGAAAGTCCATCTAGTCCCCACCAGGTATGCTCTGCTCAAAACAGTGACTGTCCAGTCCTTTTCAGGGTTTCTCTCCCATTCCCTTCCTCCCGGTTGGCCTCCCTTTCAGAGAAGGTGACCTAGTCACGTGATAATCCGGGGGACTCATTGGCTATCTGTCAGCATCTGTCACCTTGGCTTCCCCTGACACGTGGCCAGTCCTTCTGGGTTCACAGGGAGTTGCCCCTGGGTCACAATGGGGATGTGAGGACTCCGTGTCATTGCCCTCGGCCACCCAGCCAATAACCTCACACCATTATTGTTTTATTTTATTTACAAATTCTCTAAAAAACATTTTTGGGGGCTTCCCTGGTGGCGCAGTGGTTGAGAATCCGCCTGCCGATGCAGGGGACACGGGTTCGTGCCCCGGTCCGGGAGGATCCCACGTGCCGCGGAGCGGCTGGGCCCGTGAGCCATGGCCGCTGAGCCTGCGCGTCCAGAGCCTGTGCTCCGCAACGGGAGGGGCCACAACAGTGAGAGGCTCGCATATCACAAAAAAAAAAAAAAAAAAAAAAACAAACAAACAAACAAAAAAAAAACATTTTTTTATTCACTAAAAATAGAATTCTGCTTTGGGGGAAACAGGAATTGTGCTTTCTCAAATCAACAGCAAATGTTAAAATTACATTAAAGTGGTTAGATTGTTGATCCTTTATTGCATGAATCTCCCCAGATCTCAAACAAATCTGTGGAATTAATGGCTAAAAGAATGTTAACTTTTCACTTTTGTATGTCTCGCCTGAACAATTATATCATAAGCTCCTTACAAAGAGATGACATATATATTACATCTATATACAAAGTTAAAATATAAAAATTTCCATTGCAGACATTTGGAAATGCTTTAAAACATAATAACCACCAGCAAAAAGTAAGAGGAATCACAGACCAGCTCAGGAGAATGATTGTTTTTATTCACTTGGTCATTCGCTTCCTTAATAATAAATATTTCAAAGCATCCGCTCTGTGCCTACCACTTTGATAAGTGCTGTAGAAGATTCAAAGACCTTGACATCAGAAAGTGTAGCCTCACAGGGGCAATAAGACCATATGCAAATACCTTACTATAAAGTAGAGCGCTGTAAATGCCATGAAAGAAAACAAGGTAAGTGCTTGGGTTGTTGAGAAGAGAAAAGGCAAGTAACTCAAGCCGGAAGTAGCAGGCGATATTTGATAGAGTAAGTGGCATTTGAACTGAAAGTTGATCAGAAACAAAGTGGAAGAAGTCACAGGTGAAGGGAACTGTACGAGCTAAGGGACAAAGGCAGAAACTCCTAGGAGAATAGGAGGCGCTGCTGGACTACAGCAGTTCCTAAGGTGTGGTCCCCAGACCAGTAGCATCGCGGGAGAGCAGGTTAGGGATACAAATCTCAGGGCCCACCCCAGACCTACTGAATCAGGAATTCAGGGGGCGGGGCCCAGAAATCTGGGCCCTGCAGGTGATTCTGATTTCTGTTGCTTGCTAACGTTGGAGCATGCCCTGCAAGAGAGGAATAGTGGAAGTGAGGCTAGAAAGATAGGATTGGGTCAAATCAAGTGTATATATATATATATAAATTTTTAAAAATTTAATTCTCTGCCTTTTTCCAAAAATTAAGTGGAGAATGACAATATAGGAAATCTGATATTTTATTCAGCAGGGAGTGGAATAGGCACGGGAGGCAAAGGGCTGGGCTCACATAACTGATTTAGTGACAGAAGCAGAAATTGGATTGACTCCCAAACAAGTAAGGGAGGAAGGCCAGGCACAGAGAAGAATATGAGGAGGGAGTGACTTGTCATTTCTATCTTCTCTCTTCCTGCCCTTCTTAAACCCATGCCCCTTAAGAGGTTAATGTTCAAAGACTCCTTCGGCAAGTTAGAGAGCACACAGGGAGCACTGGCTCTTGTCTCTCATTAGAATGAAAAATTGAGAGCACAGCACGCGCTGCCTGAAGAAACCAGCGCTGTTTTTTAAGTGCCGGTGGTTTCAATGATTGTGTCATAACTCTCAGCTTTTAGGAGGGTTTAATGCCCTTAATGGTGATGTTAATGCCTGAGGTTACATTCCCCTTCAAAAAAGATACTCGTTTCTTAAATAATGTTTAACATTTTTTTCCCTTTTAGAGCCAAAGACTCTGTCAAACACTTCCACGTTGAATATACTGGATATTCATTTAAATTTGGCTTTAATGAATTCTCATCTTTGAAAGAGTTTGTCAAGCATTTTGCAAATCAGCCTTTGATTGGAAGTGAGACAGGTAAGCTATGAACAGATACTTGACCTGTGAGATATCGTTTCAGGATGGAGGCGGGACAAAGTGGATTTCAATTAAATAGTTGTCACTTCTATTGAATTATGTGCATACTATATGCAACTGGATATGTTTAGAAACTTGTTTTCCAATTACAGTGCCATATGCTACATTAAAAAATATATATATATATTTCAGTATATATATATATATATATATATATATATGTCAGTATGTTAGTATTATTTTTAGGAGAAAACAATGTGCGTTGTACAAAATAGGCATTTTTCTCAGAATGTGTTATTTAATGGATTGATTAAAAGTGCACATTTCTTTAAAATGACCTATTTGTTTTATAATGATATATATATACAGTAAACAAAGAAAGAACAAAGGAAAGAACAACTTTTTGATTCCTCAGAAGTTTAGGTATGAGAAGTTTGCATATTGGGGAGACCCCAAAATGATCACTCAGTTTTTGAGCATTTTAGAATGAAATGCAATTTCCCAATGATCACTGAATATTAAAAATACTGACCAGAAATTACTCTCCTGAACAATTCCTTAATTTCATCATCAAATTCTGTTTCTCTTGTCTTGGTTTCTGATAAGTTTTTACATGACACTTAAGTATGGCTGGAAATAGTTTAAAATTTCCTTTCTGGGTGGTTAGAGTCAAACCAGAAAATTCAAGTTAAAAAACAAACACACTCTCTTGGTATTTAAATTATCTAACTCATCTGTCTATACTATTTAAATAAAGTAAAAGATTTCCTCTGTATTTGTGACACAGAATCACAATTTTATATGTCCTAAATGTTGATAATTCTCAGTTAATCAAAAGTTGGACAGTTCCAAGAACCAAGCACAAGAGGAATTCAAGCCTTAACAGCAGAGTCAGTTGCTGCGAATTTGTACGCTCTCATTTTCATGGTAAACCTGGTTAGTGGGCTTGTTGTTGATCACACCGGGAGAAATGCCACCAGTGCCTTTTCCTTTTCTGCTATTTCTGTGGCCTGAATAGACCCTGATATGACTCACACAGAGTCAAGGAAAGACAAAAAGCACAGTGGAAACCACAAAATAGTTGACTTACTTTATACTGACCATACAAGGTCTTTGATAGATTATTTCAAACCGTAAAATTGAAGCAATCATCTTTTTTTTTTTCTGGTGGAAATTCTCCTAATAAATCCTGAAAATTACTTTATCATTTAACCAGCAATAATGTCTCATAAAAACAGGGCAAGTGGCAATGATTTTATTTCCATTGATTCTTTGGCCTTGGCAAGCATTTCAATGTCAAATCCCTTCCCTTCAGACTTATTTCCTACTTGTGTCCCAATCTACACTCATTTTCGTTCAATTCTTGGTCACTGGCAATGGAGAGGAGATGTTGAAGCCAAGGACTCTGTTTTGTCTACTTCAATTTTTGTCCTTCTCTGCGTCTCCCAGGTCCTGGTACAGTGTGTGGTGCTTTGGGTGAGTGAATGAATAAATGAATGAATGACTGTGAGTTGCAACTCTGTGTATCCTTCAAAGCCATTACCATTGTTACTTTCCAGCCTCCTGTTCTCTCGCCAAGCAAAATCAGCTCCCTTCTTTTAAACTCTCCCTCTAGACTCTATTTTCAGTATCTTTGGTCATTCTCCGTACTCCTCTCCAGACTTTCTCCAAGTTAGGAAAAAGTACATATTCTGCCTACTAGCAGGTTTCAAAACCCCCTTTTTTAAGAGTTATTTTGTTTTATTTTAAATTCTTTTTAATTGAAGTATAGTTGAAGTACAATACTATATGTTACAGGTGTACAGTATAGTGATTCACAATCTTTAAAAATTTTACTCCAATTATAGTCATTATAAAATATTGGCTATATTCCCTGTGCTATAGAATATATCCATGTAGCTTCTTTTAAGCACAAATAGTTTGTACCTCTTAACACCCTACCCCTATACTGTCCCTCTCCTCTTCCCCCTCCCCACTGGTAACCATTAGTTTGTTTCCTATGTCTGTGAGTCTGCTTCTTTTTTTATTATATTCACTAGTTTGCTGTATTTTTTAGATTCCACATATAAGTGATATACAGTATTTGTCTTTCTCTGACTTATTTCACTTAGTATAATGCCCTACAAATCCATCCATGTTGCTGCAAATGGCAAAATTTCATCTTTTTTATGGCTGAGTAGTATTTCATTGTGTGTGTATATGTATATACCACATCTTCTTTGAGATCAAAGTGAATGAAGTACTTTCCGGTTGAGCTTTTCTGGCTCTGATCCAATCACTAGGTGAAAGGATAACCTAAGATTGCACCAAAGTCAAGGCTCCTCAGTGTTACATTTGGGTCAATATTAAGCTTTCCAGCAAACAGATTAATCTGACTAAAGAAGGTTTGTGATTAATGCAACAGGAATTATAAAGATTTGTAATCCAGACACCTATGGTAGTTTTCTTCAAAGTGACGGAGGGTGGGTGGTGGTGATGTGTTGAATTGGGAGATTGGGATTCACATATATACACTAATATGTATAAAATGGATGACTGGGCTTCCCTGGTGGTGCAGTGGTTGAGAGTCCGCCTGCCGATGCAGGGGACGCGGGTTCGTGCCCCGGTCCGGGAAGATCCCACGTACCATGGAGCGGCTGGGCCCATGAGCCACGGCCACTGAGCCTGCGCGTCCGGAGCCTGTGCTCCACAACAGGAGAGGCCACAACAGTGAAAGGCCCGCGTACCGAAAAAAAAAAAAAAAAAAAAAAGAAAAGGATGACTAATAAGAACCTGTTGTATAAAAAAATGAATAAAATAAAATTCAAAATTTTTTTTAAAAGCTGAAAATTGCTGTAGCCTTATCCTCACTATAATTGTTATTTTATTTATTGCAATAAAACTTAGGAAACTGAGATTTTTGCTCTCCATTGCCTCTCCTCTGTTCTATTTATTACCCAGTTGGGAATTTGCTGCTATTTAAACCCCTGCTACAGACCCTGGGTGCTGATAGATACGTACTTGACAAACTGGCTTCCAGCTCTTGAGTTAGATCCCAGTAACTCTGAAATATTCGTCTTATCTATCCCTGCCAGCTAAAGGCAAAGCCAGCAAAGCTGGGAGCAAGGGGAAAAACCCATGGCATATGAGCTTCCATTATGCCCTCTGGGAGTAATAGGCCTCAGGAGACAAGATAACCTGCTGAAGCTATGATGGCTTTTAAGCCCAGATGGTCCTTGGAAGTCACAGAGTCAGCAGTGTGACCTATGAATAACAGTGAAAGGAAACTGGGATACCATCTTCTAAAAACAGATCTCTTCTTTTTTTTTTTTTTTTTTTTTGCGGTACGCGGGCCTCTCACTGTTGTGGCCTCTCCCATTGCAGAGTGCAGGCTCAGCGGCCATGGCTCACGAGCCCGCTCCGCGGCATGTGGGATCTTCCCGGACCGGGGCACGAACCCGTGTCCCCTGCATCGGCAGGCTGACTCTCAACCACTGTGCCACCAGTGAATCCCTAGATCTCTTCTTGTTCATTTAAGAATTGCCTCCTGGGGACTTCCCCGGTGGCACAGTGGTTAAGAATCTGCCTGCCAATGCAGGGGACACGGGTTTGATCCTTGGTCCGGGAAGATCCCACGTGCCGTGGAGCAACTAAGCCCTTGCACCAAAACTACTGAGCCTGCGCTCTAGAGCCCGCGAGCCACAACTACTGAAGCCCCTGTGCCTACAGCCCATGCTCCAAAACAAGAGAAGCCACCGCAATGAGAAGCTGGCGAGCAGCAATGAAGACCCAACCCAGCCAAAAAGAAAGAAAGAAAGAATTGGCTCCTGAAGAAAAGGGGACCCTCCTACACTGTTGGTGGGAGTGTAAACTGGTGCAGCCACTATGGAGAACAGTATGGAGATGCCTTAAAAACTAAAAATAGAACTACCATATGATCCAGCAGTCCTACTCCTAGGCATATAGCCAGACAAAACTATAATTCAAAAAGATACGTGCACCTCTACATTCATAGCAGCACTAGTCACAACAGCCAAGACATGGAAACAGCCTAAATATCCATCAACAGATGAATGGATAAAGAAGATGTGGTACATATATACAATGGAATATTACTCAGCCATAAAAAAGAACAAAATAATGCCATTTTGCAGCAACATGGTTGGACCTAGAGATATCACACTAAGTGAAGTAAGTCAGAAAGAGAAAGACCAATACCATATGATATCACTTATGTGTGGAAGTGAAAATATGGCACAAATGAACCTATCTATGAAACAGAAACAGACTCATAGACATAGAGAAATGACTTGTGGTTGCCAAGGGGAAGGGAGAGGGAATGGACTGGGAGTTTGGGGTTGGTAGATACAAACTATTACATTTAGAGTGGGTAAACAACAGGACCTACTGTATAGCACAGGGAACTATTTCCAATCTCCTGGGATAAACCATAATGGAAAAGAATATTTTAAAAAAGAGTATGTATACGTATACATACACATATATATATATAACTGAGTCACTTTGCTGTACAGCAGAGATTGGCTCAACACTGTACATCAATTATACATCAATTAAAAAATAGAATTGGCTCCTGCAAAACTCTAATTCAAAAAGATACATGCACCCCTGTGTTCATAGCAGCACTATTTACAATAGCCAGGACATGAAAACAAGCTAAATGTCCATCGACAGATGAATGGATAAAGAACTATTATGTATGGAAAGGATGGACAACAAGGTCCTACTGTATAGCACAGGGAACTATATTCAGTGTCCTGTGATGAACCATATGAAAAAGAATACAAAAAAGAATGTATATATATATATATATATATATATATATATATGTATGGCTGAATCACTTTGCTGTGTAGCAAAAATTAACACAACTTTGTAAATCAACTGTACTTCAATTAGAAATTCAAAAATTTAAACAATTTAAAAAGAATTGGCTTACAGTGATCAGGAGCCCTCCAGGCTGATGATTCCTTCTTCACCGTCAGATGAAGTGTAAATTCTTATTACAGTTTTTGTTCGGTTATGGATCATCAGGGGAAGCCTTTGTCTGCACGATGGATGAGGTCCTGCCAGGGTTCTGACCTCCAGATCCCCAGAATGGGAAGGACTAGAACTGGGTATTTCAGGCCACTCTGCAGACCAGCCCAGACCCACTCAGGCCAGCCTCACCCTCCAGGGCCTGGGGAGTGAGTTTATTTAAGAGAGATTTTCTCACACTCATTCACCGGCAGGAATGGTATCACCTTTGAGGGCAACAGAGAAGATGTCCAAATAAACAACCACCGTACCCTTTTGCCTTACAATTTTATATCTATTTAATGTCTTCATTAAATAGAGTGAAACCAGAATTCTTGGTCCCGGGTCATAAGAAAATATTTGCTCTCAGGATAGGTAAAAGTGTTAACCTAAAGGGATGAACACTCTTTTAAGTTTTCTTTTTCCTATTTTATTCCTATTATTTAAACTCCCAGGATTTCTGCCTCCTAAGCTAAAGAATGAAGATTTTGTAGGCGAGATCTAACCCTCCTGACAACTGTAAGATTCTATTATTATAATTTCCCCTTTCCCTTGTTGTAATCTACATTTAATCTCTCTAATCTCCATTAAAGTTTCCGTTCACTCTAATTTCTCATTATGAATACCCATAAACACTCTTCAGATATTTCTCATTCTCAAAACCCAGTCATCTCCCAAGTATATCGCAGAGATATATACAATGTACCCACTTGCTTTACCCTCTTCAAAGGCCCATTTACCTTCTAACATATTTTTAATTCACTTATTTTTTTTTAAAACCTTCACACTCATATGTAAGCTCTATGAGAAAAGGGATTTTTGTCAGTTCTTTTTCTCTGTTATGTCCCAGCACCTAAAAGAATAAATGCTAATCATCGTCCACAACATTCTGTGGTGGGTGTCCCATTACCAAAGCCCGCGTTGCAGCTTTCATGGCAGCATCGCGACTAGCAAGCTACTGACAATTAAGTTTTACTTCCAAAGTGTATACAAAGCATAGTTTGAAAATGATGATTTGCGTTGTATGTATGCTCAGTAATGATCAAATTCAGACTCTGCCTTTCATTTGTAATAGTAAGATGTTATGTAAAACTTCTATTCATATGTGTACAAGCCTTCTAAATTCAACTCAAAGAGATTTGGAAATTTGAGACTTTTTTTAGTATGAATATGTTTGGTCCATTATTAATTTTTACTGTATCTTCTTGTAACTGACTGAGTGTCATCTTGGAAAATGTAGACACCATTTATCTTTACACTTAAATGTCCAAATAGTATTAAAACCAAAATTGCCTTTCCCACTTCCTTTTATTTATATTGCAATACTTTTGTACATGAAATTGTCTTGTACAATTTATTATAGGAATTACTGTGTTGTTACTTGAATCCCCTTACTAGCATGAAAAAATATGGTATGAGTCAAGCGTGCTGTGTTTGTGCTTACCCTTTATAGTAATTGGTTCTCAATTTTGAAGATCCTATCTGGTTCTTTCTTAAATGTCAAATTTCCACTTCTCTTTTTGTTTTGATGTGGGGATTCCCAACCTTTTAATAACTGCTACAGTTGTTATTTTATTTTGTGACACCAGCCATTTTACCCAGGCAGCATTTTAAAATAATTAATTTAAAATTAATTTAAATTTGAGAATTATGTGACACGTCTGAAAATAATTGGTGACAACTTGGCATGTTGCCAAACCACAACCAAGGTCACTTCTTTAGTTTATGGTTGCCGAATCTTCTTAGTTTGTGGATGAGGTGTGTGTGAAAAAGGAAAAAGCAGGCAAGGAAGAGAATGGAAACAAATCTTTGTGGAGTTTTACTAAGTTTGAGGTACACTACGAGATATTTTCACATATACCAAGTTATGTAACCTTCTGGACCACCCACTATAATGGGTAAAGTGGTCCCATTTTCAGATGAGGAAATAAAAACTCAAAGATTTTAATTTATTTGCCCAAGCTGCACACATAGAAAGCATCAGAGCTGAGACTGGAATCCAGGCTAACTGGTTCTAAAGCATGTATGCTTTCCAATCATTTTGCTTTCTCCTGAAACTGGGGTCACAGTGACACTGAAATACAATATTGCCACATCACAGCATGGCCTTGAACGGATTTGGATGGGAAGAATCCCTGCCACATGATGTAACAGAATGCTTGTAGGATACGGCAGGCCTACGATACATGTTTTAGTCCTCAGTCTCTTTAAAACTTTTAATATTTTTGGTGTGTGATATAAAGCCACTGTTCTAAAGAATGTGACTCAATTTGAACTTCTGTCCTCGTGTTTATTGCTGTTCTTAATTTATTTACATAAATTGCCATTGGAGAAATTATACTAGGAAATCATAAAACATAAAAAAGCTGACTAGGAAACATCCCCCAAATACTTAGCCCCATCTCATTCATGCCTCTCCAGAAAGGATATAAAATAGCCTACATAATTACAGTAAAGTAAAATAAAATGTAAAGTTTAAAGAGAAGGTGGAGGAAAAGAAAAATGAGAGGCAAAAATAAAATGACATCAGGACTAAAGTATATCAAGTGGATATTGTACATTTGCAGAAACAGGACAAACATTTTGTTACTAAGCATCCTAATATTTCTTGCCCTTCAGTTGGGCCTGTGCTTTTAACTAGATGTACAGAATGTTGGATTTGGAAGGGAGCTCAGAGACCATTTCATTTCTCCTTTACAAATGAAGAAACTGAGGCCTGGTGAGACATGTTGAAGCAAAAACTCTCCCCTCCTTTCCTCAAGCTGCCTCGTAAAGAATCCACCTCTTCGAATTTTGATTTGTACATGTGATCTCTTGCCCACAATAGCCAAGAACAACATTTCACATGCTGTAGAGAGGTTCCATGGTGGTCATTATCACCAAGGCTGAGAAAAACGTATGGTAAAATGAGTAAATATGTGAACTCCCAGTTCTAACTCCAGCCTTTGCCATGTACCAGCTAACTGTGTGTCCTCGGGCAAGTTATGTGACCTCTCTGAGCTTCAGTTTCATCATCTTATAAAACTGAGCTGATGGTAATAGTTGATATCTTAATGACTTGCTGTGAAGATTGAATGAGATTAGGCATGTAAGATATTTGGAATCATTCTTAGCATGGCATAAATACTTACTCATTATTACTGTTATTTAATGAAGCCCTTTTATGGTAATTCATTCCAATAATTATATGCAAGAGCTGTATATTCTTTGGCATATCATGAAGAGTTGGTTTAGGGACAATTGGATTAGTGTTTATCAAATCTTTGTGATGTCCTCTTCAAATTTTAAGCCAGTTCCATAGTGCATTCATCTGAAAGGTAGAATCAAGTACTCCAAAAAAGTGACCTGATTTGACTTGTTTAACAGACTCTTCTTTTTCTCTGGCTAACTGGTCTGCTTTTCCTACTTCAGTATATTTCTCTTTTCCTACCTCAGTATATTTCTCTTCTCTTAATATTTTTAATATTAAAACCAATATTAAAATCCCTTCATCTATAAATGAATGTAGTTTTACTAGCCCCCTTTTATGATGAGTTCAAGTTTATTTGCAGAAAAGGTAGCAAAGAAGAAAAGAGAAAGATCTTAAATATTCTTATAAACCCCCTTAGAAAGTCACTTCCCATTGGTGGGAGGAAATGGAGGAACCCACCACGCATATGCCAGTTGGAAAGTTTGTTTTCTGAACCTGAGGGCAATAATAAAACATGGATGGATATAATCTTACTTTAATTTAATTCATAATTAACAAATACGTATTGAGTGCCAGCTATGAGCTGGGCATTGTTGGCCACTGATAACACAGTGATCAAACAGGTAGCATCCTTGCCTTCAAACATCTTACAGTCTAGGTGGGCAACCCGGCTGAGCAAGTATTGAATACGAGCTTTAGTGCATAAAAGAAATATTCTAAGCAAAAGTTTTCTTTTTAGGAACTATATGTGCCCTGCCCTACTCTTTATTTTAGATATCAAACCAACGCCTAAGGCTTGAGACTGTCCTTACTCTTTTTCTGAATTCCTGCTGGGGTACAAGATAAGGAGTCCTTCAATGCAGTCTCATAGTATTACACACTGAGTAGGTGTCCTATACGTTACAGTTCAGCCAAAGCAAATTTAAATACGTGCCTCGATCCTGCTCTGATCACTTCAAAAATATACCTCCACCAAGCATTTCTGATACCAGGTTTCATGTCAAAGGCAGGAAACAGCAGTCTCCTCCTTCATGTAGTTCAGAAACGGAAGTGAAACTTAACAGCGAGCATTCCAACCTGTGGTTGCAGATCTGTGTCTCTTCTCCCTCTACCAGTCCATGTCTCCTGTTGCCTTTTATCTGAATCTTCAAACCAAGTCCTGGGGTTAATTTTGTCTGAATATCACTAACCCAGAGTTCTCTCTTATGGAGCCAATGTGCTGTCTTGAACGTTGGGTGGAACTTGTATAATGAGTCTGTGGTGGCAACATTAGATAAGTTTCGTTTGACTGGCTAGCTGAATTTAAAAAAAAAAAAAAAAAGGAAAAGAAGGGTACAGGGAGAAAAGTGGAATTTTTTGGAAAGATATTCGTATATCCGCTCAGAATTTAAGGGCGAGCTAAACCACGAGAGACGGTAAGTAATCAGCCCAGCGATCATGGCAACTCCGTAGCTTTCAGCAAATTGAAATGCCTGCCTTTCCTCCTGCTCTGATCATCTCAAAAACGTACCTCCACTGAGTGTTTCTGAAACCAGCTTTCATGTCAGAGGCAGGAAACAAGTCTTCTTCATGAACTCAGAAACTGAAGTTAGTGGACCTTTTTTCCAGAGAAGTGACTAAGCAGATCCCTGGATTGGTCCAATGAGTGTGTCCAGGTTAGGTGTTTGTGGAGGAGGGCCAGGGTCTTTGGTCTTCTGTGTAAGGGGATAGAACGATTTCTACAAAAGGGGAAATCATTGTAAGGCTGGCAGCCATGCCAAGAAGTCCATATATTGGCCCTTCCTTGGGCAGAATAGTTGGCTAAGGAGACCTGTTTCTCAAGAGGCCATATTTTTAACAGTAGAAGTTATTTTATTCATTTATTTTTGGCTGCACCATGTGGAATGCAAAACTTCCCCGCCCTGGGATCGAGCCCATGTCCCCTGCATTGGAAGCGCAGAGTCTTAACCACTGGACCACCAGGGAAGTCCTGGAAGTTATCATTTTATAAGTAGTTTGTCACTTTCTTCATTCCACCATTCAATCCAGCCTCATTCATGGTCTTACTAGTTAATACCTATCTATGGTCAATTCTGCTTTCCTGGTTGACTCAATATCATTTACCTTAGCTTACCTTAGCTATTCATTGGTTAAACTTCAGAGGAAGTTTTCAAAATAGAATTTAGGTCCCCCCAATGCAGATTTGGAGAGCCGAATTTGGAATCGTTGTCCTGTCCTGTCCTTGCCCCAGACCCGGGTAATCATGGACCTGGAAGAGGCTGGTTCATCTCGGGCTCTTCCCTGCCTTAAATCTGAATTACTGTGGCATTCATTCATCCGTCACTCATCAAGCCTTCCCTACGTCAGAAACTCTATCAGGAGGTAGGGGTACAAAGATAAATTTGCCACCATACCTGCTCTGAAGGGACTCACAGGGCTTGGGAATGCACGTGCTGGAAAGGCAATGGCTTTACAGTACCAAGTGGTTACGGCACTGCAGGCTCAGGCAGCAACCCTGGCCCAGAGATCCTTACACTGCAACACAACGGGCCCCTATGGCTATGCTTACCTCCCAGAAACTGATACCGTGGTAAGCAGGATAATGACCTCCCCCAAAGCATTCACATCCGTCCCCGGAAATGTGAATGTTACGTTACATGGCAAGAGGGAATTAAGTTTGCTGATAGAATTAAGGCTACTAATTAGCTGACCTTGAGATGGGGAGATTATCCTGGATAAAGGGTCCTTATAAGACGGGGGTAGAAGAGGGGGAACTGGAGAGATAGCAGCATCAGAAGGACTTGACCCACTGTTGCTGGCTCTAAGGATGGAGGAATGGGGCCACCAGTCAAGGAATGCAGGCAGCCTCCAGAAGCTAGAAAAGGCAAGGGAATGGATTGTCCCCTAGAGCCTCCAAAAGGAAAGCAGCCCTGCCGATACTTTCACTTTAGTGAGACCCCTTTCAGACTTCTGACCTCCAGAACTGTAGGATAATAAATTTGAGTTATTTTAAGTCACTACGCTTGTGACGATCTGTTACAGCTGCAATAGGAAACCTGTATAGGTAGGCATATACCTGGGGTATGCTAGGTTCTATGCAGAAGGACAGAGGATTGACCAGGTGCATTTTTCTAGGGCATCATTTAAAATATTATTTTCATATTAAGCATATGGAATAGGATGATAATTTAGCATCAAGTTTGAAGATGAAGTACAGGATTTCACATGTTTTTCTTATTTGTGAGCTGCTTTGAGGCCTGAGCTCCGGTCCCCCTCTCCTCCATTGTCAGATGAAGTGTTTAACAGGTACCTGTTTGTCTTAGCGCTATGTCGTCAGTGCCTACTAAACTACTGCCATTTTTATGCTTAGCACATCGTTACACTTAGGTCTTTCTTAACTTATTTTAAAATCCGCATTCCCAAAGATGGCACGCATTGGCGTTTCAGTCAAGGATTTAAAAATACTCTATATCAAAGCATAACAACATCGAGCATTGTTATAATCCTTTCACAAACACTTCTTCTTTTTTTTTTTTTTAACATCTTTATTGGAGTATAATTGTTTTACAATAGTGTGTTAGTTTTTCCTTTACAACAAACTGAATCAGTTATACATATACATATGTTCCCATATCTCTTCCCTCTTGCATCACCCTCTCTCACACCCTCCCTATCCCACCCCTCTAGGTGGTCACAAAGCACAGAGGTGATCTCCCTGTGCTATGCGGCTGCTTCCCACTAGCTATCTAATTTACGTTTGGTAGTGTATATATGTCCCTGCCACTCTCTCACTTCGTCACAGCCCACCCTTCCCCCTCCCCATATCCTCAAGTCCATGCTCGAGTAAGTCTGTGTTTTATTCCCGTCCTACCACTAATCTCTTCATGACATTTTTTTCCCTTAGATTCCATATATATGTGTTAGCATACGGTATTTGTTTTTCTCCTTCTGACTTACTTCACTCTGTATGACAGACTCCAGGTCCATCCACCTCACTACAAATAACTCAGTTTCATTTCTTTTTATGTCTGAGTAATATTCCATTGTATATATGTGCCACATCTTCCTTATCCATTCATCTGTTGATGGACACTTAGGTTGCTTCCATGTCCTGGCTATTGTAAATAGAGCTGCAATGAACATTGTGGTACATGACTCTTTCTGAATTATGGTTTTCTCAGGGTATATGCCCAGTAGTGGGATTGCTGGGTCGTATGGTAGTTCTATTTGTAGTTTTTAAAGGAACCTCCATACTGTTCTCCATAGCGGCTGTATCAATTTACATTCCCACCAGCAGTGCAAGAGGGTTCCCTTTTCTCCACACCCTCTCCAGCATTTATTGTTTCTAGAGTTTTTGATGATGGCCATTCTGACCGGTGTGAGATGATATCTCATTGTAGTTTTGATTTGCATTTCTCTAATGATTAATGATGTTGAACATTCTTTCATGTGTTTGTTGGCAATCTGTATATCTTCTTTGGAGAAATGTCTATTTAGTTCTTCTGCCCATTTTTGGATTGGGTTGTTTGTTTTTTTGTTATTGAGCTGCATGAGTTGCTTATAAATTTTGGAAATTAATCCTTTGTCAGTTGCTTCATTTGCAAATATTTTCTCCCATTCTGAGGGTTGTCTTTTGGTCTTGTTTATGGTATCCTTTGCTGTGCAAAAGCTTTTAAGTTTCATTAGGTCCCATTTGTTTATTTGTGCACAAACACTTCTTTATTTGGTGCTTAAAGCAGCTTCATGAGGAAAGCGTAATTATGCTCACTTGTCAGAGGAGGAAACAGAAGCTTGTGATAGAATGTCCAAAGTCAACAGGTGCTGAGTGGCCATGGTTGCTCTTTCCATGATGCCTAGGTTTCTGCCAGGTATTTCTCTGGGGTAGGTCACTTAGAAGCCAGCCCCCCAATTCACCGAGCATCTGCCATGTCACAGCTGCATCCACAGTGCCCCTGAGCCTGCATAACGGCTGCTCTTGATTTAGGTGTTGCTGCTTTCATTATGACTGCAAACCTGTAACTGGCCCCTTATCCTGATATGACTGGATCTGTTCTCATGAAAGAATCACGTTGACAAAAGGCAGTGCAGACGATGTGCATCAGGAGTACTGGAGCATCTGATAACTGCAAAAGCCATTTTTCACCGCGTTCCCAGGGTTCCTTAGGTGAATTGGGTACAGAGAGAGGAGGGGGGTATTGTCTTGGAGCCAAGATTAGAGCCCTCTTTTGGCTGCTCTCAATGCCCCTTTTCTCTTTACAGCAGGGCACCATCTGGGCCGAGGTATCAGAAGTCACGGTTCTGTTTTTGCAGTCACTACATTGTAGGTACTCAAACCTCATAGAAAGGTTTTGCTTTGTTTGTAGGTTTATCATTATTATTAAGGGCTTTTTAACTGCAGAGGAGGTATTTTCCTTTCCTCCTTGTCTCTTTCTTACTGCAATTCAAGGTCTATACTTTCTATGAGCTTTCTGTCACCCTGTCAAAGAAGGCTTCCCTGACCTGATATAAATACCACCCTCCCCAAACCCTCTCTTTTTGCTCTCTGTTCCTTTACATTGCTCTGTTAGGGTTTTCATAACGAGTCTCTCACTTGACATATTCTTTTTTTCGAATGTTTTTCTGTCTCCCCAGCCATGAGAGCAGACGCTCCATCTCCTTTGTCTGTTGCTGTGTCTCCAGGGCCTAGACAAGTGCCTGGCACTTAGTAGAGCTCAGTAAATATCTGTTGAATGAATTACTGAATTCTTTGCATCTCCCCCAGTGTCTGGTACAATCCTGGGCCTGCCGTATAAAAGACCTGAGTGAAATTTAAAAAGCAAGAAGCCATAGCAAAGGGGAGAAAACCCTTAACTTAGCCTTTTTGTGGTCAGTTTCTAGTTTCTGACTGACTGATTGACTGGGGAAAGGGAAGGATGCAGAAGGGGAAATGTCAGTGTTGGGCTGAAAGCGCTCAGCCCTCTGAATGACTCGCCCAAGCTCCCAATTCCTGGCCCCTGGGGGGGCCCCTTTTGCTGCCGGGACCCCCCTCCTCCCGATGGAAGTGAAGGTAATCACACAGGAGCCCCAGCCTATTCACTTCATGTTCACTAAAGAAAAGCAAAGATTTCGTTTCCTCCAGCTGTTTATTGGGTGGTAGGAGATACTACGGAAAATGCTACGGCCTCATATTTTTCAGGTCCACTGATTTGTTGCAAGTTGTTCTGAAACTAGTGAGAAGTAGGGCAATGGAATAAATCCTCCTATACCCAGAGTATTTGATTAGTTTTGTTTGCATGGCTTTTGCAAAGCCCACCCGGAAAACCTCCAGTTACAGCTTTAAGGTCTAGAACGGTGTTGCCTCCCCTAGGAAAGTATTTCTGAAGCGTTCCACAGAAAGGCTCTTCTTATGCATGACCTTTTTTTGGCTCTGTGGTAATTTTTCTACCCTGCCACCAGTGACATCTCACCTAAAAAGCACAGTTCCCACATAGGCTCCCAGCATGCTTGGTTTACGTGGCCGGCGTTGGTCTCATCACCCCGTTCAGTTAAATGACTATGTTCATTGCTAGCTGTGTCCCAGCACGAGGAGGCTAGATATCGTCTCATCCCGCTTTGTATCTCCAACGACTGGTTTAAGTTCCTGGCATGTCGTTCGTACTCGACACATGTTGAGAAAATGAGTAAGTGAATCCATGAAAAAACAAGAGACTTTACAATGCAGCCACAGTTATCCAGTTGTTAGCATTTGGAGCTTATTTCTGGGGATTCTACTTAAGGTTTTTTGTCTTTATTCAGGCACTCTGATCGTTCTGAAACATCCCTATCCAAGAAAAGTGGAAGAACCATCCATTTATGAATCCGTCCGGGTTCACACAGCAATGCAGACGGGAAGAACAGAAAACGACCTCGTGCTCACTGCCCCGTCTGTAAGTGGCCGTCAATCTACCCACAGGGCTCACCGTCTAAAAGCGGTAACACTTACACACTTTAAAAAATACATTAGTTCACATAAAAATTCTAACTCGGGATATAAAAGCTGGAAAGGAACATAAGGCTCGAAGCCTATGACTCAGTTCATCTGGTCCAGGGTAAACTGTAAAACATTACAATGCGATAGTGATAGGATTTTTTTTTTAACATCTTTATTGGAGTATAATTGCTTTACAATGGTGTGTTAGTTTCTGCTTTATAACAAAATGAATCAGCTATATGTATACACGTATCCCCATAAACCCTCCCTCTTGCGTCTCCCTCCCACCCTCCCTATCCCACCCCTCTAGGTGGTCACAAAGAACCGAACTGATCTCCCTGTGTTATGCAGCTGCTTCCCACTATTTTACATTTGGTAGTGTATATATAAGTCCATGCCACTCTCTCACTTCTTCCCAGCTTACCCTTCCCCCTCCCTGTGCCCTCAAGACCATTCTCTACATCTGTGTCTTTATTCCTGTCCTGCCCCTGGGTTCTTCATAACCACTTTTTTTTTTTAAGACTCCATATATATGTGTTAGCATACAGTATTTGTTTTTCTCTTTCTGACTTACTTCACTCTGTATGACAGACTCTAGGTCCATCCACCTCACTACAAATAACTCAGTTTTGTTTCTTTTTATGGCTGAGTAATAGTCCATTGTATATATGTGCCACATCTTCTTTATCCATTCATCTGTCAATGGACACTTAGGTAGCTTCCATGTCCTGGCTATTGTAAATAGTGCTGCAATGAACCTTGTGGTACACGACTCTTTTTGAATTATGGTTTTCTCAAGGTATATGCCCAGTAGTGGGATTGCTGGGTCATATGGTAGTTCTATTTTAAGTTTTTTAAGGAACCTCCATACTGTTCTCCATAGTGGCTGTATCAATTTACATTCCCACCAACAGAGCAAGAGGGTTCCCTTTTCTCCACACCCTCTCCAGCATTTATTGTTTCTAGATTTTGTGATGATGGCCATTCTGACTGGTGTGAGATGATATCTGATTGTACTTTTGATGTGCATTTCTCTAATGATTAATGATGTTGAGCATTCTTTCATGTGTTTGTTGGCAATCTGTATCTCTTCTTTGGAGAAATGTCTATTTAGGTCTTCTGCCCATTTTTGGATTTGGTTGTTTGTTTTTTTGTTATTGAGCTGCATGAGCTGCTTGTAAATTTTGGAGATTAATCCTTTGTCAGTTGCTTCACTTGCAAATACTTTCTCCCATTCTGAGGGCTGTCTTTTGGTCTTGTTTATGGTTTCCTTTGCTGTGCAAAAGCTTTTAAGTTTCATTAGGTCCCATTTGTTTATTTTTGTTTTTATTTCCATTTCTCTAGGAGGTGGGTCAAAAAGGATCTTGCTGTGACTTATGTCATAGAGTGTTCTGCCAATGTTTTCCTCTAAGAGTTTGATAGTGTCTGGCCTTACATTTAGGTCTTTAATCCATTTTGACTTTATTTTTGTGTATGGTGTTAGGGAGTGTTCTAATTTCATTCTTTTACATGTAGCTGTCCAATTTTCCCAGCACCACTTATTGAAGAGGCTGTCTTTTCTCCATTGTATATTCTTGCCTCCTTTATCAAAGATAAGGTGACCATATGTGCGTGGGTTTATCTCTGGGCTTTCTATCCTGTTCCATTGATCTGTATTTCTGTTTTTGTGCCAGTACCATACTGTCTTGATTACTGTAGCTTTGTAATATAGTCTGAAGTCAGGGAGCCTGATTCCTCCAGCTCCATTTTTCTTTCTCAAGGTTGCTTTGGCTATTCAGGTCTCTTGTATTTCCATACAAATTGTGAATTTTTTTGTTCTAGTTCTGTGGAAAATGCCATTGGTAGTTTGATAGGATTGCATTGAATCTGTAGATTGCTTTGGGTAGTATAGTCATTTCCACAATGTTGATTCTTCCAATCCAAGAACATGGTATATCTCTCCATTTGTTTGTATCATCTTTAATTTCTTTCAACAGTGTCATAGTTTTCTGCATACAGGTCTTTTGTCTCCTTAGGTAGGTTTATTCCTAGATATTTTATTCTTTTTGTTGCAATGGTAAATGGGACTGTTTCCTTAATTTCTCTTTCAGATTTTTCATCATTAGTGTATAGGAATGCCAGAGATTTCTGTGCATTAATTTTGTATCCTGCTACTTTACTGAATTCATTGATTAGCTCTAGTAGTCTTCTGGTAGTGTCTTTAGGATTCTCTCTATATAGTATCATGTCATCTGCAAACAGTGACAGTTTTACTTCTTCTTGTCCGATTTGGATTCCTTTTATTTCTTTTACTTCTCTGATTGCTGTGGCTAAAACTTCCAAAACTATGTTGAATAATATTGGTGAGAGTGGGCAACCTTGTCTTGTTCCTGATCTTAGTGGAAATGGTTTCAGTTTTTCACCATTGAGAACAATGTTGGTTGTGGGTTTGTCATATATGGCCTTTATTATGTTGAGGTAAGTGCCGTCTATGCCTACTTTCTGGAGGGTTTTTAATCATAAATGGGTGTTGAATTTTGTCAGAAGCTTTTTCTGCATCTATTGAGATGATCATATGGTTTTGTCCTTCAGTTTGTTAATATGGTGTATCACATTGATTGATTTGTGTATATTGAAGAATCCTTGCATTCCTGGGATAAACCCCACTTGATCATGGTCCATGGTGTATGATCCTTTTAATGTGTTGTTGGATTCTGTTTGCTAGTATTTTGTTGAGGATTTTTGCATCTATGATCATCAGTGATATTGGCCTGTAGTTTTCTTTCTTTGCGACATCTTTGTCTGGTTTTGGTGTCAGGGTGATGGTGGCCTTGTAGAATGAGTTTAGGAGTGTTCCTCCCTCTGCTATATTTTGGAAGAGTTTGAGAAGGATAGGTGTTACCTCTTCTCTAAATGTTTGATAGAATTTGCCTGAGAAGCCATCTGGTCCTGGGCTTTTGTTTGTTGCAAGATTTTAAATCACAGTTTCAATTTCAGTGCTTGTGATTGGTTTGTTCATATCTGCTATTTCTTCCTGGTTCAGTCTCAGAAGGTTGTGATTTTCTAAGAATTTGTCCATTTCTTCCAGGTTGTCCATTTTATTGGCATATAGTTGCTTGTAGTAATCTCTCATGATCCTTTGTATTTCTGCAGTGTCTGATGTTACTTCTCCTTTTTCATTTCTAATTCTATTGACTTGAGTCTTCTCCCTTTTTTTCTTGATGAGTCTGGCTAGTGGTTTATCAATTTTGTTTATGTTCTCGAAGAACCAGCTTTTAGTTTTATTGATCTTTGCTATCGTTTCCTTCATTTCTTTTTCATTTAGTTCTGATCTGATCTTTATGATTTCTTTCCTTCTGCTAACTTTGGGGGGTTTTTTGTTCTTTCTCTAATTGCTTTAGGTGTAAGCTTAGGTTGTTTATTTGAGATGTTTCTTGTTTCTTGAGGTAGGATTGTATTGCTATAAACTTCCCTCTTAGAACTGCTTTTGCTGCATCCCATAGGTTTTGGGTCGTCACGTTTTCATTGTCATTTGTTTCTAGGTATTTTTTGATTTCCTCTTTGATTTCTTCAGTGATCTCTTTGTCATTAAGTAGTATACTGGTTAGCCTCCATGTGTTTGTATTTTTTACACATTTTTTTCCTTTAATTGATATCTAGTCTCATAGCATTGTGGTTGGAAAAGATACTCGATATGATTTCAATTTTCTTACATTTACAAAGGCTTGATTTGTGAACCGAAATATGATGTATCCTGGAGAATGTTCCATGAGCACTTGAGAAGAAAGTGTATTCTGTTGTGTTTGGATGGAATGTCCTATAAATACAAATTAAGTCCATCTTGTTTAATGTATCATATAAAGCTTGTGTTCCCTTATTTATTTTCATTTTGGATGATCTGTCCATTGGTGAAAGTGGCATGTTAAAATCCCTATTATGATTGTGTTATTGTCGATTTCCCCTCTTATGGCTGTTAACATTAGCCTTAAGTATTGAGGTGCTCCTATATTGGTTGCATAAATATTTACAATGGTTATATCTTCTTCTTGCATTGATCCCTTGATCATTCTTTACTATCCTTCTTTGTCTCTTGTAATAGTCTTTATTTTAAAGTCTATTTTGTGTGATATGAGAATTGCTACTCCAGCTTTCTTTTGATTTCCATTTGCATGGAATACCTTTTTCCATGCCCTCACTTTCAGTCTGTATGTGTCCCTTGGTCTGAAGCGGGGGTCTTGTAGACAGCATATATATGGGTCTTGTTTTTGTATCCATTCAGCCAGTCTATGTCTTTTGGTTGTAGCATTTAACCATTTACATTTAAGGTAATTATCAATATGTATGTTTCTATTACCATTTTCTTAATTGTTTTGGGTTTGTTATTGTAGGTCCTTTCCTTCTCTTGTGTTTCCTGCCTGGAGAAGTTCCTTTAGCATTTGTTGTAAAGCTAGTTTGGTGGTGCTGAATTCTCTTAGCTTTTGCTTGTCTGTAAAGGTTTTAATTTCTCTGTCGAATCTGAATGAGATCCTTGCTGGGTAGAGTAATCTTGGTTGTAGGTTCTTCCCTTTCATCCCTTTAAATATGTCCTGCCACACCTTCTGGCTTGCAGAGTTTCTGCTGAAAGATCAGCTGTTAACCTTATGGGGATTCCCTTGTACGTTATTGTTGTTTTTCCCTTGCTGCTTTTAATATTTTTTCTTTGTATTTAATTTTTGATAGTTTGATTAATATGTATCTTGGCGTGTTTCTCCTCGGATTTGTCCTGTATGGGACTCTCTGTGCTTCCTGGATTTGATTGACGATTTCCTTCCCCATATTATGGAAGTTTTCAACTATAATCTCTTCAAATATTTTCTCAGTCCCTTTCTTTTTCTCTTCTTTTTCTGGGACCCCTATAATTCAAATGTTGGTGCATTTAATGTTGTCCCAGAGGTCTCTGAGACTGTCCTCAATTCTTTGTGTTCTTTTTTCTTTATTCTGCTCTCCAGTAGTTATTTCCACTATTTTATCTTCCAAGTCACTTATCTGTCTTCTGCCTCAGTTATTCTGCTGTTGAGTCCTTCTTGAGAAATTTTAATCTCATTTATTGTGTTGTGCATCATTGTTTGTTTGCTATTTAGTTCTTCTAGGTCCTTGTTAAACGTTTCTTGTATTTTCTCCATTCTATTTCCAAGATTTTGGATCATCTTTACTATCATTATTCTGAATTCTTTTTTCAAGTAGTCTGCCAATTTCCTCTTCATTTGTTTGGTTTGGTGGGTTTTCATCTTGCTCATTCATCTGCTGTGTGTTTCTCTGTCTTCTCATTTTGCTTAAGTTGTTGTGTTTGGCGTGTCCTTTCTGCAGGCTGCAGGTTCGTAGTTCCTGTTATTTTTGGTGTCTGCCCCCGGTGGCTAAAGTTGGTTCAGTGGGTTGTGTAGGTTTCCTGGTAGAGGGGATTGGTGCCTGTGTTCTGGTGGATGAGGCTGGATCTTGTCTTTCTGGTTGGCAGGTCCGTGTCCAGTGGTGTGTTTTGGTGTGTCTGTGACCTTATTATGATTTTAGGCAGCCTCTCTGCTAAGGTTGGAGTTGTGTTCCTGTCTTGCTAGTTGTTTGGCATAGGGTGTCCAGCACTGTAGCTTGCTGGCTGTTGAGTGGAGCTGGGTCTTGGCATTGAGATGGAGGTCTCTGGGAGAGCTTTCACTGTTTGATATTACTTGGAGCTGGGAGGTGTATGGTGGACCAATGTCCTGAACTCCGTTCTTCCACCTCAGAGGCACAGGCCTGACAACCGGCCAGAGCCCCAAGACCCTGTTAGCCACACGGCTCAGAAGAAAAGGGGGGAAAATAAGAGAGAAAGAAAGAAAAAATAAAATACAGTTATTAAAATAAAAAATAATTATTAAAAAGAAAAAGAGAAAGAAAGAGAGAAGAGAGCAACCAAACAAAAAAACAAATTCACCACTGAAAACAAGCGCTAAGAATTATACTAAAAAAAAAAGAAAAAAAAAAGAACAAAAAAATAGACAGAACTCTAGGACAAATGGTAAAAGCAAAGCTATACAGACAAAATCACACATAGAAGCATACACATATACACTCACAAAAAGAGAAAAAGGAAAAAAATATATATATCCTTGCTCCAAAAATCCCCCACCTCAATTTTGGGATGATTGGTTTTCTATTCAGGTATTCCACAGGTGCAGGGTACATCAGGTTGATTGTGGAGATTTAATCTGCTGCTCCTGAGGCTGCTGGGAGAGATTTCCCTTTCTCTTCTTTGTTCGCACAGTTCCCGGGGTTCAGCTTTGGATTTGCCCTGCCTCTGCACGTAGGTCACCTGAGGGCATCTGTTCTTTGCTCAGACAGGACGGGGTTAAAGGAGCAGCTGATTCAGGGGCTCTGGCTCACTCAGGCTGGTTCTAGGGAGGGGTACGGATGCGGGGTGAGCCTGCGGCGGCAGAGGCCAACGTGACATTGCATCAGCCTGAGGCGCGCCGTGCGTTCTCCTGGGGAAGTTGTCCCTGGATCCCGGGACCCTGGCAGTGGCGGGGCTGCACAGGCTCCCGGGAGGGGAGGTGTGGACAGTGACCTGTGCTCGCACACAGGCTTCTTGGTGGCGGCAGCAGCCGCCTTAGTGTCTCAAGCCCGTCTCTGGGGTGCGCGCTGATCGCCGCAGCTTGCACCGTCTCTGGAGCTCGCTTAGGTGGTGCTCTGAATCTCCTCTCCTCGCGCACCCGAAACAATGGTCTCTTGCCTCTTTGGCAGCTCCGGATTTTTCCTGGACTCCCCCCCGGCCAGTCGTGGCGCACTAGCCCCCTTCAGGCTGCGTTCACAGCACCAACCCCAGTCCTCTCCCTGGGATCTGACTTCCGAAGCCCGAGCCTCAGCTCCCAGCCCCGCCCGCCCCGGCGGGTGAGCAGACAAGCCTCTCGGGCTGGTGAGTGCCGGTCGGAATCTCTCCTCTCTGCCCTTTGCACCCTGTGGCTGCGCTCTCCTCCGTGACTCCGAAGCTTCCCCCCTTTGCCCCCCGCAGTCTCCACCCGCGAAGGGGCTCCTAGTGTGTGGAAACCTTTCCTCCTTCACGGCTCCCTCCCACTGACAAAGGCCCGTCCCTATTCTTTTGTCTCTGTCTATTCTTTTTTCTTTTGCCCTACCCAGGTACGTGGGGAGTTACTTGCCTTTTGGAGGTCTGAGGTCTTCTGCCAGCGTTCAGTAGGTGTTCTGTAGGAGTTGTTCCACGTGTAGATGTGTTTCTGATGTGTTTGTGGGGAGGAAAGTGAACTCCGCGTCTTACCTTTCCGCCATCTTGAAGGTCTCCCTTCAGTGATAGGATTTTAAAGACTTCAGAAATGGCACTTAAATCCTGGCCTTGCTTCAACAAAGAAGCTCACAGTAGAATGGGCCAGAGATGTTTACGGTCACACAGTTGGCTAAACTGTTATTCTAAAAATTTCTTAAATTAAGAATAGAAAAATCTTCTTTTACATTTCAACTTTCTATGGAAGAAAAAGATTCTCCACCTTGGCCATAATCCCTCAGGATGTTATTTTTTCCTGGCCTTTTTTTCCTTCACTGAATGAAGGGAGGGTACGGACAGAAGACACTTGCATCTCTTTGCAGCGTGTGAGCCACCGTTCAGTTTCAGTGGAACTGGGGCTTTCATTGTTCTCCTCAGTCCGTTTACGTTTGTTCTGGGAGCTGTGACCCTGCAAAGATTCTTCTCCAGCACCCTTTTCCCTTCATCATGTACAGCGCTCCCCTATTCTTTCCCTCTTCCTCGTTGGCTGCATGCTCTGGTATAAGACATCTGGGTGTGTGCCGATGATAAAGAGGACAACACCGAAATGAAATTTCAAGAACTAGTTCTAGACAGCAACCATTATGCCTGAAGATGTTCAGTTACAAATTATGTTAAAACACGCGTGACCTTTTTGTCTTTGCGGTACTTTCTCTACCCCGCCACCAGAGATATCCCTCCTAAGAAGTAGATTTACCATGTGACCTCCCTGCTTAACATCCTTCGGTGGTGTCCGCTGTCTTCATCCGCCTGGAACCTGCTAACCTCTCTGGCCTGACCCCATGCTCCTCCTACACGCACGCTATGGACCCCACCGCTCTCCACAACGGTGCTCCTCCTCCCCTCCCTGCATCAGAAATGCTGCCAACACTGCTACTGTGCCCTCATCCTTAGAGACTTGCATCCGGGATCAGTCTCTTCCAGGAAGCCTTCTTGGACCCCTCTTAGCTTCCTCTAAAATGCCCCTCTTCTGTACACCCTCGGCTCACCTGTATCCTGGAATCATCATACTGGGGGCTGACTACCTACATGCTGTCTGCCCTCTCCAGGAACCTGACACTTCCCGGGACAGGAATCATAGCCTGTCTTCATAGCTTTATAGCCTAGCCAGGTTCACGACATCTTACACTGTTACTACGCTACATCTACTCAAAAATAAAAACTCTGGAAATTGGTTGAGAAAGATGTTTTAGCTTTGTTAGAGTTAGAAGGGCAAGTATAAGACCTCACAACTAGAGACATTTAGGAAAGCAAGACAACAAATAGTCCCAAGTCAAAACAGACCAAAGAACACATGAAGATCTACCCTCTAACCAATTCTTTGTTTTCCAGTCGACGGGACTCTTCCTAACCTTCCTCTTTACGATCCTTACCCCACCACCGATCACCTTAACAGCGTTCTCATTTGTACTCTCAGTTAAACTTTACATTCTCATCTGTTACCTTCCCCTAGAGATCTCCACTCAAGGTCAATCGAACCATACCCTACTACGTGCATCATTTTTCAACAGTAAAATGCAGATAAGACCTAATTTGTGGAGTTGGTGTAAGCATGAGACACAGCATACTTAGGTAGATACAGTCCTCTTGAGATCAAATTCTGCAAGCCTTATTGCTTACCTTCTCTGCTCGCTCCAGGTAGCAGAGGGATTCACCTGCCCAAGTATTCAAACATGAATATACACAGAAGGATCTGTATAATGGAGTTTTTGAAACAGTGATGAGCGGATAGTTGAAAATGTCTGCACTCACACTGTATAATGAGAGGTCCATGAATTTATTGTGCATTGCTATAGACAGAAAACTATAAAGGTTTTCTAGTGGTTTCTGCAGTGTCACACTATTCCTCACTAAGGAATGATCGATAACTGGCTCAGCCTGCTGGGGAACCAGTTCTAGTCTGATTAGAAGCTTTTGTCGCTTGCTGAGCACAGAGTTCATAGCCTTGATTGATTACTCCCATGCACATACGCTACTGCCCCTCCACCCCAACCTGAGAGCTCTGAGGGCTTCTAGACATCTGCCTTCTCCTTTGGGGATGGGGTTCTTGCACAAGCTCTGGCAGTGGAGGAAGAGGATTAAGTGCTATTTACAGGAAAAAGAACTTGCTTGAAGTGAAAATGAAAATGGGTGTCTTATTGCCCAGAAATGTAGACGTTTCTGCAAAACTGTTTACCATCCTTTGGCAACTGCACTTGGGGAAATTACGATTTATATATTTTATACACAACATAGGATCGGGCTTCTGAGATAGGATGAAATTTATCTGATTCATTTATTTAACAAACTTTTTAAAAAGTGCCTGCAATGCACCCAGGACTGTTTTAAGCACTGGAGAGTTGGGAATAAATTAGGCAAAGGTTCTGCCCTCACTGAGCTCACACTGTAGTAGGGGGACCACAGACAGTCATCAACAGAATATTATAAACCCAGATACTAATAGGTCATAAAAAGAAAAAGTAGGGGCTTCCCTGGTGGCGCAGTGTTTGAGAGTCTGCCTGCCGATGCAGGGGACAAGGGTTCGTGCCCTGGTCTGGGAAGATCCCACATGCCACGGAGCAGCTGGGCCCGTGAGCCATGGCCGCTGGGCCTGTGCGTCCGGAGCCTGTGCTCCGCAACGGGAGAGGCCACAGCAGTGAGAGGCCCGCGTACTGCAAAAAAAAAAAAAAAAGAAAAAGAAAAAGTAGGATAAGGGCAGGAGAGGGAAGCAAGGGAGGCCTCTAGGAGGAGGTGACATTAGAGGAGAGGCTTCATAGAAGGGAAAGAGTGACTCAGGTCAGGATGTACAAGAGCATTGCAGGCAGAGATCAGGACAAAAGCCTCGAGGTGGGAACTAAATTGAGGCTGTTTAAAGACTAATAAGAAGATCTCGCAACTGGCATGGAGTGAGCTAGAGGGAAAGTGGTAGGAGATGAGATTATTGGGGTGATGAGGGGTCACATCATGTAGCCAGCGGAGTTCTCAAAGCACAGTGCCACCCAGCTGAGAGTTTGGAAATTTAGGGGCATCTCCGTTGTCACAATGCTCTGGAGCAGTGCCAGCATTAGTGGGTGGAGGGTCTGGGACTTTACCTTCTCGCCAGCTAACAAGTTCGCCTGCCACAGTTTCACAGGTGTTGAAAGACACAAAAGGCCTCTGCTTGTCTGCTTTTTCCTCTGAAGGGAGCACTATTTCTATCTTTTCAGGCTGTCTGCTATACAAATATGCTTTAAAAATTGGTGTGGGACAAAGGGCTGTTGGTGCCTTGCTCGTAAGACGTGGAGAAACACAAGAGACCCCTGGAGAATTGTCCAGCAATGGGCAGGGGTCAGAGAGGCTAAATATCCCACAACACATGGTGAAGAATTACCCAAAATGCGAATCGTCCTTTCCTTACACAACACGAAAGGCCTTGTAAGATAAGGTAGAGAATTAATTTTTTTTTCTAAGCGTTGATAAAAAAAGAACCATGGGAGTCTGAGTAACAAAATTTGTTTAAGTTTTAAAGTTTTTAAAAAGATAATTTTCACTACTAAGTTGAAAATGGAGTCAGGACAAAGTTGGAGGCAAGGAGACCGGTTAGGAGGCCGTGAGAACCGTCCAGGTGAGAGGCCACGGTAGCTGAAACCAGAGAGGGAAATAAGAATAGTAGTTAGAAGAGGAGGAAGGCATAAGAACGGGTCAACTTCACGATGTGTTTCAAAGGTAGAAGAAACAAGACTTACTGATGGATGGAGTGTAGTGTGTGAAGCAAAGAGCGACGGAGTAAATACTCCTGCTGTTTACTGAGATGGCTGAGATTGCAGGAGGAGTGGGAGATGGGAAAGAGGTGTCGTTCTGGACCTGGGGACTGCAAACCACCGGTTAGTTATGTTAGTAGAGTTTACGGGAGATCATATATGTCGAGTGCCTGACACAGACCACAGCCTATCTCGAACGCTAGCTCATTGGCTTCCTTAGCTTCCCTTTTGTGGTAATTGACATTTTTAAGAACCCTCTTCCTCTAAAAATTCTGTTTCCTTTGCTGCTTCAACCTCTTTCTGTCTTTATTATGTTATCTTTTCAGCACATTTTACAGTTCCTCTTCTTGGACACCTCCCTTGCATGCTGGCCTTTCCAGTATTCTGTCTTTGAAGCTCTTCTCACAGTTTTGGTGTCTATCCTAGTCTTTTTCTTGAATAAATATATATATTTTGTTAACTGCACAAAGTCATGTTTGGTTTTGTCCATTTAAACATCACACAATCCTATTCTAAAAGACAAATGCTCATTAAAAACAAACAAAAGTAAAAATTCTCAACCCTCATAACCTAGAAGATGTGTCATTTAAAGAAGGTTTAAAAGGAAAAAAAGGAGGTGGCGGAAGAGGGGTTTTCTTACAAGCTTTTCAGCAAGTGTCACATTTTCTCTTTAAATGGGAAGGATTTCAAAACAAAGGTGAAATGGCTTAAATAGAAGTATTCATAAAAAGGAACTTTACAGAATTGTCAATAATATTAAGGCAACATTGACTAACCAGTTTCATTATGGCGTCTTCCCCCGCTCTTCACTGTAGAGTTATAATATGCTTGTTTAATTAATTATATATTGTGAACATCTTCCACAGCATTACGTAGTCTTCTAAAACATCATTAAAGGGCTTCCCTGGTGGCGCAGTGGTTGGGAGTCCGCCTGCCGATGCAGGGGACGCGGGTTCGTGCCCCGGTCCGGGAGGATCCCACGTGCCGCGGAGCGGCTGGGCCCGTGAGCCATGGCCGCTGCGCCTGCGCGTCCGGAGCCTGCGCTCCGCAACGGGAGAGCCCACAACAGTGCGAGGCTCACATACCACCCCCCCAAAAAACAAACAAACAAACAAAAATAAAACATCATTAAAACAAATCCCTTAACATTTCATTATCTGGATATATCATAATATATTTTGTTAATTCTCTATTATATTTTTACGTGCTATATTTTTATTTTCAATAATTGCAAAGTTATAGAAAAATTGAAAGAACAATGCAAAGAAAGTAAATTGCCTGCACGATGCCATCACCCCAGTACTTCAGTGTGTATTCCCTACACACAAGGACATTTGCCTCACGACCGCACGGAGCCACTCAATGAGGAAATTAACATCGATACAGCACCGTGGTCCCATCCACAGATCTCATTTAGGCGTCACCAGTTTTCCCAGTAAGGCCCTTCAGGGCAGAAGGATCCGATCCAAGGTCACAAGTTGCTTTTATTTGTCCTGCCTCTTGAGTATTCTTCACTCTGGAACACTTCCTCAGTTTTTCCTTCATGTTGTGACTTTGACACTTCTGAATATTAAAGGCTAATTATTTTGAGAACTGTTCCCCAACTTTAACTTATCAGCTGTAGCCTTGTGATTAGATTCGGGTTTTGCATTTTTTGGTAGAAATACCACAAAAGTGATGCTCTGCACGTCTCACTGCATCCTGTCGAGTGGAACACGATTTCAATTTGTCTTATTCCAGTGTGTTTGATGACTTGATTAATCGGTGTCTGCCAGGTTTCTTCACTCTGAAGTCACCTTAGTCCCTTTGTCATTAATAAATATTTTGGGGGGAGATTGTTTGAGACTAAGTAGGTATCCTGTTCCTCATTAAACTTTCATCCACCAGTGTTATCATCCAGTGATGTTTCTTGGCTGCTTTAATTATTACTGTGATTGTTACCAAGTGGTGATTCTGTGGTTGTCTTATTGCTTTTACATTGATTGATTGTCATTCTACTGAAAAGAAAAGCTTTTTATTCTTTGAATTTATCCAATTATTTTTATATCATGGGTTCTAATCATGACTGTTATTATTTAATTTCATCCCTCAAATTTCCCCAGTTTTGGCCAGTAAGAGCTATTTCCACATGACTTTTGTAACCATCCAACCTCATAATTCTTTGAGAATTTTCATAATTTCTGGTACAGTAAAGTGTTCCAGGCTTATCTCGTACTTTTCTTGTATCCAGCTCTACAATTAGCTATTTCTGGAGAGTAGTACTTTAGAAATCCTGATCTGGGTGCTATAATTGCATTATTAGCAGAATGTCACTCTCCTAGTCCACTCTGAGAACAGAGCTAGGGAAAATATGTATGTCTATACATATGTACACTTATCTATATTGCTGTCTGTATTTCTTTCTAGTTCTATCTATCTATCTATCTATCTATCTATCTATCTATCTATCTATCTATCTATCAATCTATCATCTACCATCTATCCATGGGTTTGCACCCATACCTCCAATCCTACTCCAGTTCCACAAGGCTTATTTTAATTGCTTCACTTTTCATAGTTGTAACTCTCTTTCCCCACAGTGAGGAACACGGATTCCATTATCTTCAGTACATCCACTTATTTGTTGATCAGTCAAATGTAATCAGTCTCCAATTGCAGCCAGGCGGGAACCCCACTGCCTGTCTACTTGCATTCCCTCCCCTACCGCAGATGCCCACGTAGCCCGACTTGGCTCTGAAGCTGTGCCCTGGCAGGCACCTCCACGCCTCTGGGGCGGGAGCCCTCCTCGCCCTGGCGGGCTTCAGCGCCTGGCCCCGAGCTGCCGCCCCCGCCATTGTCCCCACAGACGCCCTCTGCTCCCTGATTTGACTCCAGCCTGTGCTAAGGTGCACCAGTGCCCTGAACACACTCACGCTGGTGCCTGCCTTGCTTCACCCCACCTGATGGTTTTGGACTAAATTTAAGGCAGGTAGGGAGGCAGGTAGAAAGGAGCGTAGGCAGGCTAATGCCTTCTTTTTAAAATATTTAGGTTATTTCCAATTTGGGGCTATTATAAACCTCTTTCTTATTACAGATCATATATTTTTAAAAACATAAATCTGCTGTATAGTTGTTTCCTTTCTTACCTCCTGAGGCCATGAATAAAATTGGTATTCTCAGCTTCTTTCTCTGCAAACTTCTATTTAACTATCAAAACCTTAGAAAGATACCAGACTTATAATATATTGTTTGGATGGAGGTAAGATGGAGTGAATAGCGTATCCTTTAGTAAGATTTTAGTAAACAATTCTATCAGTCTTCTATGAAACAGTTTACCCTTAATTATTTTCCCTCTGCAGACTCAACAATCCAAAAGGTTAATTTTTTTCTATTTCCATAATATAATACCCAAACTCAATTCAGTCCAATTTTTTTTAGTGTCAAAATAAATCAAGCTGATTATTTGATATCAAATTCACCAATATTATTTAGCATTATTTAAATGAACGCCTGGGAAGTTCATCCTTACTTAAATGTCATAGAACTGTAGAGGAAGTGGTCATATATTATTTCTAGTTTTCACTCTCTCTGTTGTTCCTCTTTTTATCTGGTAGGGAGAGTTCACCTCAGGGAAACATACTCTAGAAACTCCCAGGAAAAAAACATTGACATCAACAAGTCATTTCCGGTTTTTATTCATTTTTTTCTTACTAATATAAGATATATTATGACATTATATTAGAACATAACATATTACCAGGAATTTAATTTCTTTGGAAATTTATGAACTTAGAATATTTTTCAGCTGAGGGTCCTGGTTTTATGCAAATTTCTATTCCCACAGTTCTCCACCATCCCTTACACTTTGTAGGAGCCAGCTAAGTGTGTAATGTTGCTGTTACTCTGGAATTAATGATGAGTGAGTTAAAAGGAATGACTCATTCTCACTTCAAATCACTTTTGGATGAAGCCAGTGTAAATAAATCTGCACTCATGAAAATCTGTTCCATGGACTATAGGTCTCAAGAGGTGGTCTGCAAAAAAATAAAAGGGGGTTTAAAGGAGAATTACATGATAAAATGTTGAAAATGCTATTTCTAATGTTGCTTCTTTACAATTCATGAAGCATATTAGCATAAAACAGACTCCGGGAAGTACAGAAATCCTTCTAGAAGGATTAAAATCCTTCTTAATCCAGAGTTTCCCAGGTACTGACCCCATGTCAGTGTCTGTGGACATATTTATGTGCAGAACACCCCACCAACAACGCAAGCATCTGGGACGCACACACACACTTTGCCCAATGCCGACTTTTTTTTTTTTTTTTTTTTTTTGCGGTACGCTGGCCTCTCACCGTTGTGGCCTCTCCCGCTGCGGAGCACAGGCTCCGGACGCGCAGGCTCAGCGGCCATGGCTCACCGGCCCAGCCGCTCCGCGGCATGTGGGATCTTCCCGGACCGGGGCACGAACCCACGTCCCCTGCATCGGCAGGCGGACTCTCAACCACTGCGCCACCAGGGAAGCCCCAATGCCGACTTGTATAAGTGGTATGATGTGGCTGATTGCTTGCAAACTGCGAACTCGTGTTAGAGGAGAATCTGTCCATTGTTGCCTGTTGCTACAGAACCACGCCAGATGATCTGGTCTGAAAACAGTCTCTCACGTCACAGGGGAGATTTTCAAGTGCCTAGATGAAAACTGAAAGGCAATTACTTAAAGATCAAAGGCAAACTTGTGTTTCATTTTAAAATAGGACAGAAATAGAAAGACAAAAATAAAGTTGCGATAGTTCTGGGCTTCACTTGTTTCCTTCTTTTTTCAGCTGGGCACCAAAGAAGGTTACCTCACCAAACAGGGGGGGCTCGTCAAGGTAAGGAAGCACGTTGCTGCCAGCCACAAAGAAAGAGAGCACGACATGGGGGCCCAGCGCTCATTTTGACTTTTTAAAAAGCAGAACCTACTTATTTTGACCCAGTTATGATATTTACCTGTTTCCAGAGTTCATCTTTATGGCCAGTATTAGTCAAAATTCTGGAAAATGACTTGACTATTCTTTGGCAAAGCCAAATGTATGAGAATAGCCTACGTTTAATACCCAAGAAAACATATGATCCTTTGGATGCAATGATTGGGGATGAACGTAGCAAATTAACTCTAGCACATATCTTGGCTTTTTAAGATTTCTTAACAAAAAAGAAGTCAAAATTGGATGAAATGTTTACCTAACAGTAGGCCCCCCAAATCTCATCACCAACATGAATGTGACTCTATTATAAAATCCCAAAGAAAACAAAATTTAGGACTTTACTAGTTGGGGGGGGGTATCCTCTATTTATGTGATTGAACCTTTAAAGTTACTGTATTTCATTTTCACACGCCAAGAAGACCTTCGTGGAATGAGTCTGTTCTTTCCCATTTTAAGAGTCAGGACACGTAACCTCTCAAGGATACTGGCCTGCTTGAATTTAACCTAAGTATTTAGTTATTTGTGTCCCTACTGGACTGGATGCTCCCTAAGGCGAGGAAGTATTCATGTGCGTAGCATTATGTTTAAATCCAGTTGCTTCTTTTAACCAGGAACATTGCCACCCGACCTCATCAGTGTTCTGTTAGTACATAAGAAAGAGGCAGTGGGTAACAACTGTTTTTCCACCAATGTCATGGAATTCTTAGGCAAGGTTTAGAATAGCATGTGGTTGAGCTTCCTAAATCTCAATCTGTTTATTTGTAAAACAAGAATAATGATATTGGGTTGGCCCAAAAGTTCGTTCGGGGTTTCCCACAGAATAGTAGAAAACCCCGAACGAACTTCTTGGCCAACCCAATATTTGACAACGTATGGGGAGTGGCTATAATGTATATAAACCTCCAAGGGATAGTATGAAGCCCTCAGCGGGTGCTGAACAATGATATCTAGTTTTATTATGGAGTTTTATTAAGATTATTAAGTCTTATTAAGATGGAAATTTCAGCGGTTTGTTATAAATCACCTTGAATGTTTATGATAGGTTATTTCTTTCTATTTGTTCAAAAATGTTGATATCTTTGCCTTCGTTGTGAGCTTAATGCATGGAATCATTTTGATTTTTGAAACTTTAAAATTTGAAGTTTTATTTGGAAAGTTTTTTCCTCAGAAGCAACACTGCAAGAATATTTTATTGTATCTAATCTTTTAGGTATTTTTACAACAAAAGGAAATTATCTAGTTCAAATATTGTGGTCCTGTATTCAAAACCTACGTGTTTTAATTTTTTTTTTTTTCAGACCTGGAAAACGAGGTGGTTCACTTTGCACAGGAATGAACTGAAATACTTCAAAGACCAGATGGTGAGAAACATGGTCATATATTTTCCCTTTAAAAATGAGCCCTGTGCCACTATGGAGGACAGTATGGAGGTTCCTTAAAAAACGACAAATAGAACTACCATAGGACCCAGCAATCCCACTACTGGGCATATACCCTGAGAAAACCATAATTCAAAAAGAGTCACGTACCACGATGTTCACTGCAGCTCTATTTACAATAGGCAGGATATGGAAGCAACCTAAGTGTCCATCCACAGATGAATGGATAAGGAAGATGTGGCACATATACACAATGGAATATTTCTCAGCCATAAAAAGAAATGAAATTGAGTTATTTGTAGTGAGGTGGATGGACCTAGAGTCTGTCATACAGAGTGAAGTAAGTCAGAAAAAGAAAAGCAGATACCATATGCTAACACATATATATGGAATCTAAAAAAATATATGGTTCTGAAGAACCTAGGGGCAGGACAGGAATAAAGAGGCAGATGTAGAGAATGGACTTGAGGACATGGGGAGGGGGAAGGGTAAGCTGGGACGAAGTGAGAGAGTGGCATGGACGTATATACACTACCAAATGTAAAATAGCTAGTAGGAAGCAGCTGCATAGCACTGGCAGATCAGCTCGGTGCTTTGTGACCACCTAGAGGGGTGGGATAGGGAGGGTGGGAGGGAGACGCAAGAGGGAGGAGAAATGGGGATATATGTATATGTATAGATGATTCACTTTGTTATACAGCAGAAAATAACACAACACTGTAAAGCAATTATACTCCAATAAAGATGTTTAAAAAAAAAAGAGCCCTGTAGATGAAATGTCTGCCTTCAAAATCCCTGAAAATTTCTTATGAGCACCTGAAACATCCTATACCCGATTGGAGATGTGAATTCTTTGTTTTTTTGGAGATGTGAATTCTTGATTCCTGATATGAGCAGTGTTCTTTTGCAAAGACGAGATGTGTATCCCGGACACGGCTCTGTTGGGCTGGCTAACCTCTAGCTCCTGGGGACAGCATTCCCTCCGCCTAAGGCGATGGAATTGCTCTCTTGCCACAGTATTAACTGTCTCTTGCAGCAGTGTCCCCCTTTATTAAAAATATGTCCATTTCTCATGCCGATTTCATTAAACAAATTTAAAATTATTTCATCTCTTCTCATCTCTCCTACACAAAATTTCTGAGTAAGTGGGTGTTTAAAAACATGGGAGACAAATATGACTCCCTTCCACGTGTTAAAAATCCTTCTCCACCAAATTTAAATTGACAAAGAAAATCTCTTCCTAATGTCCAGTTTCATGAAAAGCCAATCCCTAGGTGAGCATGTGACTTCCCTTAGGAAGGTTTTCTATAATCAGTCCCCGTAATGGAAGGAAAGTTGACAGTCGCTCATGGTGGAGCCTTGTTAGGGGAACAAGTGATGTACAGATTTGCATGTGTGTTCTTATGATGACACAGTTTGCCCTTTTCTTTTATTTTTTTCAGTCACCAGAACCAATTCGGAGCCTAGATTTAACAGAATGTTCGGCTGTACAATTTGATTATTCACAGGAAAGAGTGAACTGTTTTTGGTAAGTTGTTTCATAAAGTAAATGTTTTTAAAAGTCTTCTTGCCAGACACTCAGTTTAGCAGAAGAATAAAAAATTGTATGTCTTAATGTGTACAAATGTTCTGATCTGAGGCAGGTGGGTTTAACCATCACACAGGGCATGCATGTCAGAAGTGCTTCCAGCCGAGTGTGACATAATACCTCATTTAAAGTGATTTAAACAAGTAGGAGAATCTCCTGGGTATAACTGTTTAGGTTGTACACTGCACAAGTAGGACGCCATTCACATCTTAGACAGCTTTTATTCCTTTGAGGTTTTTTATTCAATTTCAATTACAACTTTGTTGACTCCAACAATGAGTGATTTGTATAATGATGACAATTCTGGCAGATGGCACAAAAGTGTTTTGTTCTGTCGCAATCAGTATATCATGACAATTTTCTAACTGGGAGAAGTAAAGTATCTTGAGAAAAGAGTGTCTTATTTCTCACCAACTTTTATTTTAAAGTTTTCAAACATACAAAAATTGAAAGACTTACATACCCATAGACGCTTCACTTAGATGCATCAATCATTAATATTTTTCCATGTTTGTTTTATCTCTATCTATTCACTTCTTTTCCCCTGAACTAGTTGAAAGTAAGTTGCAGACATCATGGCACTTTATCCCTGAATACTTAAATTTGCATATCCTAAGAAAAAAAAAATCACCTATACAACTACAATACCATTGTCACACCTAAGAAAATTAACAATTAACAATAGTTAACTATTATTAATTAATGATTGTATAGTATCAACCAATAATGGAAGTCTTTTTAAAATTCACATAAAGGTACCATATGAATTAACAGGGGTTTATATTTCTCATATAACAAGCAATTGGGAGATAGGCAGCTACCTTGACAAGGTCAGGTCCAATGTCTCTACAATTCTCTTGGTCTTTTCCTCATGCTTACTACTTCAGGGTCCAAGATGCTTTCTTTATGTAAGCCATAAAGAAAGATGCTGGGATGCTATTAGCCAGGTCTGCCCTTTGAGTCAGGAAAGCAGACATTTTCCCAGAAACTCTTCTATCAGATTGTTCATTATCTCATTGGCCAAGACTGAGTCCCATGGCCATCACCAGCAGCAGAGGAAGCTAGAAAACAGTACAGTACGATCATAATTGGCTCTGACTAATTAAAACTTATCACCTGGGGTTCTGTTAGCAAGAAGAAAGGAAGTTATCTGTATTAACAGGCAATGAATCATGTCTCTTCCAGGGAGGACCAAACAATGACAATTCCAGCAATTGGTTCTGTACACTATTTCACACCTCCCCCCCAGCTCCCCCTCTCTACTAACTGCCCAACCGGACCTCACGTCAGGGTTTACCTTTTATACACAGGAACTTACCTCTTGTCTATTCAACATTAATTACTGGTATAACCAGATGTGTTTCTTTGGTTTTAGGATATAGAAACCCTTCTGATTTCACTTTAAGGCTTTTTTTTTTTTTAATTAATGTTTTATTTTTGGTTGCATTGGGTCTTTGTTGCTGCGCGCAGGCTTTACTCTAGTTGCGTCGAGCGGAGGCTGCTCTTCGGTGCGGTGCACGGGCTTCTCACTGTGGTGGCTTCTCTTGTGGAGCACAGGCTCTAGGTGCTCGGGCTTCAGTAGTTGTGGCACGCAGGCTCAGTAGTTATGCCACGCGGGCTCTAGAACGCAGGCTCAGTAGTTGTGACACACGGGCTTTGTTGCTCCGCGGCATGTGGGATCTTCCCCTACCAAGGATCAAACCGGTGTCCCCTGCATTGGCAGGCTGATTCGTAACCACTGCGCCACCGGGGAAGTCCAAGGCTTTTTTTTTTTTCCTTTTTCACAAAAAGGACAAAAAGATGTTTAGTGTTTGGCATCTCAACTGTAAGGACAGGAGGTGTGGGCGAGATATAAGTCTGACGATTTTGACTCTATAGCCAAAGAGACAGTCAAAGGAGGAGTTAACTTTATTCCTAGAACAGTCTTTCATGCCAGTAGGCAAGTTTGTCTTCCCTTCAGCAAAGATTAACTCATCGCCAGAAGTGGGCAAAATAAATAGTTGAAGAGATTTATTGTCTCTTTTTCCTGCCCTGAAAAGTTAAAACTTCCGTCATCCACAGAGGGCAGTGTCACCCTCGCTGAAGTCAGCTAACACAAATGAGCTCCTTCAACAAACTCTCTTGTCTGTCTTGCTTGTTCTTTGAATCATAGCACAAGTTCTGAGTCATTTAACAGATCAGCTGAATAAACACATATGTGTATTCAGTCTAAGACATGAACAATAAAGTGATCTGGGGGGTGACCTGGACCTGGGATTTTTCTTTGGACTCTCATTAGAAAATACAAATTTGGCCTGTAATAATAATATGAATCTGCAGCCTCAACATTTCTGCGTTTGCTGGCAGGACTAGCTCCGTATATACCAACTCCTCAAGTTCTCACCCAGGTTCTTTGTCAATTCGTTTTCCCCTTGGAATACTCTAATTAGTGCTCAACTAATAGATGTTCAACCAACTATCGGGAGTGTCTTACATTCTTTCTTTTGTCTTACCAGCTTAGTATTTCCATTCAGGACATTTTATCTCTGTGCAAAGACAGGAGTAGAAGCTGACGAGTGGATCAAGATATTACGCTGGAAGTTGGTGAGTTATTCATGTCTCTGGACACCTAGTACTCAGAAATCACATGTTGATGATTTCAAACATATTTCTATTGAAAGAGTCAGACAAGCCCCGAGAACGGACGGGAGGTCTACTTGCAGGCTTATGGAAGAGTCTCTTCGTTCTGCTGGGATGTGAAAGGGATGGAGAAAGGAGTAAAAGAAAAAGAACGAAGATGCACTGGGGTCTCAGCCCCAGAGCCTAGCCTGGCACCCTGGTGTCTATCAGGCTTCCTATAAGTGTGTGGGCTGGTCCAAGTTTGCCTGGAGGAGGACATGTGGGACCAGAGGTCAGACAGAGGAAAGCTGACGTATTTCTATAGTAGAAAATCCTTTTATTTTGTCAGAGAAGGAGGCTCATCAGAGATACTTAGCTTAATGTCCAGTGTTAAGTGTTACTGTGTGCCAGTCAAGGACAAAAGGTGTGTTAATTTATCTGCTTTCTATGTACCTCCCAGGAGGAAGACAGTTTATAAGAATTTACTAGTCTCATGCATTTTTTTGCGTGTTTGCAAGTGAGTGAGTTGTTGGCCAAGAACTTGTCCTTAAAGCTTTCTCAAATTTCCTATAAATACCATCTTGAAACCCTTCATGTTTTCAACTACAGACAATTATTCCTAATTTTTTAAATGAAGTTAGCTGATATATACAATCTTATTGAATATTCCTTTCTAAATACTGGGATTTTTGCATTTGGTTATCTTTTTAGTTTGAGATCCAAAGCAATATACCAGTCATTCTGAGATAGTTCCAATGTATTTGATATTCAGTGGGGAAATACTCTGCCATATGAAGCTTTTGCTCAAATACGAATCACTTTTAAATTTCTTCTATTTTGTAACTATGCAAGTGACACAATCATTAGAGAAAATTTAAAGTAAAAATATACCAAATGCACATCCTTTCAGACTTCTCCCTCTGCAAATAAGTATTAAACAAAATTTAATCATTCTGTAGTGCTCTTTACTTGCTCACTCCACTTAGCAATATATCACGAACCTCTTTCCATATCAATAAATTTAGATCTATATCTTCATTTTGATTCGTTGAATAGTAGTGCATTTTATGGATTACTAAAAGTATTAGGCCAGTTCCCAATGTGTGCACGTTTTAGCAACCACTTTACAGTACAGTCTCCTGAGAAAAATACAGAAAACCAGAATGAAACCTGGGGAGGAGGGGACATGATAATTAATTTGTAGTTGCACCGTTTTCTTACTAGTCAGCATTTCTTATTTAATGTTTGTTAAAAGCCAAAGTCTGTTATCTTAAAGTTGCTCAATAACAAATACACGTGGGTGTGCTTTCTTGTAGTCTCAAATAAGAAAACAGCTTGATCAGGGGGAAGGCACAATCCGATCTCGGTCATTCATCTTTAAATAGACAGACCTTCCTCGATGAGGGATGCCCTGACCCAGGATCAGGGTGGAATGTTCCTGATGTTGTGATCCACAGCAGGTTGCAGATGAAAGCTAAGATTTTTCTGCAGAAACAAATCAAAAGCAGATGCGGATTTGGACCTTTCAGAAGACACCACATTTGCTGACTCAGAAAACTGCTGCCCTTCAAGGTCCTGCCATGTCCCTGAGAATACCGAAGGCTCCTCGTTCTGATCGAGGCGGATGAACCACTGCGACCAGGCGTGCTCGATCTTAGAACACGCAATGGGAGATGGTTTTCGTTTTCCCTCGTTGTCCCCAAGCTGGTTGACATTAGTTACCCAAAGTCCCACTCTGCACCAGGGTCAACTCATCTGACTTCCGGGTTGTGCTATTATCCAGGAAGGAAACAGCTATATATGTAGGCCGAGGCTTGGACTGCTTTTCAGAAAGTGTATTGAGATAGCAAATGTCCAAGATTGGGGCAGAGGAGCAGTATTGTTTCTACTTTTTTTCCCCTTTATACAAAAAAACAATTTCCAAAACTAAAATGGAAAATGTTTGTAGTATTTATTTTCTCTTTGCAAAAGGCTCAGATACCTACTGGGTCCTTTCTTCCCCTCTAATGATAAACCTGTGAGAACTAAATCTCCTATGGGCTATTGGGTAAGATGATAAGGATAATGGAAGGTGCAATCTTAAAAAAGCATCTCTTTTAGTCATTTTGGGGGAAACGCTTTAAAGAGTGAGAAAACATAGAGGAAGAGTGATAAAGTAGTAACTTGTAGTTTAATAATACCACGTCAATTATTATCATAACAATAATAGAGCACCTGTAAGCACTAAGTTATCTTCATCCAACAGTTTCTCAAACCGACTGAAAGAAACTTTTCAACAAGAGTGTGTTATAACAATCCCTTCCCCAGAGTGAGAGGGAGGTATTGGCCCAAGAGAAGAAAAGATGTACCTTGCACCGCACGGAACACCCTACGCCGTATTCAAGAGCAACTTCTTTTGTCTATTGAGGGAGTAACACTAAATCCACATGCAAAGGGTAATGATGTGTTTGTTACACAGCGTTTTCAAGCCAGAACAAGGGGATTGAAATAGGGGCATGAGATACTGGCATCCAGAGCTCCTAAATAGATTTTAACCCCTTCTGTTATCTTTATTAATACTGCTTTTTGAGACTGAAGTTTGAAGGGAGACAAAAGTGGAGGAAGAACCCAAACAAAAAGGTTGTGGAGCAAAGGTATGATATGATGCTGCTCTTGCAGTCCAAAGGGCTACCTTGTTGAATACGCTTCTTCTGTTATTTAAACACCTAGGACTCAGAAATTACATTAAATCTTTGTTATGTTTCAACAAGGTTTTTAATGTATTTTGTAATGTTTGTATCATACGGGATAAAGCAAGTGTCAAGTTAAAATGTATTGTGTCAAGTTTGCAAAGTAAGGAGTTAAGACATAAATCTTCACTGAGACGTAGTTTTGTTTTTTCTTAGATCCAAGGGTGTTGTGTAGGTAACATTGTTTTTACTTTTTGTAAAATATGTCATGTTTATTTACATCCTTTGGTTATCTTTATTCAAAACAGCATGATTTTGCTGTGCCTGTAATATTTTCCTAGTATTTTTAATAACTGTAATTTAAAAGAAATATAACCAATTACTATCATAAATAGCAATGAAGAGTCCACTTTGGTTAGACTATGAGCTACAGAGGATTCCGAGTTGAAGAAATAATCCCCGTCCTCAAGGAGTTTTCAGTTGAATATGGAAAAGATAAGAAAGACATCCAGGATGATGTACAGAAGTAAATACGATAAATACTGCAAGTGAGGCACAAAAAGCTAATATGATGGAGTGGGCTTCAGCTGGGATAAAGCCATTTTCTGGAGGGTTTTGACATGAAACGGACGATCTAACATACACCATGCAACTAGTACTACCCCAGATGCTTTACCTGCTCTCGGCAGCCCTGAAAAGTGATCGCGATTTCACCACCCGAGAGATCTCAGCGAAGGGCCCTAGGACGAGGGAGGAGGATTCGTGCCAAATCGGAGTGGGGCTGTTTGGGAGAATAGCTGTCTGTGTCAAGCTCTGTCGCTAACAGTATGTGCTCATCATAAAGTACCTGAAGACACAGCCGAAGGACTAGCAGTTATTCTCAGAATCCCCCCAAGCCCGGGAAAATCTTGCCCCACAGAAGCACTGCTGCCTCTGGACCAGGGGAGCGCCCCGCTCAAAGGTAAGATGGCTGTTACTGTCTCGGAGGGAAACCCGTCCCTATTCCTGGGCCACTGGACAGGACACTGAGCAGGCCACGTTCCCTCTCTTCCAGCCACAGGGCACTCGGGAGACTGGGCTCTTCGGTCCTTCCCTCTCACTCACGCTCGGGATACAGGCCAGGGAGTTACACCGAGTCTCTGCCTGTTTCAGGCAGAGAGCAAGAGAATTATTACAGGGTGAATATAAATTCGACTTCCCTCCTCTACTGCTACTTCAGGTCAACTGCAGCAAACTTGTAGTTTTGTCAAAGTCTTCCCAGGCACGTTGAGCCTACACTCCGCTCACCACGATTCAGGCTGTCTGGGCATGACGTCGAGCAGAGCTTCTTAAATTATCTGTGGAAAAGGGCCAGATTTGCTTCCTTTTAAAATTTATTTTCTATCACAGACTGGGAATTTGTAAAATCCAATAAGTTATTAGAACACTGAAGTAAAAATACAACTATCACAATCCCATTTTTAAAATCAAATTCAATAGACGACATAAAGTTAGTAGGTCTGTGTTTTAAACCCTTAACCCTCAACTTCTGTAACGTATTTTGTACTAACAGAACAGCCCAGTCTGTGGACATTTCAAGTAGGTCTGGCTGGTGGACAGCCACGTAAAATAAAGCAAGAGCCCTCTTGAGAAAGACTTCATCTTGATGTTGCTAGGCAGCTGTTTCATACATGTGCTTAATAACATCTACAATCCCCTGAATTTATATAAAAGAGGTGATGCTCCATAACATGGGTGGGGCTCATTCAAGCAGTTGAAAGGCCTCAAGAGCGAAACTCGGGTTTCCATGGGGAAGAAATTCTCCCTGTAGACTGCAGCCTCAGCTCCTGCCCGAGAATTTCCAGGCTTCTGGGCTGCCCTGCAGATTTGGGGCTTGCCAATTTCCAAAATCAGGAAACCAGTCCCTTGAAATAAGTCTAATTCATGTATAGCCTACTGGTTGTTTTTTGGTGAACCCCAAGTGATACAACTTTCTTTCCCCAAAACCTCATCACCATTTTATTATAGATTTTGTTGTTTGCTGAAATATTTTATTCAGTTAATGTTATCACTTTGGGGTAGTTAACCATTCAATAAGTAAAGTTTATGGTGAAAAGGGTCACTCCCGGGAACCCTGTTCGCCAGCTTCCTAGTTCCACTCCATGGAGGCTACCCATGTTACCACGTTCTGTGCATCTTCAGCGACACCTATCATATACAAGCAAATGTGAACGTACATCTATGTTTTTTCTTCCTATGCTTAAGTTGTAGCATAGCACACAGTTTCACACCATGCTTTTTCTTCTGAATATTATGTTTTGGAGATCATTCCATCTCAGTACCTAAAGTCTTCTTCTTTCTTTTTTCCATTGGGCAAATGTAGAAATTTCTTTAACCAACCCTCTATGATTAGGGTGAACATATAATCTATCTAAAGTGGGACCCTTCAGAGTTGAAAGGAGCGCTCATAATTACACCCAGAACAGCAGGTATAAACTGGCATTGTTACAAAAACAAAAAACAAAAAAACCGGTCACCTCATCTATGATGGATACTTGTTTCCAATAATGTTACTAAACTGCAATGACTGTAAGTATATACTTTTCACACCTCCATATGCATCGGTAACATGAATATCTAGAAGTGGAATTGTGGGCTTTTGTGTCAATTCGACTCAACATGGGGTGCCCAAATTAAGTATTTTGTGTCTGTGGGTTATCTTTCTCTGGAGAATCCTAATACATTGGGTGAAAGGTTATGTGCACTTGAGTTTGGTAGAGATTACCAAGTTGTCCTACTTAGAAGGATATAACAATTCACACTTCCATCAGTAGGGCATAAAGAATGTCTGTGCTAATTTTTAAATAAATCTTTCCCAATTGACTTACGATGTCATCTTTACAATGTTTTAACTCCTCATATGTATGTACTAAAGTCTGTTTCTGGGTTATTCTGTTCTACTGATCTGTCTAGTTGTGCACCTGATGTAGTTTTACACTATCCTTTAAAAATAATCTAGTTTTATATTACCTTTTCAAAAATTCCTTAGAAAGTTTCACCTTATTTTTCTGGATGAACTGAAGAATAATTTCACTATTATACTGCTTAAAATAGAAATTTTTAATAGTAGCAGTGTTCACCACGCAAAGGGTAAGTATCTCCATTTATTAGTTCTCTTTCCTGGGTGGTGGGTATGAATGTATGTAGGTATACATATAAAATTAGCAGTAATTACAATTTTGGTCACCTCATTTATAAAAGACTTTCTTGTTTCATGCATCACTGCATTGGCAAAAACTTCCTGGACACTATTAAATAATAATCTGGATAATGGGAATTCTAGATTTTAATGGATGTGTCTAATGTTTCATTAGGTTAGAACAATTAACTATTTATAGCATGCTGCAGGTAAAACATATCTCCTGCCTCTCTTTCTTTGTGAAGGCTGTTGTTCTTGCCCAATTTAAATGCCCCATATTCTGTGTTTTCTACAGCATCCTGTGCACAGCCTCATCACAGCACTTCCTATACCTGTTCCACTTACTAAGCTGTACATTCTTTAAAGATGGGTACCACAATTTCGTCTCATATTTGTAGAGGACGGGAGAAGAGAGGGAAGGAGGGAGGAAGAAAGGAAGGCAAGAAGAAGGAAGGAGGCAGGCACAGCGCCCGGCTGATCTCACTGCACAACTTGAGGGACTGCATTCGTACACATGTCAGGTGAAACGCGCTCCTGGAGCACAGAAATATGACGTACACTGCGCTCCTTAGAATTCTGCAATGTGGTAGCGCTAGCGAATGGTGCACACAGGAGGTGCTCAATGCCAGGTACCAGTGACAAACTCTGATTGTCAAAGATCCTAGGAGGAAATTAACAACCTTGAATGATGGACTGCATTCCTGAAAATGAAAAGCACATGCTAGAACTGTGATACCGATTTCAGAGATTAAGTTAGGCTCATGGATGAGGTTTATTTTCCAACTGACAGTTTATGTTAGGTAAAACGGTCTCCAAACCAGACGTGAAGCAGTCACTTATTCGTGTGGTTTAAAGAGTGAATTAAGTTAATTATAGTCTTTAAACGTTTGAAAACAGTCTGGGGGAAAAAAACCTACATAGTGCTCAAACTGTACTTTAAAAAATACTATTTTATTTATACTCATGTATGAAAAAAAAGGGCTATACTACCATGTTTAACATACATACCAATACTGGAAACAATTCAATAATGAATCACATCTGAACTTTATAAAGAATACGCAAACATTAAAAAACACTGATTGGTTACAGAAAGCAGAGTGGAAGAAAAAACGATTAGCTATCATTTCATTTCCATTAAAGAGCAGCACCCTCTGAGAAGAATCAAATCAGTTAGTAACCTATACTGCAGAATAATATGTACAAAGGAAAGTTAGTGATTGTACTCATTTTATTACTTTTACTGAGCCACTTTATCTTCCTCTCAATGCAAATAAAATAATATGAAGAAAAATATGTCCTCACTATTCACAATAAGAAGAGTCTGCTTCAATCTGCAGGCCTGGCATGTCGTGCAACAGGGAGCACTTCATGGCTCCAGCGGATCAAAGTGTCATTTTGATTCTGAGCCACCGAATAGAATCTCCTGCATATTTGGTGACTGGACTAACTCCACAGGAGCTGTGACAGACTGAACCGTTTCTGTGGAATCCCCAGATCTCACAAATAAGAAAAGGCCCCACACAGGAAAAGATAACAATCAATCCGTCTGTAAATTCTATCTACAGGCTCTTTCTCTAGTGTAAGGTGGACAAAGGGGCCCTTTCTTGAGTACATGGATACAAGTGTTGTTGTGGTCTAAAGATTGCTGGATTGATACTGTCTGATATAATGAAGGTAAGGTATACATAGAAACCACCGCCAGATTAAGAAACTTCCACAACTTGTCTCAATTCTTCAAATAATGGAGCAAGTTCCTTTTCTAGGCTGACAATTAGTCCTAAAACAAAGAGATTAAGAAAATTTGAACATTAGAAAAATGTTTATCAACATGTATAATACTAAAAAAGTAAATGAGACATAATTCATTCTCCATTACTAAAACATAATTAAAACAAAATATTGTAATTCTAAATAAGGTAATCAAAAACCCATATTCATTATGAAGTTTATTTGTATCATCTATTAACATAAATAAATGAAAGTATTTATATGTATTAGAAGATGTAAAATGAATTATATATGTGCTATAATTTTGTTAGTTTTGAAAGGAAAACTTTAATTTATACCTTATTATTTCAAAATCTGCACCGATTCAGGAATAATACACATGATTTTTACTAAAAAAAAGGTACACTTTTTTCCTGAGCCAATTTTAATGAACTTTATCAAGATAGGTAGATAGCAAAGGAATAATCAAATATTTATTATATAAATTCAATAAAGCTAAGATATAAATGGTATTTCAAATGAAAACAATAATTTTAAAGATGCTTGGTAGGAGTATAAAACATACACTGAAAGAAACAAATTGGTCTAGAAATTAGCTTCTCCTTAGTTTACCGGAGTAGAAGGCTATATATATCTTAAATACTGCTTGTTTTATGCTAAAATAAAGATCTTTCTCTGTCTCACAGAGCATTAAAAGCATCTGGTGTTCTCAAGGAAATGTGCTAAGTATACTAAAATACAGTTCTGCATATTATCATAATTTATAACAATTGATAATTTTATCACAAAACTGACTTATCAGAACTGAGGTTTAATATACTTAAAATATCGACACCACTACTATCCTATACAATTTATAAAGTGTTTTCACATATGATATTTTATAGCTTCAAAACATTTAGAAATGGAAGAGACCCAATAGATCATCAAATCTAAACGCCTCATTTTAAAGATGAGGAATCTAAATACAGGCTTCAGGGACATAGCTGGAAACAAAGCGGGCTCAAAGAGCTTGGAAAGAAAAAAAAAAAAACAGAAAAGGAATGTGTAACAGTTCTAACAGTGGTGAAATCTGAAGGAGACAGACCTTGAAGAAATTCCACTTTAACCAAAAGAGGAAAAAAGTGACAATTCAACTGAATACTGTCATTATTTTACATGAAAATAGACAGTGAAGGCTACTGGATATAATGAGATCTTACTATCCTCTTTAGAAAGTACAGCTTCCCAGTTTGTCCTCAAGTTCTTCCACCTAAAGAAGAATGAGTATATTCATCCTAGACACACTCCTTAAATTCTCAATCACATTCATCTTGCCCACTATTGTTCAAGATTTTATAGATTGGTCTATATGGAACTGAACTCATCCTTGATCGTTCTTATGTGTTCTGTTTGGTTATCTTCTCTACTCTTCTTTGTTTTCTTAAACTGTTGTAACGGGAGCAAGATATAGCATTCAAGAGGTGAAGATAACATTTAATTTTCCTTTCTATCTTAAACGATCACTTACCTATACACTGTCTCATTTGAACTAAAAAATAACCGCACAAGATCGAGAAAGCAGATATTATAGCTCCATTACACAGATATGAAAAACACAGTTCAGAGAAGTTACACTTCCACAGATCAAGGAACAGACGGTAGACTGGGCCATGAATTTTAGGTTTTCTTACTCTAAATCTGCTATTCCTATCATATTAGCCTGCTCAGATATGGTATTATAAAGAATTAAAAGCTGTATTAAAACACACCTGTATTAGCATTGCTGCTGGCTATGAAACTCACCACCAAAGGTAAACGATTGAATTGAACCACCTAAAAAGAGAACAAGATCTAAATAATATGTTACATAGTGAAAAGGTAGTGTAATTCAGATGAAATATCTTAATCTTCCAAAAAGCTGTAAATGGTCAATGTGTAAGATACTAGCCTAACATCATGGTTTTACATCATGAAAACAGGCAACAGCTGAAAATAAGTATTTCCATAAAACAGGCTTACTGATTATCTCTTAGAGACATTAATACCACTTAGCCTGGAAAGTTTTTAAGGTGGGGCTGTGTCTTCTGCATCTTTTTTTATCTTCTAAAGCCCTGCAGAGTGTCAATTACAAAATAGGGGCTCAATAAATATCTGATAAGCAAATAGGTCAAGGCAGTATTTCTCAGTCATTCAAGTGGTTATAGCTTAATGATCTTCTGCCTCCTCTGAACCATTATCATTTAAATTAATTTAAATTTAAATTAACTTTGAATCAACTATCTTTCTAAAAAATTTAGCTTCAACCTAACCTTTATTGGCTAAATTAAAGGTCAGATGGGCTGGTTATCTCTTGCCTAATAGACTTAAAATATATAACTTTTAAAATAAAAAATGTCATTTATGTAGCATCAGTAGTACATGACATACTCTGGGAAACATTGTTCTAAAGTAGAAGTGATTAAGTTAGTCTAAAGAAGAAAATTCAGCTGGAGGTCAAGAGATATATAGCAACTAATTTCTTTCCCACAAATAATAACCTCACTTATTTTATATATTTCAAACCAAATGAAGGAATTAGTAGCAATAACAAATTTAAATAACTTATCATTTGACTTTCAAGGAAAATTCTGTATCTGTCACCACAACAATTAAAAGAGTGTGTCATTTGAGAAATCAGTTGTTAAATAAGCTAAGGGCACCATCTACTGGAGGTAATAGTGACCTGACGTACCCTTTTTAGGGTAACATATACTTTACTACTAAATCTTTTAATCTAATTTTCTATATTAATTAATTCCTGCAATATGAAAAAAATTACTACAGTTTAACATAACCAATTTGAAGGTTAAGATTTTAAAATTCCATCCCCTTCGAAACTAAGATTTAGAATTATAAAACAAACTATTTTGTACAGAAGACATAATAATAGTTGAAATCATCAGCAAACCATTTGATAATTATGAACTTACCTGGTAGGTGTTATAGTAACAGATGATACTTTTATTTTTTGAAAGTCCAAGTTTGCTCCCTTGGTCTGTTGCAAGGGCAAAAGTAGACAAGAAACCAGGTCTCAAAGCATGCTCCGGAGCATTATCATTGGCCACTGGAAATATAAATGATTTAAGTAAAAATTATGCAGGAAATATGGTAGGGGAAAGATCTAGAGCACTTTTTTTTTTTAACATAAACCTGTACAAAAATGAGCACAGCGGTTATGTTTCACAATACTGAAGATCATATTACTAACTGGGTCTCATCAATTTAGGTAGGAAAAACCACTCAGCCAGAAGTTATGAGGGATCATAACGAAGGGAAGAAATGCTGGTTCTCACAATTTTTTAAAATTTTCAAATGAATGCTAATTGTTTCCATTTTCTTAATATCTAACTTAAAACACAGATTATGATTATCAGTACAATTAATAAACTGAATGTTCTGGTTAACTGAGAGCAAAGCTAGAATAGTAAAAAAAGAAAAAAAAAGCTTCAAAAACCTTTGCTCTTATAAAACCCACAGAAGTATCTTTTGTAGATGATAATAATTCTACAACTGGCCATGTGTTTTAAGTTTCTTTCACTCATTAAAAGGTCTAAGTGGAGTTAGTTGTACCAGTAAGTGCTGAGCTTAAGGCTTTAAACACAGCGACCCTCAGAAAGAACATGAGAACTGGAAAATCTCTGAGATTACTTTCTTCAAAGCCCTCATTACAGAACTGAGAAAAGGTAAGTGACTTGCCCATGGCTACCTATGTTCTATGCTGGGTTAGAAAGCACACTGGATCGCACATCAGGAGATGATGGGTTCTTTGCCTATCTCGTCACCGACTCATGTGCAACTTTGGACTGACAATGTATTCTTTGTGCTTGACCATTTTCACTTATAAGATGAAAGAACGAAATTAGCTAATGTCTAAACTTTCTTTCAATTCTAAAGTCTGAAATTATCTGACATATATGATAACCCCAGGTGGAAAATAAATTGTAAACAAAATATGCAGAACATTAATCTTTCTGTGACATATATACTTAAAAAAAAAGGTAAAACTCAGGCAAAAAGAAATTTTTTTCTTTTCCTTAGGTTAACCAGTTCTTCTTTAGGCAAAAATTATTGTTAGATTCTGGTTAACTAAAGTAATTGTGAAGTTAAAAGTTTTTCAAAATCTTATTTCCAGTAAGGAAGCAGAACAAGAAAGAGTAAACAAAACAATAAATTTATGTTAATTCTAATGTATGGATGTTTATCCTAAAACTACTAGCAATACTGATAAAAAACATATATTGGGGGAGTCTGTGTGTATAATATATCTAGCTGCATATATGCCCACTCTCAGCACTTAGATTTACTAATCATTTACATAAAATGTCTTTAATGGGAAACGAGGCTTGTGATAAATCCATGCTTAAACTCTGGATGATATCGTGATACATTTGATATATAATAAGTTACTTAAGATTTCAACCCAGCCTTCAACACACAAAAGCAAACAAACATTTCCTCCCAAACTAAGACCATCTCCTGAATGTACTGAAATGGGTTATTTTACGCTTGCCTTCTATATTACTCAGACATAAATACATTTTTCTTCAAAAGCAAACATGACACTGGCATGTTATTGCTCCATTTTACCTTTAATGACAGGCACGCCATCTCTATCTGACACAACAATAGCATGGAGACCCTCAACACTAGAAAGAAAACAAAAAGTTAAAATATTACAAAACATTTTCTCAAAATATGTACCTTCAAAGTCATAATGGTAATTTTCATGTATATTTCTGAAAAACCATGGGAACTCAATTATTGATATAAGCTCCTATAACATGTTTGCCAAAACTCTTCCACCATAACAAGCAAAAACAGACACAGTTGCCTTCACACAACTTATAATCTAAAAGGAGAGCAGCTATCGTTCAGATCACCTCATGCAAATATAAAATTACAACTTGGGAAGTGCCATTAAGAGATATGTGGGGATACGTGAGGCTACAAAAGGGGGGTTGATTCAGACAGGTGGGTCAGGGAAGGCTTCCCTGAGGAAGTGGCGTCTCAGCTGAGATGCTACGGTACTAACAAAAGAGGGGCAGAAAGACCGTTGTAAGCTGAGGGAAGAGGACAGAAAGAATGGAGGTCATACAGCAATCCTTTCAGCCACGCCCACCCAAGAAGTAAGCAGAATGGTTAAGTCTACAGCTGTGAAGTTAGAAAGACCTGGTTTCCAGTTCCGAGTCTGGTGCTTACTGTTTAAGCTACCTTGCGTCAGTTACAAAACCTCTCTCTAAGTCTCAGTTAATCTGAAAGTGGGGATAATTGTACTTATTTGGCTACTGTGGAATTTAATAAAATAATGTATGTAAAGCAGAGGGTGGTTGGTACATAATTAACATTCAAAAATATTAATTAACATCAATGTTGTCATCTGTGCACACTGAGAATGACCGAATTTATCCATGCAGTTTAAATATTAAATTATTAGTGAGAATCCCTAGAGCGCAAAAATGTTAAAAATCATAAGGAAACATCCTCAAACTTTCATCATTTCCAAAGGACCTACAGCCCCTGAACTATAGCACAAAGCCTACAGCCCTGTGGCTACAGGCGCACCTCATTTTACTGGGCTGCACTTTCCTGAGCTTCGATAACCCTGCCCCGGGCAGGTCTATGGGCACCATTTTCCCAACAGCATGTGCTCACTTGGTGCTTCTGCGTCACATTTTGATAATTCCCACAGTATCTCAAACTTTTTCATTAGGACCATATTTGCTATGGTGATCTGTGATAAGCGATCTTTGATGTTACTATTGTAATTATTTTGGGGTGCCACACTCCGTGTCCATACAAGATGGTGAACTTAACTGATGGATGTTGTGTGTTGTGACTGCTCCCCTGACTGGCAGTCTCCCCACCTCTGTCCCTAGTCCCTGTGACATAACAATATCGAAATTAGGCCAGTTGGTAACCCTACAATAGCCTCTAAGTGTTCTAGTGAAAGGAAGAGTCACAAATCTCTCATTTAAGTCAAAATCTAGAAATTATTAAGCTTAGTGAGGAAGGCATGTCGAAAGCTGAAACAGGCCAAAAGCTAGGCCTCTTGCACCTCTTCACAACACCCAAGTTGTGAACACAAAGGAAAAGTTCTTGAAGGGAATCAAAAGTGTTACTCCAGTGAATACACGAATGGTAAGAAAGCAAAACAGCCTTATTACTGATATGGAGAATGTGTTAGTGGTCTGGATGGATAGATGATCAAACCAGCCACAACATTCCCTTAAGCCAAAACCTAATCCAGAGTAAGACCCTAACCCTAACTCTCTTCAATTCTATGAAGGCTAAGAGAGGCGAGGAAGCTGAAGAAGAAAAGTTTGAAGCTAGGAGGCTGGTTTAAGTAAAGAAGCTATCCCCGTAACATCAAAGCACAAGGCAAGTGCTGATACAGAAGCTGCAGCAAGTTATCCAGAAGACCTAGCTAAGATAACTAATGAAGATGGCTACACTAAACAGCAGATTTTCAATATAGATGCAACAGCCTTCTATCGGAAGAAGATACCATCTAGGACCTTCATAGCTAGAGAGAAGTCAATGCCTGGCTTCAGAACTTCACAGGACAGGCTGACTCTCTCGTTAGGGCCTAATACACCTGGTGACCGTAAGGTGAAGCAAAATGCTCACTTACCATTCTGAAAATCCTAGGATGCTGAAGAATCAATGCTACATCTACTCTGTCTGTACTCTATAAATGGAACAACAAAGCCTGGATGACAGCACATCTATTTACAACATGCTTTACTGAATATGTTAAGCCCACTGTTGAAACCTACTGCTCAGAAAAAAAGATCCCTTTCAAAATATGACTGCTCATTGACAAGGCATCTGGTGACCCAAGAGCTCCGATGGAGACGTACAGTGACATTAAGGTTGTTTGCATGCCTGCTAACACAACATCCATTCTACAGCCCACGGATCAAGGAGGACTTTGGACTTCTGAGCCTTTTTATTTAAGAAATACATTTCATAAGGCTACAGCTGCCATGGACAGTGATTCCTCTGATGGATCTGGGCAAAGTAAATTGAAAACCTTCAGGAAAGGAGTCCCCACATTAGACGCCATTAAGAACATGCATGATTCATGGGAAGAGGTCAAAATAACCACATTTACAGGAGTCTGGAAGAAGTAGACTCCAACCCTCATGGATGACTTTGAGGGGTTTAAGTTACCTCCTCCTTCAGTGGAGGAGGTAACTCAGATATGTGAAACAGCAAGAAAACTAGGATTAGAAGTGGAGCCTGAAGATGTGACTGAATTGCTGCCACCTCAGGATAAAACTTTAATGAATGAGCAGTTGCTCTTTACGGATGAACAAAGAAAGTGGTTTCTTGAGATGGAATCTATTCCTGGTGAAGATTCTGTAAAGACTGTTGAAATGACAACAAAGGATTTAAATATTACAAAAAACTTAGTTGATAAAGCAGCAGCAGGGTATGAGACGATTGAGTCCAATTTTGAAAGTTCTTCTGTAGGTAAAATGCTATCAAACAGCCTTGCATACTTCAAAGAAATTGTGAAAGAAAGAGTGAATCGCCATGGCAAACTTCACTGTGGCCTTATTTTAAGAAACTGCCGCGGCGCCCCAACCTTCAGCACCCAGCACCCCGATCAGTCAGCAGCACCGGCACTGAGGCAAGACCCGCCACAAGCGGAAATATTACAACTCACTAAAGGCCCAGATGATGGTTAGCATTCTTTAGCAAAAAAGTATTTTTTCAAGAAAGTGTTTCTTACCTAAGGCATGTACATTGTTTTTTCAGATATAATGTTATTACACACTTAACAGACTACAGTATAAGTGTAAACATAACTTTTATATGCAATGGGAAACCAAAAAAATTGTGTGACTCACTTTATTTCGAGATGCACTTTACCGTGGTGGTCTCCTCAGAAATATGTTTACTGTCCCTACTATATCCCTGAATTACCCTCTCCTTATGGTGTTAACCTTAATACTTTAACTTAGGAATGGGGAATATTAATATTAACTTAATGTGCAGATACTGAAATTAAACTTTCTAAAAATCTCACTGTCAAAAATTTTCAAGTCAGAGAAGCGTGATTAAAATTCAAGTAGAAAGGGCTTCCCTGGTGGCGCAGTGGTTGAGAGTCCGCCTGCTGATGCAGGGGACACGGGTTCGTGCCCCGGTCCGGGAGGATCCCACATGCCGCGGAGCGGCTGGGCCCGTGAGCCATGGCCGCTGAGCCTGCGCGTCCGGAGCCTGTGCTCCGCAACGGGAGAGGCCACAACAGTGAGAGGCCCGCGTACCACAAAAAAAAAAAAAAAGAAAGAAATCAGGTCACAAGTATAAAATGTGTTTCCAATTCTATACACAGTGAACCAAGAAAAACATGAATACATCTTACTCATAATTGAAAATAACTATAATGTATTAATAGTATGCTACACTTTTGGAGGGGATAAATTGAATTTTATGAAATATCCTGGAGAAATCTAAACCTTAAGCTAAATGAAACAAATATTTTTATCCTAAAAAAGCAAATGTTACATTAGTAATCAAAGATATCACACTTAGTTCTATTCATATAATGATGAAACATTTGGTTTTAACACAAGAAGCTGTGAATATTAGAGCCTGAGACTGTTTTGAGTCACAATTAGATTTGAAAATACAAATCCAAGAACTATATTTAACAGAGAATTCAAATAAACAAAAGCACATTCCATTCACATGTATCTCTTTTGTGTGTGTGTGGTAGGCGGGCCTCTCACTGCTGTGGCCTCTCCCGTTGCGGAGCACAGGCTCCGGACACGCAGGCTCAGCGGCCATGGCTCACGGGCCCAGCCGCTCCGCAGCATGTGGGACCCTCCCGGACCGGGGCACGAACCCGTGTCCCCTGCATCGGCAGGCGGACTCTCAACCACTTCGCCACCAGGGAAGGCCCTCAAATGTATCTCTGACTTGGTTGTTGAAAGTCATAACGGTAAGAATTAAAAGCATGAACCCACAAGATGGGGGTAGGGGATTAAGAGGTACAAACTATTATGTATAAAATAAGCTACAAGGATACACTGTACAACACAGGGAGCAGAGCCAATATTCTTTAATATCTATAAATGGAGTATAACCTTTAAAAAGTGTGAATCACTATATCGTACACCTGTAACTTATATAATATTGTACATCAACTACACTTCAATTTGAAAAAAAAAATTATTCTTTCAAAAAAAAAGAAAGAAAAAGCATGGACCCACAGCTCTGGAGCCAGGCTACCTGTGTCCGAACTCCTTAACTTTACATACATCTAGCAACAAATCAAAGTGTATATTCCATGACTTTTCTTTACATGTTATTACTTATTCATTCTTTTAGCTCTTGGGTGCAATAAGCCCACTTTCAAGAAATGATCACGAAAATGAACCAAAGTTGCCCCAGTCATTATGGGAAAAAAACACACAGTACTAAACCCTTTCCTTCCACTGTGGAAAGATTTTCATTATGTTTTTACAAACATCCTTTTCACATATATCAACTATGCTTCTGTTCCTATATTTTGTCGCCAGTGTGATATCCCTCCCTCTCCCCGGGCCAATTTTATCATCATTTTAATATACTAAGCCTCCAATAAGGTAAATACAGGTAAGCACAGAAAGCTTGTTTTGTATGGTTCCAATATGGACACATTTTAGTTACCACAATTTAGTTAACTAATACCACTCTTCCCCAGAAGCTTGGGTAGTCTCAGTTAGCGTGGTATATTAGCTGAACAACTGCATAAAGAACAAGCTTAGCTAACTCTTCAGTTCACAAATCACGATGTAAATAACTTTGTAAATAACAGATGCAAAGTGTGTTCAGTAAGCAGTCACACCACTTCTTTCCGAGCGTGTTGGTGATTGTTCACTGAGCATCTGTTATGCAGTTTTTGAACAGATAGCAAAGCATGTAGTTTTGTTACTTTGTCGTCTTCCAGTGACAAACTATGTGACCAAAAAAAAAAAAGTTTAACTGAAATAGGGAACAGCCAATAAAGAAGAAATGCAGCAAAGAAATGAAAAGTGGTAATGCTGGAATAGAGAGCAAACAGTTCTAGAAGGAACAGGTGGCTGAGGAATGCTGGCGCTTGCCGCTGTGCACCAGATGTGCAGCCAGAACAACTTGGTGAAAGTAAACGTACTGATGTAAACTAAGAAAAGTGGTTGTGATGAACAGGATAAAGATGTCCCAGAGGAAGTGACACTGGCAAGAACCTCACTTTAAAGGAACTCTCAGAGATATTTCACATCATTGAAAGTACAAAGGACAGGGACTTCCCTGGTGGCGCAGTGCTTAAGAATCCGCCTGCCAATACTGGGGACACGGGTTCGAGCCCTGGTCCCAGAAGATCCCACATGCCGCAGAGCAGCAAAGCCTGTGCGCCAAAACTACTGAGCCTGAGCTCTAGAGTCTGCGAGCCACAACTACTGAGCCCATGTGCCACAACGACTGAAGCCCATGTGCCTAGAGCCCGTGCTCTGCAACAAGAGAAGCCACTGCAATGAGATGCCCGCGCGCTGCAACAAAGAGTAGCCCCTGCTCGCCACAACTAGAGAAAGCCTGCGTGCAGCAATGAAGACCCAACGCAGCCAAAAATGAATAAAATAAAATAAATACATTTATTTTTAAAAAAAGAAAGTACAAGAACAAACTTTTGGAAGCTAATCCAAAGTTAGAAAGAAATATGCCAATTTGCCAGGTACAGAAAAGATATTTGAAAGGATATACCTTTCAAATATCTGAAGGTACAATATATTTAAAGAAGTGGACAAACACTGTTCAAACTACTTTTGATACTTTTTTTCAAAGAAATAAACACCTTAATTCTCAATGTTTCTAATGTTTTAAATTATAGTGTATTAAACAAATATTAGTTTTAGCACTTGTTTCCATTTCCCTAAATATAACCAACAATAAGAGAAGTTTTAATGTGTTGGCAACATTTTTTAAAGGTCACAAAACAAAAGTAACTTTTCCCATTGATTATTAAAATTACTTTGGGCAGTTTCAGCGTGTGTGGTCATTTTTATGGCCCTGCCCGACTATGCAAAGCTGAGGCTACTGGTACTGCTGATTAGGGTGAATCGGCAGCTCATCTTTACAGCTGCCAGTACTAGGAGGGAGGCAGTAAAAATGAATCTAAGTATCATATTAACATAAAGTCAATGGTAACAAATAACACTTCAGTAGTGATTTCTTCCTGAGTAGAGAAGAATATCGATAAATCAAAACTAGAAGATAATACTAATTTCAACTGCTCTGTAATCAGAGTAAAGGCTCAAGCCTAGGCAAACCACACAAACCAATTTAGGCAAAAATCCAAACAAGCGTTTTTGGTTTTTTTTCCCCCACCTAGGTAAATTGACATCTAAAACCTTTTTAACATCAAACAGATTCGGAGAATAAGAAATAAAAAAAAAAAACACTACATATTCTGCCATACTAATTCAAAGGTTATTCAATTCTTCTGGAATGTGAAAATGAAAGTTTCAATATATTCCTCTCTTTCATGCCCTTAACTCTAAGGTATCATTTTACATTAAACTAAATGTGAATTTTAATTCAACTAAAGTGACAAAGTCCTTTGAATCAGTAAAACACCTAAAAGGAAGTCACTGTCCTCAACACAAGAGCCTAATTTACAAAGTGGTGCATCAAATGGACTGTGGGCAGGTAGAAGAAAGCCTTGTGATTTTTCCAAGTATGAGCTGCTAAGTCTAGCATTTTCCGGTTATGTAGACTCAGCAATTAGGTCTTACAAGCAATGTTAAAAATAAAGGCAAATTCTTAGGTTTTTTTCCCCTTGAAATTACTCCAACTACTTCAAAGTATAATCCAGTAAATCGCTATGAAAGAACTCTAAAGTGGCAAGAAATCTGGGTTCTAGCTCTCTGGCATTCACTAGCTGTTTAACCTCAGACAGGGCTCATGTTGTTTATCTGCAAACTCAAAGCACATCACTTGTGCTACATAAGGTTATGTTAGGTATTTCAAAGTGCTAAATAATAGCATAATACACATATATTAGTCTAAGATAAACAGAAACAAAATACTACATAAAATTAACATGTTAAGCAGAATTTATTTACTAACAAATTAGTAATTTGTTACCTTGGTAATTTTTTGTACAGGAATCGTTTGAGGTCCTGAAAGAGAATATTAAAAATCGTATTATAATAATAATGCCTTGTACTGGTTCTCTAGACACTGTCCCATCCACATCTCAGGTAACTGAAGTATTCGTTCATAACCATTCTTGCTTGTGTTCTTTCTCTTTCTCATATTGATGCTTTAACTAGTTGTGTGATTTCCAACAAGTTAACTAACCTTTTTCTCTAAGCCTCAGTTTCATTATTTGTTGAGTAGGGATAATTATAGAACCTACATCATAAGACTGTTATTGAAGTTTATTGATACGATGCATGTAAAGTGATTAGCATATCCAGAAGTGGAAACACAAATACATATTAGCAGTAATATTGGATCATACTTTTCATACTATTGCACATCTTCTTGTTGCTAACTTTGTGTTCACTTGAGAATATATTATGAACATCTTTCCATATACACAGACTTTCTAACATCACTTTAACAGTCTTGGCTAAGTTGACGAGCTTCTCTGACTAAAGACAAACCACAGTGTGTGTCAAGTGTTTAGCATGGAACATAATTACGACTAAAGAAAACAGAAGACTACATTGTCTCATTACACTCTCTCATCTGGGGAGTTTCACTGACAATCCGCGCATCAATTATGAGCTCTTCATAGGTAACTCAGACACCTGCTGTTTTGGCCCTTTAATCCCTACTATTTTCCAAACCTGGACGTTCACTTTATTTCATGTTATCACCACCAGCTTACCTTTGCACACGCTATCACAAAGCTCAAGTCATCGCTTTTCATCCGAAATCCAGACTTCCCCAATCTCTTCTTGTTTCCACTAATGGCACTACCAATCCCTGTTACTTACTCAGCTTTGAAACATAAAGTAATATTTAACCCCAAACTCACGTGTGTCACTTTAAAAATCACTTGTGAAGCCAAATGCGTTTAAACTGATGTTCTTCTCTCCTAACCAAATGATGTTACAGTTTAGGTTCAGTTTACTGTTTGTGACTTACAACTAGCCTCCCAATTGGTATGACGGTCTACCATTTCTACCCCACACATTTCCACACAATGCCAATAATCACATTATTCTCCTTCTCTAGATCTATAGCTGCAGTGATTCTCAACCCTGGCTATGGAAAACACCTGGAGAGCATAAAAATAACTCTGATGCCTGGTTTGGAGGTGCTCCCCAGATGATTCCCTGTGCAGCCGAGATCAAGAATCAATGTTTGAATGGCTCTCCACTGTTTACCAAATTATGTACAAATTCTGTAGGCATTTGAGGCTCTCTACAATATGGTCTACAACTAATTTTACAGTCCTGCTTCCTACCACACCCTCAGACATTTCCTCAGCCGCAGCTGAACTCACAGCTCCTCCACATACATCTTTTCCTTTCCTATCTCTGCCTTTGCTTTTGCTATTCGTTCTACTAGTAAAACCTTCTTGACCTTTAAAAAAAATTGCTACTCATCATTTAGAGCTAATCTCAACCACCAAATACTCCAAACCAGCTTTCCTGATAAAGAGAAACCGAGGCAATCCCTCTCTCCTTTGAATTTTTACACAAAATGTATGCACATCTATGACCACTTGCTTACTATACTTTTTTTTTTTAACTTTAGAAACCCTTACGGAAAGAAATCATACCTTAGTCATCTTTGTTTCTCTCACAGCCCTTACTACAGCAATCTTTTCAAGGGAGATGCTGAAAAGAATTTAGTGATTTGATTATGCCTGGAGAATAAGGCCTCAAAAATATAACGGAAGACACCCAAAAATGGAGTGATAAAGGCATAAAAAGTTGCTAACTGTTGAAAAACACAATCTTGCAACCTAAACAGAAAAATCCGATTCATATTGATGTTGAATGACCATGTAGTGTACTGGTTAAGAGCACGGGCTCTGGAGCCAGTCGGCCTGGGTTGCTATCTTGACTCCACAACTTCCTAGTTGTGTAACCTGAGGAAGTCACTTGATCTTTCTGTGCCTTAGCACCCTCATCTATAACACAGGGATAATAATAATAGTGCCTACATCATAAAAGTTACTGTAAGAATTAAATGAGTGTATATTCAATGTTCCAAAGAATGTTTAGCATGTACGTCAGCAAAATAACAGTATGTAAACTATAAACAAACACATACGTTAATAGTATTAATTACCTGCTGTTTCTAGGAGTGAAGTTCTCTAAATTTAGAATTTTGGTTGTATTGCTATGCTAAAGAGGTGTTGGTTATAAATCATCTGCAATTGCTACAATGAGCTCAGAGAGACATAACACTTACTGGAAAAAGATTCAGAGCAACAAACCATCATTTAGAAATCGAAATGGCAGATATGCAGAGCTTCTCTCATGCCTGCAGGACTGGGGTGTGGGAAAAATAAAATCTTCTCAACCTCAGGCACCTTAAAAGTCCTCCACGCCCATTCCAGGCAGAAACTCGGGACCCCGCAAACTACTCAAATTAATCTCTCACTTCGGATCCTAGAGAAAATAATGAAGTGGAGGGAAGCGCTAAAACGAAACAAATTTGTACTTGGGAAGCGCTACCTCTCCCCGCCCACTCTCTCCTTCCTCTTGTGTTAACTCACATCCGCCATGATGAACCCCTTCCTCTCGCAGGATCAGTCTCCACGCCTGAAAAAGAAACTCCTGGTGACTCTCCTCTCACCACTTCCTCGCCCACCCCACCTCCAACCCAATACGCGGGGTCAGCTTTCCTCAGGGTCAGACAAGGATCCGCGGCTCCAGGGCTCGTGCCAGAGAGGCTGAAGGCACTCGGAGTTTCCACATACCCAGACGGGTAACCGAGATGCCTGACCTCAGCCCACTCCAGCCTCTAACCCCCAAAACTCAGGCCTAAAGGGGAGGCGAAAGGGGCGTCCTCTCTTCCGTCTCACCGCCCGCGCTACCTGCGGGCCCAAGCCTAACACCGGGCAAACTGGCTTCAGTTACCTGGGTTTCTGGGCTGCCCGGTTCCCTGAGCTGTCACTTCAGAGGACGGTTTCTGACACAGGTTCCTCTGAAAGCCGCTGTCACGTGATTTGTAACCGCCTCCGTGCTCCAGGAAGCACTTCCCAGACCTCCGACCCCGGTGACGCAAGATTTCCGGGGAGGTGCTTCGGCAAAAGGGAGCGCGCAGCCGCGCGACGCGCCCAGCTCGACCCCTGACCCCCATCCCGGGGGCTGCTTCCTGCGTCTGCACAGAGATCCGGACGTCGCGACCTCTGCTGTCGGATCGAGATTCCTAAGAGATCGCCGAGCCGTGAAGACCCCCGGAAAACGCAAGCAAGAAGACGTTTTAGTTTGGAGAGGGTGGAAAAATCTCATTCGTTTTTTTAGGGCCCGTTATCTTAAAACCTCTTCTTGTAGATGGAGAAATTTGAATGGGTGGTGTTACACGCTGAACAGCAAACACCAGATTGCCCGTGATTAGAAGTCCCAGGTCCATATGTTTCTGACCCCAATTTACTAGTCTCTTTTGGCTTTCCCATGGGTGCTACCCACGTACTGTGACTCAAGGCCCTGTCTAGATTGAATCGAGGATCCATGAGCTTTCTGGAGATCTGAGTTATGTGTGTACCTCAAGCCTCTACATATGCAGACATTGAACAACTTTCTTTCATTGGCTCTTGAGTTAGAAGGCTATACCTTTAAGGACTGCCTACATTACTTTTTGTTTGGTGCATTGCTTGTGTGCGCATTTAAGGAAAACCTACAGTAGGTGGTAGGAAAATGAGGTCTATGGAACTTGTTTTCGACTGATTGTCAACTCCAATCCCCCAAAGTAGAAGTGCAAAAGGAACCATAGCCCAAGACGTGGTGAAAAATACTTTATTTCCTAGTTATCCTTAGGAGGACAAAGCTCCCGGCTGTTACAAATGATCTCCGTGTCATTACAAGTGAACTTGATGGTTCCATAGCAACTGACGTCATTGAAGATCACTTCCTTTTCCTTCCTTTCATTTCTTAGCTTCTAGGACACTGCACTTATTTTAGCTCCTCACCCACTCTAGCCTCCTCTTAAATGAAGGCATTTAAAGCTTGTCTTTGATTCCTCTGCTGTTTTTCCCTTTCCACAGTGTCCTGAGAATGAGTCCTAAATCTGCACTTTTCATCTGAGTTCTAGGTTCACATTTCAGCTGCTTGTTGGATGTTGACTATTTCTACACATGTCTGTCAGTTCTAACGCAAAGGCTCTAAAAACTCCAGTAAACCTGTTTCCTGATCTGTGTCCATGTTGGTTCCAAGATTCCATCAGGTATCATGTTTGCTCTTTCCTTCCTCATGTTCTTTTCTTCCTTAACAATGTTATTTTTACATCTAGATTTTTTCAGTTCTTCATTCAAACCGTTATTCCATTCAGCAAGACTGTATCAATAGCCAGTTAACAATGGCCAGTTAAACCTTTCTAAAATAACGTACATTATTGCTGATCAAAAAATCTTTAGTGATATACCATTGCAGACAATAGTTGATGTAGTCTTTAATCTGGCACTAACATGTCATTTTATGTTACTTCTAAATGCGCTCTATTGTGAATCCTATATTCCCAGCCGAATTGATTACTTCACCCTTCCACCCAAGTGACTCTTATTTTCCCATGCTAGTTGTGGAGGTTTCCTGAATCTGAAATGCTTATTTCTCTCGTAGGAGAGGCAAAACTTCCTTCTACCTTCTTTGATTTTGTGGCTGGGTCTAACAATGAAATTAACAGACAGATTAACAGGAGGAAAATCATACAAATTCATTGAATATTTTTACATGTACATGGGAGTCTTCAGAAGGAAAATGAAGACCCAAAGCTGTTAGGCCCAAAGTTTATGTACCTTTTTACACAAAGAACAATAAATTGTGGGGATGAGACAGACAAGGGGGCTTGGGCTAGGGGCAGTAGGTTGTACAACAGTGACTATTAAACGTGTGGGATAAACTAATGGAAGATAAGGGTTATTTTAGTAGGTTTGTTTGCACAGGTCCATTTCAGTGTCAGTTCCATCTCTGGTGATAAGATGTTCTTCTCTTCCTGGTAGAGGGAGGGCACCTTTCTCATGGGAAGTTTTATGACAAGCCTTTAAGTAGAAAGTAGGAGGTCCGAGAGCCCTTCCTGCGTTTGCTGTTTCCTAGTGTCTTCAGATCAAAATAATCAGTATGCTAAAGTAGCATATTTCAGGGCGGCATGTTCTAAACCCCTTCATTTTCTGCCTTAGTTATTTAAATCTTGTTTCCTTATAACACCTCATCCATCACATTCTTTTGAATGCTCCTATATACTACCAAGAATGATTGATATTTATTTGTGCATAATTATGTGTCATAGTTTTAGTTTGTTTACCCAGTGAGAACATAAGGTCTAGAAAGAAGGGTCACGGTTTAGATTTTTTTCCATTTTCCTACAATGCCTCTGTTTCTTGCATCCTGTAGGTACTCATTTCAACATTTGTAGAATTAAAGTGATTACAAGAAACCATTAGTCCTGGCCCTGACTAAAACTAAAACTTCTTATTTCCCTCGTACCTCCCCACCATTTGCCCCCAAGTTTGGAGGCAAATAAAAATATGAACTCTAGCAAGAACTTCTAATTTCTGGAAGCACTATTTTTCATTTTAACACCATTATCCATTTTAATGACATTATTATATGGTAGTTGACCTGGAAAATATTGCTGATTTTTTTCTTCCTCTTGAGTGGCAAAAAGGGAGAGCACAGCTTTCCAAGATCTCCAAATACCACGATGTCTACAAATTGAAAAATCTAGTAAGATTTTTAATTTCCAAGTGTGGTGGTTTCCAAATTATGGCATGTCAATAGGAGAGTTCCTTATGTACTCAGATTGATCTGTTTGTATTTACCCATCAATAACACTGCTGTTGGTACAGGACTAAGGGAAATATTTACTGACCTAAAAGATTATCAGCACCATGTGCCAGTTCTCCAAAGTGGGATTTAACAGATGATCTCTGAGGTTCAGAAAGAAACAGACAGTATACACATACATGCATATGCACACAAAATTTTTATCTCATTATACAATTTTGTTGTTTTGTTCTACTATGTACACAGCATACTAGTACATTATATAGTCAACAAACATACACATGGTTAAAGTTCTGAGTTTATTATATCAGAGCCTTTGTTTCTGCTTCTCTTTAGCTTAAATTTCTCTTAGATGCTGTATACAGCAGAGCTCTCAATTTTTTGTTTTTTTTTAGATTCTGGTTTCCTATCAAAAATTCAACAATCAATCATCTGGATTTAGGCTGGCTCTGCTGCCTGTGTGAAAATTCTATTGGTATTCAAACTGGTATGGGGAGGAGAGTCTTGCTGATTCTCCAACATACAAAAATGAAAATTTTGGGCTTCCCTGGTGGCACAGTGGTTGAGAGTCCGCCTGCCGATGCAGGGGACACGGGTTCGTGCCCCGGTCCGGGAAGATCCCACATGCTGCGGAGCGGCTGGGCCCGTGAGCCATGGCCGCTGAGCCTGTGCGTCCGTCCGGAGCCTATGCTCCGCAACGGGAGAGGCCACAACAGTGAGAGGCCCGCGTACCGGAAAAAAAAAAAAAAAGAAAGAAAATTTTATCACTTACACTGGCCAAGCTGGGAAATGTCTTACAAATTTTGATTTTGGCTCTGGTTTGGGATTTGGACCATTGAAAATACAATTATAAGGTCTATACAATAACTTTCTCTTCTATACTATCACCCATGGTCACCACACCCTGGACTTAGGCGGTCACCCCAGAAATCACTAATTCCCTCGATCTCTGGCTTACATCTAATAGTCAGTGAAACCACTCACTTGTCAACATCTTAAATGCCCCTACCATCTTTCCTTCCTGACAGAACCTCAAATTTGGAAGAGTTAAATGAGTTGTATTCTACATGTCTATGCCAAGGCTGCTGGATTAAGTTGGAAAAAATACACAAAATTTAACAGATTGTAAATTCTGTCACCAATGTGGGACCCACAGAAATCTTACTTTTCACTAGTCAGATGACTCAGTGAAAATGATTCCTTCAACTTGTCTTCATTCTTCTTGAAGTGTCTGCTTATCATCCTCTCCACCCCCTAATTTTCCATAAACTGCTTATCTCATTAAGAAAATACAAGCCATAACCCATATATTCCTTTCTGAAAGAATGCTGGTGGTGTCTCTTAGCTAAAGTAATTATTACATCTTTGCAGTGGCTCCAACATCCTCTCTACAATATCAGGTACTTAATGGTATTATCCTTCTTTTTCTCTATTCTGTCACTTTCTCCTTGCCCCTTTCCACCAGAATAAAAAGAATTAGTAAGGTCTCTCATGTGATAAGTAGTAAGGTTTCATGTAATAAATAATAATTGAAAAAACAAAAGCCTTCTTAGAAACCACATCTTCCAGCTACCACCCCTTTTCTCTACTTCTTTTCATAGCCAAATTTTTGGAAAGTTTTTAATTGATGCCTCCATTTATCCCAAATCCAATCAATCAAATAATTCTCTTGATTCTACATCCTGACTGTATCTCAATCACTATCTATATTCCTCCTCTGGTCCAAGCCACGATCATCTCTCCTTTGACAATACTCCCCATCATTTCCTACATTCACTTTTGCCCTCCAGTCTTCTTTGCACAACAACTAAAATGTTATTTTAAAAACTCAAGTCTCATCATGTTAACTCCTTCACTAAAAATCTCAAAGTTTTTCTTTGAACATAAATCATCATGGTTTATATATAGCCTCATGGGATCTGGCCCTTATTTTAATTCTCTAAGGTAGCCTGGCTTCCTATGTCATAATCATACAAGTTTGTTTTCACTTCTGTAAAGTTTCTATGACTTTATCAACTTAGCACACTCTGCCTGAAATATTTATCTAGCATTCACCTCATTCCTACTTATCTCATCTTTTGGGTTTCAGCTTAAGCTCAGTTCCTCAGAGAAACCTTACCTAATCCTCCCAGAGTAGGTTAAATCTTCTAGATATATGCTTTTGTTGTACCTTGTAATTTTCTTTGTAGCATTCATCATAATTATAATTAGTTATTTACTTGACATTTATTTCCCTTGCTAGATGTAAACTTCATAACGATTTTTGCCTTGTTCAGTGATTAATTCCCATATTAATGCCTGAGTTATAGCAAACATTCATACATTTGTTGAATGGTTGAATGAATGAAGGAAAGGCCATTATTAAGAATATAAAACATGATAAAAACAAATCCTTTACAGTGAGAACAGACCTTCTTTTTATTCATATATTGAGATAAACTGCAGAGACTGAAAGACAAAAATTCATCATAAATCATTCAGCAGAACATTCATTAAAAATCAAATGCATTTTCTTTAACAGAGTTCTCACACAGAAAATTTTATTTTATATAAGTCTGATATAACATTAAATATTTTACAAATCAGACATTTCATTTTGAAATCTAATTGTATAATCTTGAATGCACTATAGACAAATAAAGTAAGATCTCCTTTACCAATTTCACTTCATTTAACTTATACAAGGCTTCCATTAAAATTCCATCACACCTTGAAAATTACCTGCAGCTTTTAAAAAACATGATCTAAACTTCGTATGGAAAGAAAGTCTTATGCAGCAACCCCAAAATTAAAAAAACAAAAAAGGTAAGAAGCATTTCTTAATACAAATAAATTACAAAAATATTTATGTGTGAGTTTCTTTCTTCTCATTGATATAGTCACCCATCCATATACAGTCCAAAGCAGTTCATTTTTAAATTGATGCTTAAAATACTCTGATGTCATCGAAAAATCTCTATTATTTTAGTGGTGCTCTTAAATGGCAAAGTAGAATATCAGGTTAGAATGTCCCAACTCCTGGGCTGAAGTGAATGAGACATTCACATTCATGCCAGATGTTATCTGTTATGCAGTTACCAGACAGCTTGGCAACGAGTTAATTCCAGTTTTTTATGGTAACTTACTGAAACATTCCAAGAAACACTTCTTACCCCTATATACTTCCAGATTGCTATAGAAAGACACAATTATATTTGAAGTATGGGCCTTATAATAGGAATCTCTGTTAAAATATGGAAAAGATCAACAGAAAGAATCCACACCAATGAAATTCTGTGGACTGATTTTCAAAGTTAGAAAGAAGAAAATCCACTGCTAATGGAAGCCCTGCTCTGTGCAAATATAATGTGGTATATATTAAACAATCACATATTTGAGGTATTAACTGGAAAAAAATATGTATATATATATATACGTGTATATATATACATACATACATATACACACACACACACACACACACACACACGTATACAAGGACACATCCACAGAATATTCACAAATCTATTGGCCCCAAAACCAGCAGATAATAAAATTAAATAAATGAAAAGGAATCACATATCAACAGGAAAGTTACACACAGGAATTTACAAAAAATGTGGTTACATAATCCTTAATATAAGGAATATGTTTTGAACTAGTGTTTTGAGGGAAAATGTCTCCATTTATATGAAACTGTCTATTTAATAGTAATAAAACAAAGAGGAAGCCTGAATTCGAGGACTGTATTGCCTGCCAGATTATTAAAGGAATGTGCAAGAATTATTGAAGATCCTCATTCTACCCACTTCTTCTTTGAACTTAAAAATTAGAATTAAAAAAACTTTGAAGTTATTGTGAGACTACTCTTTTCTTTTTCATGGGTTTATAGGGAATTTTATGGACTTTAGGCAGTAGTCCAATATGGCCAAGAGACAAGGTTTTTCAGCTATCTAGTACAGATTAAAATTAAGATTTATTGTTCATTTTCAGAAGGTTTTCTGTTCAGTTAAGAAAAAAGATTATGAATGCCTTTTCAGTTGGTTCACTCAGTATGAAGACAGATAACAGTAACACTGAACACAAGCTTCATGTGGGAAAGCTAAGTAAGTGCACAAATTCTCCTTTTGAATCATTTGGTCTTTTGACATAATTCTTACTTAACTAAAAAGATGGCTAATTTGGTCCTCAGGCCAACATCTAGAAATATTTCACTGCCTTAACACAGGTGGCAGATTTTTTAAATGAAATACATTAGAATGCATTATTAAGTGATACTAACATGTCACATCTGTTAAATAACAGCTGCATTTAAAAATATTTAAATCAACGAAGGGAAATCAAGAGGTTAACCATTTCGCTCAGTAACAATTTTACATACTAGCATAACTAAAGATTTAACAGGAAGAACACTTAAGCATGAAAGTGCAATTAAAGCAAAGGGCTGGAATTCCGTCTTCCTGTCCCAGTAACACCTGAGCTGACATAAAAGCAAAGTGGTTTAATGCACTGGCATATATATACCTTAAGGGCTTACTCTTCTCTACCAAATCTTTGTAATTATCATATATAAGAAGGTAATGATTATGAAACAAATACTTATTTAAGCATGCAGTCTGTTCCCAAAACAAATTATTTTCACTTATTATTTCTCATTGTTGAGAATTAAATTCTCACATTTGATCACAATAAATTCCAAAACTTACAAATGACTAGCACCTATTTGGAAACAAAGGAATTAAAAGAGGAGGAGAAAAGGTACTATTTACTTTCCCCCAAATCTTCGCAAAGACAATGATGTTTGTGTATGTGTTTAAAAAGGGATAAAAATGCAAAGCACTAATAAATATAATTGCTGCCAAACTTCTAAAATACCAGTTAGAAAAGCTAGTAAATTGATACTCACAGATTGAGGGCTTTCAGGCAATGATTAAAATGAAGAGGACAAGTTATCAAATTAAATTGGAAAGCTCAGGTAGCTAAAAATAAGATGGCAAAATGGAATTTTTGTTAGAAGAGCAGCAAATGTGAAAATCTTACATCTCAAGATAGCTGACACTGTAAATCATACACTTTGATTTAAAAAAAAAATGATTTAAAAAAAAAAGATAGTAGAAGTCTTTTTACTTTGTAGAATTAACCCCAAATTCTAAGACATTTGGACGGGCCTTTACACCATGATATAGGTGACATTAAGGACTTACTCTTTACTTGCATACTTTACATGTGGCTTAAATTGTCAGGCACTCGATCAGTCATTTCCCACAGTTGTTTGAAAATTTTATCAAATGCATTTTATGAAATGAAATGTAATGCAACTGAAATATAATACTGTCCAAAAGCCATGTATGACTTCATAATATATAACTTCACTTAAGTTGAGAACTTCACCTATCCCCTTAAAGTCAGGATTAAGGGAAAAAGAATCAGTCAACAAGAGTTCAATTCACATAAGCATCAATCACAATAGTATAAATTTCCCATTAAAACTGGAAAAATAATGGATGAAATTTTTTCCATTTATATTTGTATAAGTTTTCTGATGCATATAAACTTTCAAAGTTAATTAGAATGCTATGACCTTGTTTTTCAGAAACTAATTCTATAGGCTGAAGAAAATATTTTAAATTGTATTTTCTTTTAAGCACGCTATTTTTTTTTTTAAGGTTGCATTTCTAAAGAAAGTTGGTTAAGCTGTCCAGTTTTCCTAGGATAGTATGCTGTTTAGTTAAACAACTAATTCAATCAAGCATTTCTATTGATTTACCTGGAAAAGGGGATACAAGAGAACATTTAAAAAAGAATGGTCATTTCAGAAGTTCTATTCAACAGATGCTATATAAATTACATTCAGAAAAAAAATCTTTAAATAAAAGAACACTGCACTCTAACTAGCGTTCTCTCGCACACACAAAAAAACTACCAAAGATGTGTTCATGTTCTGTTAAATGATGAAAGCAAAATCATTAAAATACAACTGTTAAACATAGAAGAAAAAAAACCACAGAAGACTAGAAATCAAATAGTTTCATATCCAACATACAGGTACCAAAAACTTCAATTTCCAGCTGACTTTTCCAATTTATATTATGGATTTAATTATAAGGAGCTTATTCCTATAGGATTAATTGAATTACTCAATGGTGAATAGATTTTAGCTCAAATTTTTGTAAGGATAACTTGCTATAAATGACTATTCTACCTACTGCTATGTTTCTGCTCACTGCTGTATATGGCCAAACAGATCATGCTCTGATCAAGTAAGTCTGCTGTAATCTACCTATATGTTTACGAGTTGGCAATCAGGTTAAAAGGCACAAAGCTTCATTTCAGAAGTAATTTTTCCTATTACTTAGACAATATTAAGAACTCATTTAGTTTCAGATCCTGTTTATTAAGGATCCTGATCACTAAGAAGAAACTGCAAATTTCCATGGGGGGCATAAAACAGGTAAGTCCTTGTCTTCATAAATTTTAGCAGCCTTCAAAGATGTATACATATGAACATTTGGGGGCCTTTTAGTTCCTGGAATTGCAAATGACATAACTGCAATTTACTGTTGAAGACCCTTTTTGGTTAATGTTTATATAGCCATTTCCTCATATTTTCTTTAAAATCTATCAGTATAGCATTTCATTTCTATGCATGGCTTAGCAATTCATAAAACTAAATAAATAGCAAACTGATACTTTACACCAGTTCATTTATCTCAATATATAATTTAGAATATAATGGCAATATTAAAAATATCGATTCCCTCTACGCTGATAATGCTACAAGATTTTACACAAAGTTAAACAACTTGATTTTTCTTTTCTTTTTGATAAAGTTTCATTGTAACCTCCACACACTGGACATCTGACAAGGAAAATGTAATTTTGTCATAAAACATTTATTCCATCACTTTAAAGTGTCTCATGGAGCTAAACACCAAAAGAATTTAAATAAAAAGGCAATAACCTGTATATACACAAAATGATCATTCCATAAATATTTACATGACAAGGGAAAAAAATTAAGAATCTAAAACCAGAAATTGCTACAGGTGTGATAATCCTTTCTCAAGACATTTTTAGTTAGGAATCATATAAGCTTTTAAAGTGAAAATAATTGCAGAAGCAGAACTAAAATATTAATTTTAGTTTTCAGTTTCTCACTATTTAAAGGAGACAGTAGGTCATAAACAGTCCAAGATTTCAGGGACCAACTATTCAGTTTAGTTTTCAACATCAAATGTTTTTCTTTAGCTCTCATGATGAAACTAAACTTACTTACAGAAAAAATAGAGAGTACTCTAAAAGGTATACATAAAATTCCAGTTCATCCTCCTTTATAAATACTGGTCAGCCGCTCCAATTCTTTACAGTTGTCCATGCTCAAGGCATCTGCCTTCCTTCGGAGTCGATCATCATGGTATACTTTTGCTGCGTACTGCATATCTGTTTCTGTTAACAAAAAAGAAATATTTTCCTAAGTAAATAGTAATTTAGATCAACTAGTTGTTTAAACTCAAAGATGTTTCATAGAAGTCCTTCAATATATTTCTATTAACTGTTTGTTTGTTTTAAAGAAATCCAAGTACTAGACCTAAAAGCCATTTGGAATCCTACCATGTGAAACAAACACAGAGGGACTTTCCTGGTGGTGCAGTGGTTAAGAATCCGCCTGCCAATGCAGGGTTCACAGGTTCGAGCCCTGGTCCGGGAAGATCCCATGTACCGCAGAGCAACTAAGCCTGTGCGCCACAACTACCGAGCCCGTGTGCCACAACTACTGAAGCCCTCATGCTCTAGGGCCCACGTGCCGCAACTACTAAGCCCAAGTGCTGCAACTACTGAAGCCTGCATGCCTGGAGCCGGTGCTCCGCAACAAGAAGAAGCCCGTGTACTGCAACAAAGAGTAAGCCCTGCTCCCTGCAACTAGAGAAAGCCTGCCCGCAGCAACGAAGACCCAACGCAGCCATAAATGAAAGAATGAATGAATAAATACATAAATCACAGAGCTGCTCTAGAAAAGAAAATAAGGATGGTATCCTATCAACCCTTTCCGTCCTCCACTCCTGTTCCCAAAGGTTTAAAAACTGCTGCTCTACAACATTATCTTGACCTCTTATCCCAAAGATACCATATGCTATTCAATACTGCTAGTGGTTGTTTTTGCTGTGACCTTTTATTAAGGTTCCAGATTAATTAATTATGCCAAGATCTGAGTAGAAAAATTTGCAATCTTGTTCTGAGTTTGCTTGAATTAAAACCATATATAATAAACTTACTAAAGGAACACAAAAGAGAAAAAAAGCTTGCTATACAATCACAGCAGTGATATTCAACAATAAGTACTTCTGACGCGTCCTTCAATATGTGGATAGAATTAGTAAAGAAAAATAAAGGGACTAGAAATCAAACATTCTTCAGGGAACTATTCCTTGTTACTTTCCTGTTATTCTCAGCCATTTCACTGTTTATTAACACTTCTAAAGGGTGGGCTCACTTAGATAAGATGTAACCAAAAACAGTGACCAAATTAGAGGACATCAATCAGGACCACATTCTAGATAAACTCATAGATAAGAGTGTATTCTATTTGTAAAGATTTTCAGAAATGATCAATCAGGTTAGGATTTAACAAATTAATTAAAATCACTCCCCTCCTTTTATTTACAAATGAGGCACTTGTAAAATCCATTTGCAGATGATTATTTCCAAGTGTGGTAGATTAAGCAAAGTTCACAGGGCTAGTAAATGGCAGAATCTAGATTTCAACCCAAATCTCTAACTCCTAGCCTAATATTCTTTCCATTACCTCAAATTACTGCTTGTATTTTATAAAACACCTATTTTACCAGTCTAGACATTAGAGAGTGTTAGAAGTGTCTCCGAAACAGAAAAATCCTGGCAAAAGTGTATTCAAGCCCCTAACCTACAGATGTGAATTTGTTGAATTTTATATTGAAAATTTCAAACATACACAAGTTGAGTACCACAATAAACACTCTAAAACCCCTCACCTTGATTGACCAATTCTTCACGTTTTGTGAACCTATTGATATTGATCTTGTCGGGTTGTTAAAAGATTAAACTAAATTATGCCAGAAAAACTACTTGGCTTATGCTAGGGATGAAGTAAAAAAAAGAAAAAAATAATAATAATATAGAACACTTATGGGTACAAGGCATTACGCTAAGTGTTACCATATATTATCTGTTATGGTCCATATTTTAATGATAAGATAACTAAGATTTAGAGAGGTTAAGTAACTAGGTAATGCGTTGGTGAAGCCAGGATCTTGAAAGGCAGTCCCAGAGCCAGCACTTTAAACATAACATTACACTCATTCATAAACATGAACACCTTTCCTTCTTTCTTTCTATATATGCAGTCGATTCCCAATTTTTATTTAAGGTAATAGAATGTAAGTATGCATAACCCCCAAATCACCCATATTTGGCTGGGGACTAGGACTTGTATTTGAAAATGAGATATCTAATGTGCTTGTCATTCTTTTAGCACAAAATAAGCAGGTCTTTCATACATTTATTCATATGAATTCTTTAATCATGCATCCAACTGTTCATATGTCCATCAAAAATTTACTCTGCCTATGTTGTACCAACAATTGTGCAAGGTGCTACAGATCAAAAAATTAGATGAAATAAAATTAAATAAGTGAAATTTGGGAAATACTTCCCTTAAGACCTCTGGCTAATGCACGGTTTCTCAACCTCAGCAATCCTGGCATTTGGGGCTAGATAATTCTTGGTGTGGAGGTTGTCCTGTGCATCCTGGAACGTTAGGCAGCATCGCTGGCCTTAACCCATCAGAAGCCAGTAGCGATCCCTTCCACCCCAACCCCGTGTTGATGCACACAGTTTCCAGACATTACCAAACGTCCCCTGGGAGGCAAGGGCAAATCATTCCCAGCTGAAAAACCACTGGTCTTATGTAACCTTCTCCACTTTGAGAACATATTGATTCACAGACTCAGAGACTTAGAAACCAAGGAGGTTCTTCCTCTAACTATCAGTATATAGATGAAGAAAACAATGCCAGAGATAAGAACTCTCTTAGAAGTATACAATGGTTATGTTTTATCAAATTTTCGGTAGTGGATAAGAGATGATAATTGCTCCCATTTTCTGAGTGTTTACTACATGTGAAACACTTCAACTATTTTATTGCCTGATTTAATTTTCACAACAAACCCATAAAGTTAGGTATTAGAGAGAAGGCTGTGAAGCACAGTGCCTAGATTGTGAAAGCAAATTGCTTTTGAATCACAGATCACCTCCATGACCTTGGGCAAGTTACTAATTAATCTCTCCATGCCTCAGTTTCCTCATATGTAAAGTGGGTATAATCACCTCACAGTGTCATTGTGGAGCTTAAATGAGTTAATATATATAAAGGGCTTGGGACAATGACTGAAAAAGTAGGCATTATATAAATTATAGTTACTTCCTGTACCCACTCATCATCATCATCATCCATTTTATATAAGAGGGAATAAATTCATAGAGGTTAGAATATTCGGCCTTAATCACTCAGCTAAAAATTTCAGACCTAGGGTTCAACTTTAGTCTGTTTAATTCCAATGTCTACACTACATGGTCTATATTATTATTTGGAACAATAAGAAAAACAAAAAACTATAATAACAGTTCACATGGAGCATCTCAGCAGATTCTTATGGTCAACAGTCAATTTTTTATAGATATAACTGCTTAAATTAAGAAAGCTGAGGCTGGAAGAGGCTAAACAAATTAAGTGTTCACAAGAACTTCTCTACCTACAAAATAAGTAAAGGAAAGTGGAATGTCACCAAAACTCATTGTACATTAAGTGTTACCTGTTGAAGCAAAATTAATGAAGAGTTTCAAATTTAATTCTGAAACAGGATACATATTAAAACTGATGACATAGTTTATACCAGGATTTTTTTCTTTCTTAGTGGTACATAAAATAATGTTGCATGTTACAACTGACAACATCTTAAATACAATGAAATTTGATATTATCTCCTTATCCATCAAATATTTATTAAGAACAATAACACAAATACCATTTATTAAGTCCTTGCCATGTGCCAAATATTGTTAAAAGACCACATGTACATTAAAACATATTGTCTCATTTAAGTACTGGGCTCCGAGTTTGTGCCAGGCAATTCTAGAATATTCCTTGAGTAGGGAAATTTATAGTAATCAATTCCAAAGACTCTAATAAGTTTTTAAATGTTAAATATTTGATAAACTTACTTTGTTGTCTTTCTTTCCAGCAATTATTTCGAATATTAGTCACATAATCTTCTTCCACACTCTTTTCTACCTTTTGTAATAACATTCCTTTATATTCATTTTTAAAGTCTTTGTTGACATAATAAACGACACCCAAGTTTTCTGTCTGCATTTTAATCGTTTGCCCTGATCCACTGTAAAAGAAATGCTTGATCATTATTTTTTTAATTAAAATTGTACATTCTGATCTGCTTCTACAAATCAAGCTAATAAAAATAATTAAAAAGTCAATATTGGTAATCAAGTATTTAATATTATCTCAAATTACCTAAAACCACCATTCATGTCATAAAAAAGTAATCATATTTTAATACAGTATGTTCCTATAAGTTCTCTCAACTTTTAGTTAATAAAAATCTTATTTTGAAGAAATAAATTACTTCTTATTTTTAGACCAATCTGTTTTTAATACTGTATAATCACTAGCAATATGATTTTACAAAGTTTCCATTATATTTATTGTATTACACTAAAGCTTTTTGGAAGGTATGCTGCATTAAATTTGCTGTATGTCCTGAACGCTTATACATAAAGTATATTGTGGAAAAATACCTCACATAACAAAAAGGTAATATTTGCTTTTATTTAATCAATTTTTTTTTTTTTTTTTTTTCTGTACGCGGGCCTCTCACTGCTATGGCCTCTCCCATTGCAGAGCACAGGCTCTGGACGCACAGGCTCAGCGGCCATGGCTCACGGGCCCAGCCGCTCCGCGGCATGTGGGATCCTCCCGGACCGGGGCACGAACCCGTGTCCCTTGCATCGGCAGGCAGATTCTCAACCACTGCGCCGCCAGGGAAGCCCTGACCAATATTTTATAAACAGAAGAGTGAAGTCATGTCCTCTTTAACGACACAAATCCTATGTGAGATCAATCACAACTCTAATTTTGTCTTTAAAATATTTTTGTCTTCTAAAGTTTTTTGTCTCTGATGTCAACACATTACCTATTACATTAAATTGCCATCAGGTTGGAACATAACACTTCTGTCTTTATCCACAATAGAACAGAAATGTAAACTAACATAATACAAACTTATTGCTTAAGTAAACTACCTTTAAAATTAGACATTTCAAAATCAGGTACACATGTAGTAATAGACTATTTGGCACTTAAAAGTTTAAAAGAGCGCAAGGCCCTTTAAAGTTAGTTAGGTAAGAAACAACAGTTCTTTTTTTGTAAAACTTCACTGAGCTACTTACGATCTGGGATATAAGGAATAAGGAGGATTAGAGACCATCAATTGGCTTAACAATGACACGAGGATCAATACAATGATGGGCACCAGCTGGATAAACACAGAAAACCCTCCCTACAAAAAAACCATCAAAGAATAACAAATTGTAATATAACTTTAGTTGTCAATAATCCAACAATTGTCAAACATTTTTAGAGGAAGAAAGGACACCTGAGATCAGCGGGTCAGTGCTTCCAAATCTGCCCGATCATACCAACCTCCTGGGGTGATTCTTAAAAATACAACTTTTTAGGTGCTTCACCTAGAGATCCTGATCCTGATTTGGAAAACATTGGTATAACCTGATCTTATTTTACAGATCTTATTTACAGATGTCTCCCTCTTTTTCTTCATACACAGAGACTCTATCAATACGCAGCAGGTTGCAAAACTATTTTTACCATGGATTTGAGGGTGGAACATGGACACTGATGAGAGTGGCACAGCTGCGGACCAGACCTTTTAATTTCTGGTCCAGTGCTCTTTCCATTTACCTTTCTCCTTCACGTCATTTAACAGCTATATGCAATAGGTGTAACTGCATTAGAATACGGCAAGTTACTTCTAATTTAATTTTTCAGTATTAATTCTAAATTACTTAGAACCAACCATAAGAATTTACGTTCAGAACATGCACACTGCAAGCTTACCTTCATTAGAATCGTAGAATATCAAATGTGAAGGTGTCATATTGCCCAACCACCCGTCACCTTGACTTCTACCCCTGCTCCCCCAATATATATCCCTAAGGGATTCTCTAGTCTCTATTGAACACCTCTGGTAAAAGAAAACTCATTACTTCCTTTGAAAACAACTTGCCCTATTTTCAGACAACTCTATGCTTTTCCTGAGCTGAAATTTGCCATTTTCTGATTTCTAATCATATCATAAACATACATCTCCTCTTTCTTCTTCTCTTTCATGTCCACTATGTTGATGCTGATGTTGATTGCTATAGCCAGCTCGTCCATTTGAAAATGAATGTACACTACCTAGAAAATTAAAAGCAAGGTTAAATTAGGGAGAACAATTATCATCAGAAAAATCATATTTTCCTTTATATTTTTATTTATTTTTAATTACTAAAACAATGCATGTTTGAGTAATGAATGCTTATTGCCCTCTCCTCTTGTGAGTGAAGGGTGGACAAAACCAGGAATGATTCTTCTTTGCTTCCCTTAAAGTAAAGGAGAAGCTCTTTCTTGATGAAAACTTGAATGAGAGTTCCTCCCTAATACTGCATACAGAGAGGACTTTTGCTGTGGTTGGTTGATTTCACAAACCTTGGATCATTCATCTGAAACTCTGCTTTCTGCATTTATCAATGAATCACAAGTACTTCTAGAAATCAAAAGCTTGTGCTCTAATTCATTTTTTTAAAAAACAGCTGTATCATATACTATGGTACAGGTGGACCACAATTTTCAAACATTTTCTTGTTGATGGACATTCAAGTTGTTTTCAAAAAAGGTGACCAACCAGAAACGGCTATCACTGATAAAGTAAACTATGTTATAACAAGCAAAAGAACTGCAAAGCAACTATCAGAAAAATTCACTATTGTCTGAAAGATTCCTAATTGTTCCCAGCATATTTTTAGTCAAGATTATTAGTCTGAATAATTTTTTTTGTGAGAGGTAATTATGTATCCTAGTACGTCAAAATGCAGGTTATATTTTCAGCCATTAATTTGTATTTACACATCCTCTTTCTTTCAAGGATGCTTTACAAAATGCCTTATCAATGATCACAATCTTTCTCAATAATATTCAGACAGGACTACCAGGCCAAATTATATTGCTACATTCATAAAGACTATCCTAATTTTGAATGGGATGTTTAACTTAGTACCTTTCGTTACTGTTGTAAACAAGACTGGAGCTATCATTTTAAACACCTCAGAGGAGCAACTCTTAAAGAAAATTAATTTCCACACAAGCAACTTACAGTAAATGTAAGTAAAACACAGTACTACTTATGCTGTTACTAAAAATCTATTCATTTAGGAGTACTTCTACAGTATTTTACTTTGATAGCCTAGTTCAAGAAATTATTTCTATCTTAATGTAATTTTTTAAAACCCACTTACTTTATATGTAACTTATGATTCAGACATTTCAATGGACAGTACCTCCACATACATCCATATTAACAATCTACAATATTATTAATGAAATCTACAAAGATCTTCAAAGGACCAATGTCAAATAGTCCTTCAAGGTACAGGTTACTTCCTACGATTGTATTGGCACTTAACTAATGCATTGCCACTGGATTTCCTACTTACAGATACTTTCTTCAGCTCTATGTAAAATACACAACATCTCTTTAAAAATAAAGTATGTTCTAGGAAAGAGACAGACTTACAATAAAGGTAATAAGTCTAACAATTTTCTTCTATCTTCATGAAAAACCATCACAGGATCATAATAGTATAAGAAAATGTCAGGGAGAAGGTACATAAATCTCTAAATAGCCTAACTGGAGGTGACGATCTCTAGCTTCATAAAGTACAAATATTTATAACTAACATTAAAATACCTGAAGGAAATCCACCACCAAAGAATATATTAAACAAGTCTTCCGGAGTTATATCAGCTTCACAACCTCTATGGAAATTGAATCTACCATTGTTCTGCTGATTACAGGCTTGTTCTTCATTGCCTGTGAGGTCATACTGCTTTCGTTTTTCTGGATTGCTTAAAACCGCATAAGCGTTTCCAATCTCTGAAAAAGTAATGAGCAAAAGTTGATAAGCAAAGTTTTTATATTAGAAAAGACTGCCCCATATAAAGGCTACTTGTCAAACAACAACAAAAAATGACTTGAGGTTAATCAAAAAAATAATAAGACAGTAACAATTTCTTTTAAAGGTATTATACATTGCTTACAATTACACATATTACCTCGCAATACAATTTTTTACATTATCCAGGCAAGTCTCCTTACTGTCTTGAACATAAAGGAATGCTCATCTTGCTTTCTTACCACTGTGCTCCCCTAACTTCCTGCTTCTTTTCTTGAGTATCCCTATCTAGTCATTCGTTACTGCTCTTCAAACCAATAATAATAGCAGTAGCCACCAACTACCAGGCTCTGAACCCAATATCTTATTACTTTATCCATTAGTATCTCAACTTTATAGATGAGCCCCCTGAGGTTCAAAAAGGTTAGGAAACTTGTTCAAGATCAAATTTATTTTAGGATAGTAAGTAAACTCTATGCAACCGACACCATAAACCGTTTTTTGCACACTCCAGCCCAGAGTAAGCTATTCTTCATTTTATTCCTGAACGATTTATTTCTCTTAAACTGTCAACTCCATGAGGGTAGGGACTGTATCTAAGTTTTCACTGCAATATCCCCATGGTAGAGCATAGAGACTGAATTTGTTTTTGAATGAATCCGTAGATCCGTATCTCTAGTGCTCTTACCTCACTTTGCTACTTTCATGATATTCATAAAGAATTCTACTGCCTACCTCATGTTCCCGTGTCCAAAAGAGCACATTAATTACCAAAATGTCTTCTCGAGGTAATTTACAAAAGCTGTAATGCTTTCATCTAAATGCAGGAATTACCTTATCCACATTCTGAAACATCTAATAATTAATCATTTTATAAGAACAGCTTACTTCTTAAACTGGATCATAAGCCTCTTGCATACGGGATTATTTTAAAAATGCTTTTGAGATCCCATGTGGCGGCTGCCACAGGCACTGTGCAAGCAGATACATGCTCATGAGGCAGTTGTTTCTGGAGGACTACATAGCACACTGAAATTAATCATATACAGATACTCTGGACCCTTTCTTCTGATTCGGAGATAGCTTTCAGGTGGTCTGTGGACCCTATGGTATGAAAAATTAGGTGGATGGTCCATTTATCTGAGGAGATAGTCCAAAACCTTCTTCAGATTTTCGAATAGATCTGTGACTCAGAAATATAGCAATCATTTATAATGTTGCTCCAATGGAGAAGCATAATCAGAGATCCCAGCAATGTACTTACAAACACCATCAAGGTGTTAACACATACCTAAAAAGGAAGTATATCTTTCAATATCTGCCAAAGTTGTACTTCCAGTAATATTATCAGTTTTAGGATTTAACCTCTATGCACTAAAAGGACTATTTCAGGTTCATAATGCTATTACTTTTTATACTAATAATATATTGGCAACCCAATTCTATCTTTAAGGCTTTGCTTTTTAAAAAAATGACTTCCAAACATTATGATGTTTTAGAAAATATTTGTGAAAGATTGTCATAATTCATAATTGTATATGTAAGACAATTTATTCTATCTACTGTGACTAATTTTCTATTCACTTACTTTGTGCTATACCTATAATCAAGATTTTTTTTTTCAGGTACTTATTATCTTACGAATTAAAACCAAAATTTATTTTGGTATTCAAAAGCCTCACAAAATACATTTCCATCTCAGTGTTATTTACTTCACTAAAAGATACCTTCTGCTTTATTCATTTTTCCTTAATCACACTTTTTATTTTGAGGTTAACTTTAGATTCACATGGAGTTGTAAAAAATATTACAGAGATCCCTTCTACCTGTTACCTAATTTCCCCAATGGTAATATCTTATAAGATGATAGCACAGTATCACAGATAGGATACTGACATTGATATAATCAAGATATAGAACATTTCCATCACTGTCTCAGGTTGCCCTTTTATAACCACACCCACTTCCTTCCCCTCCATCCCCTCTTTAGATCCCCACAACCACTAACCACTCTATTCTCTATTTCTAAAATCTTGGCATTTCAAGAATGTTGTATCAATGGAATAATACAGTATATAAATAGAATGACACCTCCCAGATTGGCTTTTTTCAATCACCATAATTCTTTGGAGATGGATCCAAGCTGTTATATAAGCCATTCATTTTATTGTTTTTTATTGTTTTCCATGGTATGGATGTTTGTTTCACTAATCAGCTAGTGAACAACATCTGGGCTGTTTCTAGTTTTTGGTTATTACAAATAAAACTGCTATGTAGGGACTTCCCTGGTGGCACAGTGGTTAAGAATCCGCCTGCCAATGCAGGGGACACGGGTTCGAGCCCTGGTCCGGGAAGATCCCACATGCCACGGAGCAACTAAGCCCGTGCGCCACAGCTACTGAGCCTGTGCTCTAGAGCCCGTGAGCCACAACTATTGAGCCCGTGTGCTGCAAATGCTGAAGCCCACACACCTAGAGCCCATGCTCCGCAACAAAAGAAGCCACTGCAATGAAGAGTAGCCCCCGTTCGCCACAACTAGAGAACGTCAGCGCACAACAACAAGGACCCAACGCAGCCAAAAATAAATAAGTAAAATTAAAAAAAAAACCACACAACTGCTATGTACATTCATGTACGTGTAAATATAAATTTTTATCTCTGGGATAAATTCCCAGAAATGCAATTGCTGGGCTGTCTATTAGTTGAATACTTAGTTTTGTGAGAAACTGCTAAACTGTTTTACAGAGTGACTGTGTCATTTCATATCCCATCAGCAATGTATAAGTGATCAGTTACTCTGCATCAATACCAGTATTTGGTGTTCTTACTAATTCTTACTTTAACCATTCTGATAGGTGTGTAGTGGTATCTCATTTTGGTTTTACTTTGCATTATCCCTAATGGCTAATGAATGATGTTAAAAAACCTTTTCACATGCTTATTTGCCATGTGTATATAATCTTTTGTGGGATGTCTCTTCATGTCTCTTAACCAATTTCTAATTGGGGTGTCTGATTTTTAAATTTTGGGTTTGGGGAGTTCTTTATATAACCTAGATACTAGTCCTTTGTCAGATATGTGCTTGGCAAATATTTTCTCCTATCTTGTTGCTTGTCTTTTCCGCTACTTCATAGCATCTTTGCGGAGCAAACAAAAAATTTTTTGATGAAGTCCAACTTATCCACTTTTTGTTTCATAAACTGTCTAGTGTTAAGTCTAAGAAGTCACTGTATAGCCTAAGATTCTAAAGTTTTGCTTCCATGATTTTTTGCTAAAAGTTAACATGTTGTTTTATATTTATATTCAAGATTCATGTCGAATTCATTCTTATATAAAGCATGAGATATAGGTCAAGGTTAAATTTTTTGTTGTTGTTTACCTATGAATGTCCCAGTTGCTCCAAAACCATTTGCTGAAAAGGCTATCTCTTCTCCACTGAATTATTTTGCACCTTTGTCATATTGTATGGATTCCCTGTCTTGTTCCATTGATCTATGTGTCTATCCCTCTACCAATATTACACTGTTTTGCTAACTGTAGCTATAAAGTAAGTCCTAAAATCAGGTACCCTAATTACTCCTACTCCTTACCTTTAATGAATCATTTTTATTTATTCAGGTTCTTTGTATTTCCATATGAGTTTTAGAATAAACTTGCTCTTATCTACAAAGAAGTCTTGTTAGGATTTTGACAGGAACTGTATTAAACGTGTATATCAACTTGGGGAGTCTTGACATCTTTACTACCATGTCCTTCAATCCATGAACATGATATATCGTTCCATTTATTTAGATCCTCTGATTTCTTTCATTAGTATTGTATAGCTTTCAGCATACAAATCTTATACAAGTTTTGTTAAATTTACAGCTAAGTATTTCCTGTGTGTGTGTGATTGTAAACAGTAATGTATTTTTAATTTCAGTGTCTACATGTTCACTACTAGTATATAGAAATATGCTAAATAGAAATTAAGTTTTGTATGTTTATCTGGTATCCTGAAATCTTGCAGGATTCACTTATTAGTTCTAGGAGTTTTTTTTTTTGGTACATTCTGTGGGGGTTTTATACATGATCATGTTATTTGCAAATAGGGACAGCTTGATCTCTTCCTTTTCAATCTGTGTGCCTTTTATTTCCTTCTCTCACCTTAATGCACTGACTAGAATTGCCGACACTATGTTGAGTAAGAGTGGTGAAAGGGGACATTCTTGCTTGTTCCCAGTCTTAGGGGGAAAGCATTAAGTCCTTCACCATTAAGTATACTGTTAACTGTAGGTTTTCTATAGCTGCTCTTTTATCAATTTGAGGCAGTTTCCTTTGGAATTACTATTTTTCTATCAGTGTTTTATTTCCTATCAGTTTTACCATGAATGAGTGGAGAAGTTTTTCAAATGCTTTTACTGCATTGACTGATGAAATAAGATTTTTCTTATTTAGCCTATTAACATAGTGGATCACACTGACTGATATTCAAATAGTGAACCAGCTTTGCATCCTTGGAATAAACTCTACTTGGTCAGGATGTATAATTCTTTTAAAAGATTGTTTTGTTTTTTTAATAAATTTATTTATTTTATTTATTTTTGGCTGCATTGGGTCTTCATTGCTGCGCACGGTCTTTCTCTAGTTGCAGCGAGCGGGGGCTACTCTTCGTTGCGGTGCATGGGCTTCTCGCGGCGGTGGCTTCTCTTGATGTGCAGCACGGGATCTAGGTGCACAGGCTCACTAGTTGTGGCTCGCGGGCTCTAGAGCACAGGCTCGGTAGTTGTGGCGCATGGGCTTAGTTGCTCCGCGGCATGTGGGATCTTCCCGGACCAGGGTTTGAACCCGTGTCCCCTGCATTGGCAGGAGGATTCTTAACCACTGCGCCACCAGGGAAGCCCTTAAAAGACTGTTGAATTCTGATATTTTATTAAGGATATTTGGGTTTATTCCATGAAGGATATTAGTCTGTAGTTTTCTTTTTTTGTAGTGTCTTTGACTGGTTTTGATAGCAGGGTAATAATTATTTTGTGAAATGGATTGGGAAATATTTCCTTCTCTTCTATTTTCAGAAGAGACTGTAGAATTGGTTTTAAGTCTTCTTGAAAAGTTTCATAGAATTCTCCAATAAAGACATCTGAGCCTGGAGATTTCCTTTTGGGAGTTTCCTAATTACAAGTTTACTTAACAGTTATAGATAGGGCTGTTCATATTACCTACTTCAAAGTGAGTGAGTTCTGATCATTTTCAATTTTCAAAAAATTGGTTGTAAATTTATGTGTGTGGAGCTGTTCATAGTATTCTCTTATCCTTTTGATGTTTGCAGGGTTTGTATCCTTGTTTCTGATACTATTTTTGATAATAGTAAATTGTCTTCTTTTTTCCCTTTGTCAGTCTGTCAATTTTATTGATCTTTTCAAACAACTAGTTCTTTTGTTTCACTGATCTTCACTATTGTTTTTCTGTTTTCAATTTTACTGATTTCCACTCTCACCTTTATTTCCTTCCTTCTTGCTTTTAGGTTTACTTTGCTCTTCTTTTTCTAGTTTCATGAGGAGAAGCCTAGATGACTAAGGCTGTTCCTCTCTTCTAACACGTGCACTAAGTGTTATGTTGCCTCTTAGTGTTGCTTTAGCTGGTTCCCTCGAATTTTTGATATGTTGAAATTTTATTCAGTTTAATGTATTTTAAAAAAATTCTCTTTGAGATTCCTTTTACCCATAGATTATTTGGAAGTGTATTGTTCAGTTTCCAAGTGATTGAACATTTTCCAATTATCTTTCTGTTACTGACTCTATTTTGATTTCATTGTGGTCAAAGAACAGAATCTGTATGATCTCAGTTTTTTAACTTGGTAGAAATTTATTTTATGATCCAGGACACGGTCTAACTTGGAGTATGTTCTGAGCACTTGAAACGATTTTATAGTCTGCTGTTGGGTGGAGTGCTCTATAAATGTTGATTAAATCTTCTTGGGTAATAGTGATGTTTAATTCTTTTATATACTTGCTGATTTTCTGTCTTTTTGTTCGATCAAGTGTTGAGAGAGAGGTGCTAAATTTCCAACTATAATTGTGAATTTACGTATTTCTCTTTCCAGTTATATTAGTTTCTGATTTACATATTTTGCATGTTTTTTGGTGCATACACACTTATATTGTTATATCCCCTTGAAGGATTGTCCCTTTATCATAACATAATATCTCTCTCTGGTAATTTTTTTAGTCTAAATTCTACTTTTTCCAGTATTAATACAGCTATTCCAATTTCTTTTGATTAATGTTTACATGATATATCATTTTTCATTTCTTTACTTTCAGCCTGTCTTTATTGTTATAAATGCAGTGAGTTTCTTATAGGTAACATATAGTCGAGTCATATATTTTTAATTCACTTGGCCAATATGTCTTTTAATTGATATACTCAGATCATTTACATTTATATGTAACTACTGATAACTTAGAGCTTATGTCTACCATTTTATTTTTTTGTTTTTTGTTCTGTTTTCTTTTTCCTGACTTTTTCATGACTTCAATAGAGAAATGGGAGAAAGAAGCAGTTAAATGTCCTTAACATTAATGAAGAATTAATACTGAAATCATCTAACAGATCACAAACATGCAAATAACTCACTGCCATATGCGTTTAGATATCTTAAAAACACACACAAAATTAAATTAAACGATTTTAATTCAGAAAGTGAGAAAAAGGTTTTTAACTTTGGGGGGGAATATGTGCTAAAGTTAGTGTTTTGAGTAAAGCAGCTTTTCCTACGCCTTCAACACATCACTTTTAATTTAAGGAGACAGAGAAGGCTCTCACTGTCACAGAGATATTTTACTTTGGGGGTGGAATATGTGCTAAAGTTAGTGTTTTTGAGTAAAGCAGCTTTTCCTATGCTTTCAACATGCCACTTTTAATCTAAGGAGACAGAGAAGGCTCTCACTGTCACAGAGATAGTCTACTTTCACCAGCACCACTTTGGCAGCTGCTTTTACTGGAAAATATTAATAATCCCCAAATGTATTTTGCTTGCCAACTTCTTTTAAAAAATAAAACTGTTTTGCAAACAATTTTAACAGTATTTTTATGAATGACAATTGAGTCATCTATCTTTTAGGAAAATTTAAAATGATTATCTCCTTCCTGTTATTCCAAGACCCCAGCATTTCACTGTAAACATCATACATTGGCTTCATGAATGCCAAATTCACAAGAACAAAAAAATCACAAACTTAAGCATTTTCCTATGAATCAGAAGTTAACTATTATGAATAAATTGTAATAAACATGAATTATAAAATCAGTTCTCTCACACTTATTTACTAAATTGGCAAAAAACCTGAAATAATAAGAAAGAAAATGAAGAAAATATTAGCCAGAGAAAAGAAACATTCTTGAAAAAAAAAATCACAGTAGTTAGAACTACATATGAAATATGCAAAAATTGGCCAGAGTTAAAAGAAATAGAAGAATACTGGACAAATAATGATTCCAAATAATTTCCCAATTCTAGACAGTCTCTAATATCTTAAAAACTCATAAAAGATATATTGCTTTTAGTTCTTTTAGAACCAGCTGGTAACATGCTAGAAGCTCATGCATAATCACCACACTACTTGTGTGTAGTAAACTAGAAGGCGTGCATGGGTACCTAGAAAAGTTACTTAGAATTTTGCCAAAACTGACATGTTGCTTTTGTGAAGCCAAACAGCATTTGTTTGGCTCTTGGTATAACAAGTTAATAGTGAAGTTTTAAAGGATTTTGAGGAGGCTTGCTTATGCTGGCCTCTAAATGCACCAGTCTAAAGGCAGAATTTAATATTCTAAAACACTGTAAAGTGGATTCTGAAAAGTGCTTAGAAAATTGCTTTAAAAGGTTTACTTTACTTTTAAAAGCATCTGTTGCTCCAGGTGCATGGTTTTTGTCTGGATGAAACTTCAAAGCAAGCTTTCTATAAGCTTTTTTCAAATCTTCATCACCAGCATCTTTGGTAACTCCAAGTACTTCATAGTAATTTTTACATTTGTTTATGCTGTGAACAAGAGAATGTGTTACATTGTAAGTAAACTTCAAGGAAGAGCTTCCAGTAATACCTCTATTTTTTGATTTATTAGAATAGTATGAAGAACTGTCTGTGGACTGTTTTCTCGACATCAAGTTATAGTTTATCTGTAAGGGTTATTGCTCCATTCTCTTTTTCAATCACAGACCATTTTTCCTACCTCTCCCAATCTAAGAAGAATTGACCATAAGAATGTCCTTGGTGCAGTTTATCACAACTATAGAGAAGTAAAGCAGAGCTCATAACAAATGTGGATGAAGGACAGAGCACACACTGTAACTAAAATAAGAGAGGAAGAACAATTTTATAGTACTCTTAAGTGCATAAATAAATTCCAAAACTCCTTGCAAGTATGTCACAGCTAAAGATTAACGTGCATTGCAGTCCAAGAGTTTTATTGTTACATAATGTAACCTAACCAAATATCAAAGCAACAGTTTAGTGCATGTAGACAATTACAGTACCCTATGGCTTCAATGTCAAGGCAAGTTAATTCAGCTAGGCAATGCTAAAGAGAATTCATTTGTGTCAGTCTCTACGAAAGATAAAATCTCATAATAAAATACATCATGGGACTCAAAAATATGTTACATCTGATTTTCATTATGATGAACATACTCTTAAAGATTACTTACATGTTTATAACCCTAAATATGCAACGTTAAAGCCCAGAGTCTTTGAAGTACGTTAGGAAAAGAAATACTCTGAATGGAGCAGAGAATCCTAATCCTTTTGTATGCTAACATTGTCCCATGACCTAAAAATTTTCCTTCGCTAAAATACAGCTACATTTTAAATACTTTTTGTTGAGTACCATATAACTTTAAATGTGTTCCATGTATGAGCGGCTTGATGACAGAAGTAGTAAGAAGTAAAAGGATCTGAGGCACATTTGTTCCCTGACAGCTAAAGAACTGCAAAGGCTGACATGAAATTTTCAGAGAAAAGAGACAAGATTGATCTTATTTCGCTACTAAACCTATTAGCCATCACAGTGCTTGGTACACGATGGGTCCTCAGTAAATATTTACGGAATAAATGAACCTTAGCTCTCCTTTCATAATGAAAGCGTTCATCATTTGTTATATGAACAAGGGGAAAAAAAACACACTGAAAAGATTACAGAATTTTTTAATAATCACAATAAAAATCTGTTAGGCAGTCTTCTTCAGAGTAATAATAATTTAAATTAGACTTTTCTACTTTAGACACTTAATAAATATGAACACAAGTCAATTTTATTTCATAAACATGACATTTCCTTTATTTAGTCAATAATATTTATTGAGCACGAACTATATCCCAGGGCACTTGAGATATACTAGAGAACAAAACAGAGAACGATCACTGCCTTTGTAGAGACTCATTCTCCTAGATATGTTAAGACACTATGTGATAGAAAAAACGGGAAGAACGACATGTACAGAACACCTACTGTGTGTCAGGCACAAACCCACCACCCCATATCCATGTTCCAACATCCATAAAGTTCTGAAAAATGGAAGTTATTCTATGACTAACTTGATTGCAAAAACCTGACTTGGAAACTTTCGGAGGCAAAATTTCAAAGGCAAAACTGAACTGATGTGAAGCTGCTAAAGAGTCTTCATTTATCTCATTCAAGTGTGATATTTGTACCTTTTGCTGCAGAAATGGCACTATTAGGTTAGTGCTGCTTACCAGACCCTGCTAAGACATTATGTAATCTATAACATATGCTCCTATTACTTTTCAAAAATATGAAGATCTCAAGTTCCAAACTACATCTGGTCCAGAAAAATTTCATGTAAAGAATTGTAGAATCTTATGCTGATTATTTTACACAAATTACCTCATTAACTCCTCATTAGGTAGATATTATTCCTATTTAACCAATGAGGAAATCAAGGGTTCAAGTGGCTATGTAAATTGCCAAAAGTCATATAACCAAGTAACAGATGGAAACCAAAATTTATTTCTTCAACAAAAATTTACTGAATATCCACTTTCTGCTAGATGCTGTTTCAGACACTACAGTGGTAAATAAAGCAGTCAAAAAATCCCTCCTCACATTAAATTTACAATTGGGAGAGAGAAAAGCAATTAACAAATATAGAAGTAAAATATGAAGTACATCATATGACATCATATGGTGATATATATTTAGAGAAAAATGAAGTGGCAAAGGGAAAGAGTGAATGGAAAGAGAGGCCTGCTATTTTAAATAGGGCGATTAGGAAAGGCCTCACAAGTGAAGATTCAATCCTCAGTTTGTCTGACTTGAAAATCCTGCTGTCTCAGAATCAGAATAAAGAAGAAAAGGAGCCCATTCAGACTCCAGACCAACCATCCACTTTCTTCTATTTGCTCTTCTAATCAGTGTTTAGACAGATTCTCTGTTGGTTTTGGTGCCCCAAACATGCCTTCTCTGCCTCTCTTCTTGTTTAGTTAGTTTCTACAACATCTTCAGACCTCCGCTGAGCTCTTCCTTTTCTCAAGAACTCAGATTCCTCAAGACTAAGTTTGGTGACCCTCTTATATTCTCCCAAAGCTCTCTGAACTTAGCCCTATCCCAGCAATTATCTTAAATGTACCACAGCTATCAGTTTACATGTTTGACTACTTTTCCAGACTATTAGGCCCCTTGAAGGCAGGGATTGTGTCTTGTTCACCATACGTGTTGAATGGATGTATGCCTAGTACAATTTGAGGGCAGAAATGGTGAAGATCTAAAAGTCATTTTTGGACCAAAGATAGTAAGTGCTGTAAGAAAAATATAGTTGGCACCAAAAAATCAATTTGGAATAGAAGACTGTGGGACAAGGACCAGAGCTAAAAATATGACAGACACTATCTGAACACAAAAGACTAAAGGCAGTGAAAAAACACTGAACAATCCTAAAGTCATTACTACTTGTTTTGAATGCATAAGATGTTTCCTTATATACCAGATTAATCCTATAAAATTATTTTGCTGATTATTTCCTGAGCACAAAAGGCTAGGCAATAGAAAAAGGCAGCCTAGGAGAGGGCTGCTGGATAGTATAGGGAAATTAGGTTGGAATTCACAGTCTTCTAGAGATGGGTCATAAAGCTAAGTACTGTCACAAAGAGAAAAAATGTAGGAAAAACAATTATTTCACTAACTCTTAGCCGTATCTAGCTCTACCATATCTTCCTTGCACTGAATTTTTCATCATATATTAGAGAAGAAATTCTTTGAGAAGCTAGCAGAGAGGTATAAAGTCAATATCACCAAAGGACAAGCTGTAGACTACATATCGCAAGTAACGCTACAAATATACTCATTTACTTAATTTTTCACAGCTAAATGAGAAATTACCATTCACAAATTAATTTAAATCTCTATATTGTTTATTATACTCCTTTTCACCAGCTAACTGCATTTGTCACATTTTTTATAGTTCACTCCTTCCTGAAAGATTCAAACCTTCTTCAGCATCCTCACCAAAGAATAAAAAAAGAAGGAAGGAAGAAAGGAAGGAAAGAAGGAAGGAAGGAAGGAAGGAAGGAAGGAAGGAAGGAAGGAAGGAAGGAAGGAAGGAAGGAAGGAGGGAAGGAAGGAAGGGAGGGAGGGAGGGAGGGAGGGAGGGAGGGAAGAAAGAAAGAAAGAAAGAAAGAAAGAAAGAAAGAAAGAAAGAAAGGAAGGAAGGAAGGAAGGAAGGAAGGAAGGAAGGAAGGAAGGAAGGAAGGAAGGAAGGAAGGAAGGAAGGAAGGAAGAAAGAAGAAGAAAGGGAGGGAGGGAGGGAGGGAGGAAAGAAGAAAGAAGGAAACAAAGAAAGGAAGAAAGGAAGAAAAAAGAAAAGAAAAAAGACGTAATCTAATACCTGCCCTGGAAGAAAATATTGTGCAAAAAGGCCAGAAAGATATGTCTGGGAGCTCAACAGGGGAGATGTATTCATGGCTCAACTTTTATGTCTTCCTTTATGTGTGAGAAAGCATTCTGGCCGTGGAAGGAGGGGCTTCTTTCTATTCTTTTGTTCATATATTATAGATGATTTTTAAATAAACTTCCAATTTAATTGGTGTTTAGGAAAATAATTCTTTACTCCTGAGATAAAGGATTATTTATTATAAATTTAGCAAAATGGTTTATTTTGTTTTCATTTAAAGAACTACAGCTTAAATCCAATCCTAATGAAATCCCCATAATTCAAATAACTTTAGCAGTTATACAAAATTGTTCCTAATTGATAAATATAATGATGGCCAGTTAATGATTTCTCACTGATCTTGTAAATTTTAAAAATGAAAGATGGGCTTTTTTCTGAGATATTAAAAGTCTCTTTAAATTAGATCCAGGACGCCTTTTGCTCTGTAATTTTTCAATATATTTCAACGCAAAGTCAACAAACAGTGCTTAGTTTCACAGAATATGAGTTTTTACAAAGTTACACACTTTTTCTTCAGTCTTACTGTAAGCTAGCTCTTACTTATGCAATGGATGCAGTATTATTGCATGGCTTCTCCCATTGAGCCAAATTGTCACTGAGAAACTTGTTTGCATAATCGTGCTAACCAACAAGATAACATGGCTTTCTTCAGAAAAATCCCCCGTGTATAGGTAAAACAAAAACAAAAACATACAGCATGTAAGTATTTGCTGGTGATCTGTTAGCTCACTAAAGCGACACTTATGAAGGCTAACATAACGAGTAAGTGTTACATGATTAGCTAAGGAACTCTTATACAGTATAAGGTACCAAGTGAAATACTTTGAATAACTTAGGGGTTCTATTAAAGAATGTTCTGATCATATTTGTCCCCAAAGGACAAAAACTTCATTTATTTAATTTTTAAAAGGTATGCTAAAATTATTGATAAGAGAAACAATCTCTAATACAGGTATACTACTAAGCTAATACTTGTACTCCATAAAAATTCAGTCTCAAACTTGGCTGGGTCCACAGGGCTAGCCAGCAATCCTCCCATTCCGTCTGCCTTTCCCCTCTGCAAATATCCCATACCTTTACCACTCTTCTCAAGCTTTCAATCTCATCTCTTTTCTTCTAACTCTCAGAGGATAACTTCATCTCCAATTTCATAGAGAATACAGACCCAAAAGACAGGAACTCCCTCAACATTTTATTTCCATCTGTCCAATTCTGGCCATATATCAAGGGGATCTGTACCCACAATCATCTTTCATCTTTCACACAATTCACTCTATTTAGGTCTTTTACTGAGAACAAGTTCTCCCATTAAAAAGTAATTTCTACAAGAAAATAAAATTTGTTTTTGGAGAGATGTGGTTTCCTGAAACACATTTCAGCACACTGTTTAATTAAAGGTTTTTCTTAAAGAAATTCAAAAGCAAGTCTCTCATTTATTCACTTATCTCACTTATTCAGCCACCTCTGACACAATACTAGTTACAAAAGTCGTTATCAAGATTATTTATAATTCTCAAAGTACTTCACCATTCAGGCTAACCAAATACCCTTTACCATGATTAGGGAGTCTTTGTTTCTTACTGTGGTCACACAGATAAAATGTTACATTCAAGCTTTAGCATCTGAATATATATGAAGAAAAGCAAAATATAAATACATTGATACTTGATTTAAAAATAACTTCAATCCCAAATTATGGTGAGTAAAAAAGAATTAACTAAAAATAAGAATGGGGGAAAAAGGGTGAAAAAAGAAAGAAAATAAGATTAAAAGAGAAATAGATAAGACAGAAAGAAAACTAGCTTTACCTACTTTTCACTTAAGCTAGTTCACTGTACTATTCACTCTCTATGTTGAATTATCCGATTAATCACTGTTCAGAGTCCTTCATCCTTATACTTTAGTTTCCTTAGACAGCAATCTCATACAATATCAATACAGTTTCCTTAAGCTATAGCAGGAAACCATAACAGTATTTTCTCTAGTGTTTCATACTCAGAAGTTCATTTTCTTTCCAGAAAATCTTTTCTTAATTATAAAATTAATAGAGTCAATCTCCAAAACCCAGTTCATAATTTTCCAATTCTACCTAATTCTTCTGCTTCAATTAGAAGTGTATCATGAAGTAAAACTAAAACACTGAGACAGAATGATCAGCGTAAGAAAAATATTAAAAGGAGAGGATGTTACAGTGTTTGCATATATATAAAGATAGCCTTAAAGAAAGAATATAAATAGAAAAAAAACTATCCTTCATTAATATAAGTAGGAAATTGGAAATGCTGTTTCAAATGCCCTCAATTTTCTTCTCATATGAAATTCTCTTGTTTTCATATATACATATATGACAAAACAATTCTTTATCCTATTTCAATATTGTTATCTAAACACTGTACTGTGTCAAAAATTGAAACAATTTACCTCAAAAAATTTCTTTCTGTAAGTAGCTTTGTGGCTTATAGTTACTTTAAAAGATGGAAACTTCCATAGAGTTGGTAATTTACAGACTGATTTTATAAAGAATATAAAGCATAAGACACCCAGAGTTCAATTCCTCAATGTCTGTTCTTCTACTGAATTATAATTCAAACCCATTTTTTAGGTGTTACGACATTAAACTTATATTACTATCAGTTATAATTGACATATAAGTTATTTGTTCCTACCTGAGAACTCCATCTACTTGGTCTTTGGTGTAGCCTTTTCCACTTTCACCACTACCAAAGGAGCTGTCCTTTGTGCAATTAGGCTTGCTTTGATCACTACTACCTGGCGGTTTTCGGCAATGAGGGCTATTTCCAGCAGTGCTTCCATTTTTCATAATTATTTCCAATAGTGCTGTGGAAAGATACAGAAAGCATACTATCTCTGTTTACATAAAGGTACATACACATGGTCTTGAGAAAAAAGTTATAAAGCTGACAAATTGTGTACTTTAGAAAGATACACCATAGGGTCTTTTAAAATAAATAGCAAGCATTCCCTTATGTACTTAGCTGTTGACAGACTACTGATCACCATTTAGAAGTAGAATATTAAGAAGTTTAATGTTAGTAACTCAAAATTACTATCATCCAATAACTTATGACATACTTTTATTTGTCACATCATGGTGAAACTGCAGAATACCAAAGAAAAAGATAGTCCTTAAAGTAGCCAATGAGATTACCTAAAAAGAAACAGAAATTAGACTTCCTATTTATTTCTCAGCAGCAACAATGGCAGCTAAGTGAGTAATATCTTCAAAATACTTAGGGAGAATAACTGTCAACTTGAGTTCATTTTCTGGAAATTGGATAAGATTAAAATAAAAACATTTTCAAACAAACAAAAACTGAGACAATTTACCACTAAGATTTCACGAGAAGATACTTAAAGTACATATTTTGAACAAAAGGAAAATGCTTGCAGACAGGCTGAGATGTAAAAGGGAATGGACATCATGAGGTACAAATACTGCGGAGCAAACACTGTGGTAACGTGTGAGTAAATCTAAACCGAGTCTATATAGCAACAGTATATGTCTAGGATCTCCTATAAAATACTGGAGAGGCACCGAAGAGGGGTAGAGAGAATATATGAAATAAGAATGGCCGTGTATATTCATAATGATTAAAGATGGGAGGGTGGTAGGGATTGATTTAACTATTCTCTCTCCTTTTGGGTATGCTTGAAACTTCCCATGAGTTAAAACTAAATATTGAAAAAAAAAAAAATCAACAGAACTAAAAGGAAAAAACAGAGAAACCCACCTTGACAGTAAAAGATTTTAACACATTTTTAACCCACAACTGACACTGGGTCGATTAAATAATCACTAAGGATACAAATGACATAAACTTCTAATTTATCAAGTTTGATCTAAGAAACATAAAGTAATTATATCCAACGAATGTGAATATTCATTCTTTACAGGCACACAAGGAATGAAAATTGACTATATTATATAACTAGACCATAATATTATCCTCTTCAAATCTCAAAGAATTAGTATTATAATATACTACAATCTCTAAGCAAAATGCATTTAAGTGAGAAATCAATTACAAAAATGTAACTAGATCACAAATGAGTTGGAAAGGAGAAGAGTCTAGAGAAACTCGTGTATCAAAGAAACAATCATAATATAAACAAGAAAATAGAATTGAAGAAAAATGAACATACTACATACCAGATTGGGACAACTGGAGAGCTATATGAAAAACAATGAATCTGGACCCCTTCTTCACACCATACACAAAAATTAGCTCAAAATAGATCATACACCTATATGTAAGAGCTAAAACTATAAAACTCAGAAGAAACTATAGGAGTAAATCTTTGTGACTTTGATTTAGTCCAAAATTCTTAGATTTGACAAATTAAGTAAAGTGGCAAAAGAAAAAACAGAGAAACTGTATCTTACCAAAATTGAAAACTTTTGCCCCTCAAAGAATATCATCAATAAAGTAAAAAGACAATCCACAGAATGTGAAAAAATATTTACAAAATCATATATCTGAAAGAGACATATATCTAGAATATATAAAGGATTCTTACAATTCAATAATAAAAAGACCAAAAACTCAATTAAAAATGGGTAAAGGATCTGAATAGACATTCTCCAAAAATACAAGTGATTAGTAAGTACATGAAAAGTTGCACAACAATAGCCACTAGGCAAATGAAAATTAAAACTACAATGAGATACCACTTTACATCCACTAGGATGACTGGATGACTATCATCAACAAGATGGACAATAACAAGTGTTGGCAAGGATATGGAAAAATGGGAACCCGTATACATTGCTGGTGGTAATGTAAAATATGTCCACTTTGAACAATCATCTGGTAGTTCTTTAAAAGATTAAACATATAGTTACTATTTGACCCAACAATCCTATCCCTGGGTGCATACCCAAGAGAAATGAAAACATACATGTATACAAAAACTGGTTCACAAATGTTCATAAGAGTATTGCTCATAATAGAAAAAATTTGAAACAACTGAAATGTCCATCAACTTATGAACGGATAAATAAAATGTGATATGTCCATATAATGGAATATTATTTGACAATTTAAAAAATGAAGTATTGATATATTTTACAACATGAATGAACCTTGAAAACATGCTAAGTGAAAAAAGCCAGTCACAAAAGACCACATATTGTATGATTCCATTTATATGAAATGTATAGAATAGGCAAATCTACAGAAACAGAAAGATCAGTTGTTGCCAAGGATTACTGGGGAGGGAAGAATAGAATTGGGGAGAAATGAGGAGTCATTACTAGTGAGTATGAGGTTTCTTTCTGTGATGAAGAAAATGTTCTAAAATTAATTGCTGTAATGGTTGCACAACTCTGTGAACCCACCGAATGGTATACTTTAATTGAATGAATTGTAAGGTATGCGAGTTACATCTCAGTAAAGCTATTATATATATATATTTTTTTAAATCCAGCAGTGTCATTGCCCCATGGCTTGTGGAATCTCAGTTCCCTGACAGGGGACTAAACCCAGGTCACAGCAGTGAAAATGCTGAATCCTAACCACTAGCATACCAGGGAACTCCTGATAATTATTCTTAATATTTTACATATGAGAAATTTCTTCCATATCTTTTTCCTAGCTAATGCATGCAAGAGGTCACCAAAGACATAAAATATTCAGTTTTTATAACAATCTAGCTGTAGATGGTACAGAAAGGCTCTCAATTAGACACCAATCTAGTAGTTATTAACAATATAAGAATAACATATAGTTAATTTTTAACTATAGTTTAGTTCATATTTAATGCAATCACATTAACCTTGAGAGCAGAAGCCAGCACGGTCTAGTGGGTAGTGGCTCACAACTTTTTTTTTTTTTTTTTTTTTTTACAACTTTTTAACGTGAAAAATTTTGTGGAAATTCTGGGAAGACAGCAGCTTACATTTTAAATCTCATAAATTAGAGCAATTAGACAGCAAAATCAAAACCTCATGTACAAAATCCCAAAATACAAGAAGGTGGGGACAAGCCACCAATAGTTACAAGATCTATGTGGGTAGTATCATCTGTGCAGGAAAAAACAGAGTACAGCAACAGGGCATTTTACTAGTCCACAGGACAAAATAACTGCAAAATAGCCAACAGGAACTCTCTATGAAGCAGAGCAGGTGAAAATGAGAAAAGTGAATAAAAAGGAATGGGTTTTGCTCATTACAATAGCATGTGATTGAAAGGGTTCACAATAAACTCTTAAGGGCATCCAGTCACTACAATTCTCAAAACTAATCAGACAAAGCTCTCCTCCAGAACAAAGCCACACCAAGAAGAAGCTGCTGGGAACAGGATCCAAACTGAAGAGAAGAGAGGCAATAGAAAAAAAAAAAAAAAAAGCGAAATTCCAGATAAAGTGGGGAAGGAGAAAGGAGTGAGGAGATCTTATATAGCAAGGTTACATACTTTCAAACATTACACAGAAACCGGAGAAGATCTCTGTGTATTTAGAAAGGCTAACGAACTTCACATAAAAATGAATAAAAGAAAATGATAGAAGGGAAATCTGATAAAAAGTTACATTAAAAAAAAAAGAACAGGATAAATCTCTGAACACAATGAAAGCACACCACAAAGACTTGCCAACAAAATAGGTAAATACTATAACCTACTATTTCAAAACAAGCTGAAAAGACTTTTAAAAATTATTCACAATACAAAAGAACAACATAAATTAGAATTAAAACCCCCCAAATTATCTACCCATAGCTTAGGTGATAAAACTCAGGAGACAAAAAAAAAAAAAAGGAAATATCAATTCAGAAAAGAAGAATTAAACTAGAAGAAACAAAGAGTTAATAAACACAACAGAACTGCTGTGTAAATGAAAGAGAACATAAAAAGGACCATTTTTTAATTAAAACAAATGAAAAAGGCAAAAAATTAGAAAGAAAATGGCAAATATCGAAGATAGTTAAAGAAGATCCAACATACATATAATGAGTCCTGAAGAAGAAAAATAAAGGAAAATAAACCAATATAACAATAATTGGAGAAAACTTTTCTGATATAAAAATAAAACCATCTGAAACCACATAATGAAAGGGCAAATCATGTACCTAAGAATACTGACCCAGAAAAACCAACATCAAGATATACTCTAGTAAAATTAATTGGGCATCTAGTCAAAAAGATTTTCAAATGGCTTATTCTCTTATAAAGAAAATCTGATTGTCATCAGATTTTGCTCATCAGTAGTACTTGCATAAAACAACAGAAATATATATTTAGATACCTAAAGAAAGAAAATTTGAGCCAAGGATTTTGTATCCCTCACTAATTTCAAGCATTAAGATCCACAGCTGAACTGTTTTCAACATTCCAGAACTTAGGGAGCATAGTTCCCACAAGGCCTTCCTAGAAATCTACTAGAGAACAGGCTTTAGGAATCCAAAATTAGACATACAATGACATAAGGACTGATGGTGAACATTAAATGTACAGTGACCTATTGAGTTAAAACTGAACAACAATTAAAAGAGAGCACAGAGTATGTAATAATAATATGCTCTGACACTGTAGATGGGTTCAAATATTTTTTAAATGGTAGGCTTCCTCTGTCTTTCCTTTAACTTGTAAAAAAAAAAAAGATTATTTGTCTTCTCTTCCTTTCATTTTCATTTGGCAGCTGAAGCCTGGACCAAAGAAACTTATTGGGACCAAGGAAGCACTCATAGCCAAAAGCATGGCTGAGCTTGATAGGCCTGCACCAATGGGATCAAAAAATGCAACTCATTACATACAGGGGGAAAAATGAACAAATAAGTAAATTGATAATAACGAGAGCCACATTTCTTACAGTCAGAAAATGGAATTACAGGGGGCTTCCCTAGTGGCACAGTGGTTAGGAGTCTGCCAGCCTATGCAGGGGACATGGGTTCGAGCCCTGGTCTGAGAGGATCCCACATGCCGCGGAGCTGCTAGGCCCATGCACCACAACTACTGAGCCGGCACTCTGGAGCCCATGAGCCACAACTACTGACTGAGCCCATGCACCACAACTGCTGAAGGCTGTGTGCCTGTAGCCCATGCTCTGCAGTAGGAGAGGCCACCGCAATGAGCGGCCCACATGCCACAGCGATCAGTGGCTCCCGCTCGCCACAGCTGGAGAGGGCCCAAGCGCGGGAGTGAAGACCCAACACAGCCAAAAATAAATAAATAAAATAAAATTTTAAAAAAACAAAGAAAATGGAATTACAATTATGAAAACGCAGAAGGTTAGAATGAACCCTGTGGACTTTAAATGGAGGTGTGTGAATCTTTGCACAGACTGCAAAACTAATATAGATTAAATTACTACAGGCATGTGTATACCCACAAACATATATAACACAGATATACATATACATACATGCAACATACACACACGTACATGCATTCATACATACATATATTTCTCTTTTTTAAAAGATTTATTTATTATTATTATTTTGGGGGGCAGCATTGGGTCTTCGTTGCTGCACGCTGGCCTTCTCTGGCTGTGGCAAGAGGGGGCTACTCTTTGTTGTGGCGTGCAGGCTTGTCATTTCAGTGGCTTCTCTTATTGCGGAGCACAGGTTCTAGGCGCGTGGGCTCAGTAGTTGTGGCTCACAGGCTCTAGAGTGCAGGCTCAGTAGTTGTGGCGCACGGGCTTAGTTGCTCCTCAGCATGTGGGATCTTCCTAGACCAGGGATCAAACCCGTGTCCCCTGCATTGGCCGGAGGATTCTTAACCACTGTGCCGCCAGGAAGTCCCCATACATATATTTCTTAGCTCTACCAAGAGGACCTAGAGGCAATGACACACCTGTAGCAACGAGCTTATCAAGTGTCTATATCTTAGTTTCTAAGTACCATTATCCACTAAAAAGAATCAGGACTCCTGGAGAGAGAACTGATTCCCAGGGCAGAGAAAGTAAAAAGTAAGCCTGAAAACTTTTTTGTGCCAGAAAGTAAGGAAGTTCAAAGAATGATGAGGACATGGCAAAAAGACATAGCAGCCAGCTTGAAGGGGCTCCTACTGACTAAATCTGAGGCAATTTGAGCATCAAAATGAATAACGATAATAATGGATTAAATAGGAATCCATGAATCCATACTAATAAATAAAGTGGAGTGCCAACTAATAAACTGCAGAAGAAATAATGGAATAAAAAAACCAACATGTGGCAACCATCAGAAATTTATTCTGGAAAGAATCATCAATGGATGCTAAAAGGAGTTAGTGAAAGTTTGTTGTGGAACAGGACATTTACAGTTTCAAAGTATTTTCCCACAAAATATTTATTAATTACAAGAGGGGGGAAAAAAAGTAAGTTTAAAGTGGAGAAACCTAGTAACCACCAACTTCACCAAGTGATCAAAGTTAACCTCACCAGTAAGGACCAAATCAACATAACATGTCTCCTGATAAGTTACACGAAGAACATGGTATGCCTGCCAAAGATTCATATGAGGAAATGTCAGCCAAACCCAAATTGAGGGAAAGTTCTATAAAATATCTCGTCTGCACTCATCAAAAATGCCCAGATCAAGAAAGAAAAGAAAGGGGATATAAACTGGTACAGCTGCTATGGAGAACAGTATGGAGGTTCCTCAAGAAACTAATAATAGAGCTACCATATGATCCAGCAATCCTACTACTGGGCATATATCCAGAGAAAAACATGGTTCAAAAGGATACATGCACCCCAATGTTCATTGCAGCACTGTTTACAACAGCCAAGACATGGAAGCAACCTAAATGTACACTGATAGCTGAATGGATAAAGAAGATGTGGTACATATATACAGTGGAATATTACTCAGCCATTAAAAAAGAATGAAGTAATGTCATTTGCAGCAACATGGTGGACCTGGAGATTATCATACTAAGTGAAGTAAGTCAGACAGAGAAAGACAAATATCATGCGGTATCGCTTACATGCGAAATCTAAAAAAGATGATACAAATGAGCTTATTTACAAAACAGAAAGAAACTCACAGACTTAGAGAATGAACTTATGGTTTGCTTACGGGGGGCTGGGGTTGGGGAGGGATGGATTGAGAGTTTGGGACTGACATGTACACATGGCTATATTTAGAATAGATCACCAACAAGGACCTACTGCATAGCACAGAGAACTCTGCTCAATACTCTGTAATAACCTAAATGGGAAAAGAATTTGAAAAAAAGAACAGATACACGTATATGTATAACTAAATCACTTTGCTCTACAGCTGAAACTAACATAACATTGTTAATTGTTTGATTAAACAAGCAATTGTTAGTCCACTATACTCCAATATAAAATAAAAATTTTAAAAAAGAAAAAAGATATCTAGAGAACAAAATATGCCAAATAAATGCAACATATGTCCTTTTTGCTATCAAAAACATAACTGGGAGAACTGGCAGAATCTGAATGAGGTACATGCATTAATTTCATGAATCTGATGGTTATACTGTTGTTATGTAAGAGTGTCCTTGTCTTAAAAAACATACACTGAATTATTTAGGGGTAACAGGACATCATGTCTACAACTTACTGTTAATTGGTTCAGGAAAGAATATAATAACAAATTGTGTATGTGTGTGGGTGGGGGAGAGAGAGCAGGGAGAGAGAGGGAGGGCACGATAAAGCAAATGCAGTAAATATCAAATAGGAAGCCTAAGTGAAATGTACATGGGGAAGTCTACACTATTTTTAAGACTTTTCTGTAAGTTGGAAAGTATTTCAGAATTTTAAAAAAGCTAAAATAGGGAGGGAAAATAGAGAGAGTATATGAAAAGAAAATATAACTTTTCAGTAATTTTTATCAGTGAGGTAGTATTGGTAATATTACACTGAAACTATTGTGTATATGATGTGGCATAAAGCAAATAAATAATCATGACATAGTCTATCATTTGCCATGGCCTTGAAAACCAGGATTACTACTGTGGAAGGAAAAAAGTAGAAATAGAAGTGAGAAAAGTTTAAACACCCCAAAGTGCTTAACTTGAATTGGACTTACTAGTATAAACTTATTAAGCTGTTTTAGCTTAAAAAAAAAAAAATTCCCTAGTCTGTACACTGAAAAGGCTCAGAAACAATGAACAATCTATTAGCCACAGCATCCTTAGTACCAGATTGTGATACTGAAACACCATTTTCCACTAAAAGAAACCAGGGCTTACTGGTTTATGGTTGGAGATACGGTTGATTCCAGGTCTAGTATAGGGAATATGTAAGAGGAACCTGAAACTTTCTGTTATACCAGAGAAAGGAAACTATTAAAGACTATTGGTGTAAAGCAATTATACTCCAATAAAGATGTTTACAAATAAATAAATAAATAAAGACTATTGGGAATGTGTCTATAGGACTCAGGAGCTAACCTAAAGGTGTTCCCACTGGCCAGATCTAAAAAAAAATATTATCTGCCTTTGGAAAAGGGGAGCCAACTCCTTTTCTTGAAAACTGATAAAAGCAGTCAAGCACTTATCATATATCCTGCCTTTCCTATATGAACTGCACCACTGTGTAACCCTAAGACAGGTGAGGGGAACGTGTCTCTTTATAGAAGTATTTCAGCCAATAAAAGAAAAAATTATTTTTTAAAAATGGTTAAAGCCAGATGTGAAAGTGGTTATATGTGTTTATATTTGCAGGTGTCCACAAAGTCCCTATGCATGCTAATTAGAAGTCATCTGTACATTCCCTTTCATTCTTAGCACAAACACATTCTCTCATGGACATCTTTCATGTTAACAGCTAGATGCTAGACATTGCTAAAGCAGGATCATACAGGTGCTTTAAATTTTCAAGTTATTATGATACTGAAAATCTTTCTACAATTTCATGCATAGGAGCTGTGCTTAACAATGGCTGTGTGTATACATGCACTCATGCCAAGCACTCTTTGGCTCCAGAAGAGTGAAAATTTGGACAAGTACCATTACCTCTGAGTCTCACTATCCAGTTTTATCATCTTAAAAACGGAATCAGCAAGGTTTTCTGGATTAACAATCACTGGAACCAATGCCTGAGAAGGTAATGTGATTCAGTTCAAATACTGCCAGAATTTAGAACACATTGGCCTTTTCTGATTTATTAAATGTCTTAGCTATCATATGAGATCTCACTTACTACAATAATGTGCAGTATTACAAACATTAGTTGGGCAGATACAGTACTTATAAACCAGATTACATTTACTTTTGGTTTTAAAACTATGCAACCTTATTTTATGTGTTCACTTTCCAGACAAACAGCTTTGCTTGTGGTTTTAATGTAATTTGTACTTACTTTAAGTATACTCTGTATTAAGGACCAGTGGAAAAATATAGTATTAAAAATGGTTATGTGGGGCTTCCCTGGTGGCGCAGTGGTTGAGAATCCGCCTGCCGATGCAGGGGACGCGGGTTCGTGCCCCGGTCCGGGAAGATCCCACATGCCGCGGAGCGGCTGGGCCCGTGAGCCATGGCCGCTGAGCCTGCGCGTCCGGAGCCTGTGCTCCGCAACGGGAGAGGCCACAACAGTGAGAGGCCCGCATACCACAAAAAAAAAAAAAAAAAAAAAAAAAAATGGTTATGTGGATAATCCAAAAGTGAAAAACCAAGATCTGTTTTTATTTCATAAGGTTCAGCTGCACACCTGTTATATATAATGTCCATCACTAGCAAAACCTAAAATAAGAACACATGATTTGAAAAAAGGATTTTTTCCTTCCTCCTCACACACTGGAAATAGCTTTTATTTGTGTGATTATAAAAGTAACGTTGGGGGCTTCCCTGGTGGCGCAGTGGTTGAGAATCCGCCTGCCGATGCAGGGGACACGGGTTCGTGCCCTGGTCCGGGAAGATGCCACATGCCGCGGAGCGGCTGGGCCCGTGAGCCATGGCCGCTGAGCCTGCGCGTCCGGAGCCTGTGCTCCGCAACGGGAGAGGCCACAACAGTGAGAGGCCCGCGTACCACAAAAAAAAAAAAAAAAAGACATAACAAAGTGAAGATCACTTATAAATCCCACAGAAGAAAAAAAAATCACTCAACCATTTTGGTATATTTAACTCTAGTTACTCTAGTTGGCAAGCTGTCTAGCTTTTTATATATTCTGAAACAAAATGAGAATAATCTACATATGATTATAGCCTACCTTTATTAAATTCATAATTCAATGTATATATCACTTTATAGCAATAAATCTAGGTCCACATCATCTTTATTTTTTAAGACCTTATTCAGAACTACTGCAATAGGGGAGAGAGAGCAGGCTGAACTCTGAATTATTCATTAAGGCAGCTGGGAATTTGTAGCCAATAAGCAGGGTGAGGTGGGTCAGTGGATGGAAAATTACTGAGGCACATCCTCGTTTTTAACAGGTGCCTAGTATATGAATGCAATGCAATTTATTTAATCAATTCCCACTGATGGACTCTTTCCAAATTTTTGCTACAGTGACAACCCTTATACATACATTTTTGCACACTTGTCCTATTATGGAAAAACTTCATTTGTGAATATATTACCATGAAAAGGCTTACAGCTATAACTTTTTCATTTATTTATTTAACAAATTGTCTTCATTGATGAGGGAATAAAATTATATAAACAAGTATTATTCCAGAAGATCTAGGCTTTACAGATGCCACAAGTATATGCAAAACACTGTTAGACACCCAATGAGTAGAAAAGATGATTAACATTAAAATAGTTCCTGACAGCAGGAGAGGAACAACTATATACATAAATAATACAAGGAATAAATGCAAGGCAAGGAGAACTACATGTTAACTAAGAAGGGAATGAGTGGTTGAATCCAAATGGAGATTAATCCTAACTTAAGGTAATTATTTTATGCTTAAATAGGTAACTAAAAAATGACAGAAAAGAGACGAATACTATATTGTTAACTCCAAGGCACCATCCAAATACTTTTGCCATAGTATTCAATAGTAATACATGAAATTCTTATAACTCTTAATAAAATAACCTTGTAATAATCCTGTGAAGACTACAGATAAAACTGCGGCCCAGGAAAGGAAAGGGGAATGACAGGAATTGAGCCATTTTTGTGTCCAGCAGATACTTTCTATTTCATTCTTCTAGAATGTAAGCTCCCAGAGGATAAGAACTCTGTCTTATTGTTCACTGACTCCCTAGTTCCTAGAACAGTGCCTGCCACAAAGAAGTATGGATTCACTAAATATTTGTTGAATAAATATATCCCCTAGATGAGGAAACTGAGGATCAGAAAGACAGTTATGGATGTAGGGGCACAAAACCATTAAATTAAGGTTCAAACCAAATTCAGTATTCTTTCTTCAAGTATAATGTCTGAAATAGTTTGGTTATTAGCTGAAATTAGGAGATCATTTTATAACACTTGGTGCTATCAAAATAACTGTTCTGAATGTATAATTTACACTTGTCACTAAATTTTGATTAAGTCAGAAACAGAAGAAAACAGAATTGTCTTGAAAGGAATAGGCTGGATAATACTCCAGATGTGAAATGACAGTTTTAAAAGCTTTATTTTACCAATTTAAGTGCAACAAAGGGGGACAGAACTTTGAATTTTTTATCAGATTTAAATTTAAAAATAATGCAGCAAAAAAAAAAAAGAAGAAAAATCTACACACATATGTCTCATCTGAGGGGAAAAATAAAAAGAGGACTATTTTAATTGCTATTGTGCAGATAGATGCTGCAAATTATACGTGAGTTATCCATTCAACAAAGTAGACACAGGATGGCCTTTTTTGAAGCTGGAGGCTGCCATTTGGTTCAAATTACCATGAAGTTCTTGAAAATAATTAAAATGCTTTTCTCTGAAAAATAAAAATCTATACTTCAAACTGCCTGCCGATTAGTATGAAACACTGAAGTGTTAAAATACCAATGTGTAGAGATATACATATATCAATCCTTTCAAACATAAACCAAACTCACAGTAGGAAAATATTTGAAAGCTGTAAAATTCAATTTGCTTAGAAGTCCACTGCAATAAATAAACTGTAAAATAATATTCTCAACTAAATACTTAGAAAGCAACGATGTCCTAGATTCATTTGAAGATGCTTTTCCTCAAGGGAAACTCTCGCCAGTTTTTTAAAGTGGTTTATCAATCAGACTTCTCACCTGGCAAGAATAAAACGTGTAAAGAGGACTGCAATTCTGGAGTTTAGCTAGAACTTAGTCTCACATCTCCTCATTCACTATATAAAAATAAGAGAAATCAAAATGCAATGTTTTATTTTGCCTATCTTAGCACGAAAACACATTCATCAAAACTCTGAGTTATAAAGATTTGAGGGTAGTCTAGAATAGGTGAAATTCAGGTATAAAAATTTTAAATTCCCTTTTAACCAATAGCTTCAATTCCCTTCCACACTAAATATTTTATCAGGAACTTATACAAATGTTCTAGATCTTTCCCTCTCCTGAATTCTTAAATTATTCCAATAAACATCTTCTGAGAACATTCTATGTAAAATATACTTTAAATATTTGCACGTGACTTAGCTAATGTTCACATGGGCCCTGTGATGAAATCTTCCTTTTACTCATAACTAAACAAGGCTTGGCAACGCTAAGCAACTCATCCCTGGTTACAAAACTGTCAGAGGCAAAGTCTGCACCTGAATAAGGTCTTCAGACTACACCACAACTGTAATCAACCACTTTATTTGGTAATCACATATCACCATACAATACATTGTACTATTAACTTTCACTGTTATTTTCTTAATTTTCCCTACGTTCATGTCTTTAAGAGCAACGTTTTATGCTTTGATATCTTACAGTATCTTTAGTATTAGTAGATTGATTCAAGTTGCTTGTATGATAGAATTACAGACTACAAGTTTAAAAATTCTCAAAGCCTCACACTTGTTAAATGGAAATGATACCAAAATAATTGATTGCTGTTAAATGCCTTCCATGTATTAACTCATTTAATTCTCATAATAGCCCTATGAAATCAGTACCTTATTGTCCCATTTTGCAGACAAAAATGCTAAAAGCTAGAAAGGTTATCTAACTTACCCAAGATTAAAGTTACAGCTAATTTTGGGCAAGGCTTCAAAAGCCAAGGTATTCTGTCTCAAGTGGTTACATGCTCAATGTTAAAACTGTCCCTCTAAGACTAGACAATGACTAAATGAAATCATGTGTTCATACAGAAGAGAAATTCAAAAAATTTTAACTCTGGGCAATGATTTCTTGGATATGAAACCAAAAGCACAGGCAATAAAAGCAAAAATAGACAAATGGCCCTATATCAGACTTTAAAAACTCCTGTACATCAAAGGGAACAACAGAATGAAAGACAACCTACAAAATGGGAGAAAAAAAATCTGCAAATCACACATCTGATAAGGAGTTAATATCTAGAATATATAAAGAACTCCTACAACTCGACAACAAAAAAAAACCCCTAATTTAAAAATGGGCAAAGGACTTGAATAGTTATTTCTCAAAAAATGATATAAAAATGGCCAACAAGCAAATAAAAAGATGCTCAATATCATTAACTGTTAGAGAAATGCAAATCAAAACCACAATGAGATATCACCACACACTTGCCAGGATGGCTACTATCAAAAACCAAAATGCAAACAAACAGAAAATAACAAGTGTTGGTGAGGATGTAGAGAAACTGGAACTCTTGTGCACTGTTGGTAGGAATGTAAAATGGCGTTAACTGCTATGGAAAACAGTATGGCAGTTCCTCAAAAAAAGTGAAAACAGAATTACCAATATAATCCAGCAATTCCATTTCTGGGTATATATCCAAAAGAAGTGAAAGCAGGATCACAAAGAGGTATTTGCACACCCATGTTCATAGCAGCATTATTCACAGTAGCTAAGATCAGAAACTACAATCTATTCATAGATGATGAATGAATACCAAAAATGTGGTGTGTATATATATATATATATATATATATATATATATATATATATATATGCTATGGAATATTACACAGCCTTCAAAAAGGAACTCCTGTTATATTTATGCTACAACGTGGATGAACTTCAGGGACACTATGCTAAGTTAAATAAGCCAGTCAAAAAAGGCAAGTACTATATAATTCCACTTATATAAGTTATCTAAAGTAGCCAAATTTTTAAATGAAATTACAGTGGTGGCTGCCAGGGGCTGGGTAGGTAGGGAAATGGGGAACTGTTTAATTGTTATAGTTTTAGTTTTGTAAGACAAAATTTTGGAGATCTGTTGTACCACAATGTGAAAATGGTTAACACGACTGAACTATACACTTAGAAATGGTTAAGTTGGTAAATTCTGTTGTGTTTTTGCCACATAAAAAACAAAAAATCACTAACTTTTCTTTCATTTCCCTCTCTTGTCCTTCCTGATACAGTACTTAACAGCAGTGTAACAAAAAGGATAGAGAAAAGTACAGAATGCAAGGGCTTCAACAATGTATAAAAACATTAAAAAAACAACAACAAAATGAAACAGGTCTCCCCACATTCTTACTGACTGACTGATAATTTTTTTCTTAAACTGGAAATATCCTGAACCTCAAGTGAAAAAAGTATCCTATCGGCCAGACAATGGAGTGTAGTGGTGCTAGAGAACTCAAGTAGTATTCTGACTTTGCTACTAATTACTGTCTGACCTTGGGTAAGTTATTTTCATTCATTTACTCATTCATTCATCAAAAAGTCTGTTTCCATATGAGTAAACCTGGTCAAATGAATCCTAGGATTGTTCTGGGGAGTAAACGAAACAATTCATCTAAAACACTAGACACTTTGTAAGCGCTCAATACATGCTGGCTGTAATTACTTTATAGCCTAGAAAGCAGGACAAGAACAGCACTTCGACTAAAGGAAGTCCAGTACTCTATTCCTAAACACGTGCCTCATTTGCCGATAATTACGGTGCTATCGAATCGGATACTACTTAGCAAATCATTCCTGACTCTTATCATTCTCGTGCTCCTCTCTTCTAAAGAACTCTCTCTCGGAAAAGCAATGTCATCTCAGGTGTTCGAAAACGTCTGCCTTGGCAACAGTGTTTCCTGCCCCAGAGGCGGTGGAACCAGGGGCCTGTACATTAACCCCCAAGAGTTCCCCGTTCCTCTCACTTCATTAGGGGCCTAGACCTTGTTTGGGGCTGAAGATGAGGAGGGAGGGGGCCACACACCCACACACCCAGATATAAAGCCCCACTCTGGTAAGACAGGACCAGACGAATCTCCTGGAAGAATGACAGCTGGACATTTACGAAAACCGACCGGGGAACCGGCAACTCTCGCCTGCCGGCTGAGAGCCGGCATCTCGCAGGCAAGCCGGCGCGGAGGGAGTCTCGGGCGGCCCACAGTGGGCCCGGCTGGGTCGGTCAGGGCCGGGGCGGGGGTGTGTCAGGGAGGACCGTCCGGGGGCCCGGGCGGGCGGGGTCGTGGGGCCCGGGGGCCCCGCGGCTCCCAGACGGGCGATGGTGGGGCGGGGGCGGGCTGCGCGGCGGCCCGGGGACCGGCCGGGGAAGAAGGGGACCGAGGGCCTCACCGCGGGCCGAGGACAGTGGGTAGAGCTTCTCGGCCTTCTGCAGGAAGCGCTGGGCCTTCTCGCGGTTGCCGGCGTTCAGGGCCTCCCGGGCGATCTCGACACATTTCTCCGCCTCATCCCGGTTCCCCTCCATGGCTTGCGCCTTCTTCCGTTTCCTGCGGGAGCGCAGCGACGAGAGGCGGAAGCCGCCGTCGCCGAGGAGGCGAGGCCGGCCGGGGTTGGGGGCGTGCGGAGGCGAGCGGGGAGGAGCGCGGGCGACCGCGGCGGCGGGGCCCCGGCGCGCTGGCGGGCTCGCGGCTCCGCCTCCTCTCGGCGGCCTCCCCGCCCCCCGCGGGCCGCTACGGCTCGAGGCGCATCCCTCCCGGCCCCCGGACGCACCTCCCGGGCCCGATCGCCCGAGACGACTCGGCGGTCCCTGCCTGGCGCGGCCCGGTTCGGGGCCGACCGACCTGGGGGCCGGGGGTGCGGGCGATACCGGGCCGGCTGCCCGCCGTGGGGTTCCGCCGAGGCAGGGACCCGGCCGCCCGCAGCGGCAGTGCCGTGCCCCCTTACCTCCCGGGGCGGCCTGCTAGGGCGGCAGCCCGCCTTCCTATAGCGGCCGGGCGACGGGTCCGGGTAGGGACGTCCGTTTTTTCAGGAAGATTCCCAGGGATCGAAGGCCCCGCCTCTGGGCCCCCAGCCTCGGGAGGATTCCGTCAGGTGAGGTCCGCGCTTCCGGCACAGGTGTTCAGGAAGCCCAGGAGAGCTTCATTTGACCCTCACTCCTGTTTCATTGCCGTATTTCAGCGATACACCATTTTTCTGACCCAGATGCCATTAAACTTAGTACATCCGAGGTACAAAGCAAACACTTACATAATTTGTAGTTTGCACTTATTCTGGTGAAAACCACAACCCTAATAAGGCTTCATGACCGAAACAGGGCGGAAATCAGCTCTTCGGGAGCGTATTACCATCACATAAGTAAACTTGTTGGGCTTTCTCCCTTCTCCCATTTTAACATCACCCCTTGTGAAATGCTGTACCACGTCATGCTGGTCTCCTCGGTGAAGGGAAAGGGCCCACTTTTTGCTTGGTAATGTCCTCTTCCAAATTTCAAAAATTAAGAACTTGCCAGAAACCAAGTGTCGAAATGATCCGTACTACAAAATAACCATTTTCACACTATTCTCAGTAGAGATATTGTTAGCCATGCCAGCAAATATGAACTCAGGACTTTCATAGAAATCCTGATTCCCCTCTGTAAAACGGGAATAGCACGTCCCCCAAAGATGTTACTGTGTATTGAACAAATTCAAGTAGCCTTCAAAACAGCCTGCAGCACACAGAAAACACTATTCTCAGTCTAAACTGCAAGTTCCCTCCGTGGAGGTAGCTACGTACAGGACTCCCCTCCCTGCTGCTCACCTCTCCCACCCAACCCCACCACAGTGCTCTTGCGTAGTGCTGCTGTCAGTAACAGCAGACACAGCTAACAAACGGACATGGTCAAACTTAACCTAGAAAACAGCAGCCTGTCCCATGTTCCGGCTCCTGCTGAAGTTTAAAAACCTTTAATAGTTCATTACATAGTAGTAAAAAAAAAAATTATACTTGTGCCTTCTGACTCTGCTGACGTACAGAATTAACAGTTTAATTTCAAGGAAAGAAACGTGCTTAGGTTATTGCTGGATAAGATACCTATTCAAAACAAAGCTGTTCCTATTATAATCAAGCAGATTTTATACACAACTAGTTTGGGATATGACCTTTATTGAGCTTATCCACCGGAGTGGAAATAATGTCTGTACAAAACCAAATGTTTGTTACTATAACTTCTGCATCACAATTAAAATCCAAACAGTTTTTTAAAAACAGTCAACTCAATCAAAACCCACTACTTCAGAATCAATAGCTTCTTTGAAGCCACAGTAACACTTAAATATGGTTAAGACTCGAATGCAGAAATTTGGTTGGTTGGAAAGCTAATTAAACTTCCAACTTGCTCAAATAGAATTACAAAAAGGCAAAATTGTGTTTTTCACAGAGATACAGTCCACTGGAATCACCAACACTGGACAGCTGTTAGAGTATTTAGAGTCCTGAGATAATAAGGAATCCAGGCATCCTTTAGACAGTCTTCTGTTGTCCTTTCTTCCCAATCAGAGATTTGTGGATGTGTGGAATGACACCTGGAAGAAGGATAAAATAACACAGTACTTTAAAACCAAGATCGTTTATGTTCAACTTGGAAGACGTCTTTAAATGTGAGACTGAAGTGTGCAGAGTAAAAATTCAGAAATACAGATATCAAATTTCATGATGCAACGATACTACAGATCACTGAAACTATACTGTGTCCTCTTCTAGACTGAAAATTACTAGTGGGAATTAAAGCAAAGAATTCTTTTCTCTAAAGAAATTAAAATTTTAGTATTTACATACCACCACCAGCAATTGTAGCCTTGATGAGAGAGTCCAATTCTTCATCTCCACGAATAGCAAGTTGCAAGTGACGAGGGGTAATACGTTTTACCTTCAAGTCTTTTGATGCATTTCCTGCCAATTCAAGTACCTAGAAGACAGAATGTAATCAATCTCCCTCCCGCTTTCCTTATCTTCAAGATCCTGACAAGAATCAAAGCCTCATGAACGTGTATCTACCAAGTGTCATCTCCCCCACTACCTGCATGGCAAGATACGCAAAAGCTATAAAGCGGGCACGCGATTTTATTTCCTGAAGCCGCAAACTCAAGCCCAGTAGGATCCCATCGTGAACACCAGCCCCCTCTAGCGTTCTCAGAAGCTTCTCGCCGCGTTTAGAGCCTGGGAGTTTTCTTGCATCACTTTCCTCCTTCCCTCCTGCCGCCTCCCCCCTACCCCCCCCCAATCTTTCCCAGATTATACGCGTACACCCATTTACCTCTGCGGTGAGGTACTCCAGGATGGCTGCGCTGTACACAGCGGCAGTCGCGCCCACACGTCCATGGCTGGTCGTCCTAGATTTCAGGTGTCGATGAATACGGCCCACCGGGAACTTTATTTTTAGCATACACAAACATAAATGCACAAAGGTAGACGGGCCAAAGATGGTAAAATTATACGCGCGCCAAAGCAAGGGGAACGGACGCTGGTGCAGCAACGCGCCCCAGCACCCACACACGTGATCGCCCCCCTCCCTGATATTTATTGTATCGGTAAACCAAGTCGCGACACCGTCACCCACGCAAAGACGAAACGCTCATCCAGACTGATGATAAACAAGAGAGGAAAAGGAAGGAAAAACGCCACGATTCCCAGACTGCACGAACCACCACTGACCTGCAAACCGGCTCTCTGCGAGCGGGAAACCGCCTTTGTCTTGGCCTTTCCGGAGTCCTTCCCAGCCTTACCGCCAGCCTGCGGCGCGCACACGCCCGCGAGCGAAGAAGGAACGCAGAATATAGGATTACCAGGGCGGCGCGCCCCTCCCCCACCGCGGCGCGGCCCGGTTGCGAGCGCGGCCCCGTGCCCAGCCGGGGTCTTCGGCCCGCCGCGCGCCGCAGGGGCGACCCCGCCCGCCCGACCCGCGCTGCGCGCCCGCCGCGGCCGCGCGCCGCCGTCCACCCGATCGCCGCCCGCCGGCCCCCAGCGGCGCTGCGCGCGCCACCCAACCGTCGCCGCCCGCCGCGAGATCGGAGGCTGCTCCGCTCGCCGCCGACAAAACACCTCCCCCCGCTCTTCCAAATCCTGTCTCCGCGCGTTCCCAGCCGTTGCCGCTTCAACCCCATCTCCGTTTGTAACGGGTTTTTCTCCCGCCAGCAAAAACCCGCGGAGTCTTCGAGCGCCTCCACCAAGTTTACCATTTCAAATTCTGCTGAAGCTCAAACAAGCAAGGCAGAGAGAGGACTAGTCAAACACCCAGCGAGAACCCGCCGCCTACTCCTTCGTCGCACCGCGATTCAAACTGCGCTGTCTCCCGCCTTCCCCGCTCCCTTTATACTGCAGAATGTTCCCTCATCCGGGAACTCGGATTGCTCATCCCACCAATGGCTGCTACCCGCCCTCGGGACGCGTCCTTGAAGCCTCAGCCAATGAGCACGCGAAGAAAAGGGCGGAGGGGCGGGCGCTTCGCAGTTCGAGCCGCTATTGGGGCGTGGGTAAGGTGGTGGGGGAGGGCAGAGGGATGGGAACTGGGGAGAAGAAGGGCAAGGCGGCGGGAGGGAAGAAACAGAGCGAGCTAAGCTGCGGGAGCAAGGGGACCCGCCGGCTGTGGTCACGTGTCTGGGAGGAGGGGCTGAGAGGCTTAGGGGAGGGGCACGCAGCACCGAGCACCGCCCCCCCACACCCGTCATCCGCTCCGCCTTCGTCTCCTAGCCTGGTTCCAGAGACCACGTGAAGTCTCCGCGGGGTCTAGCGCGCCCTCCTTCCCGCCCTGCTCCCCCGCAAGAGCACCTCGCAGGCGGAGACCCATCAGTCTTCATCCTTCTTCCGGGGCCAGGGGTACCCGCCTCGCCGGTCCCCTCTGCATCCCTGCGGCTCCTCCGGTCTGACAGGTAGCGCGAACGCGTCCAGTGAGAGGAACGAGTTCATCACGAATCACAGCCTTGATAGTGATGCCGCGTTCCTTCCCCCTAGGCGAGTCCCGAGCCACCGACTGATCACGACCCACTGTTGCCACTTCATTTTCAGCTGAATGTCCCTACTCTTCTTTCCTCACGACTTTTGACTCCCCTACCTCCCCTACCCCACCCCAACAGGATAGTTTCATAGGAAAATCAGTGAAGCAAAGTCACCTCGTTGGTCACAAAAGACGTTTTGGTCTACCCATAGAGGGCCTGGGGTGAGGCGGTTATCTTTTCTTAAATCATAAGCCATGTTTTTCTGGAAATTACATGTCAATGGGTTGTACCTATAGCCTGGTGTCTAAAGTTGATTTAGTGAAACCTCAAAGCTATTATGTGTCAACTTGTATGCTAAACAGTTTGCTACATGACAAATGTTCGGTAAATGTCAGGGGGGTAACTCCCAACATGATTCACAGACAGTTACAGATGGTCCGTGTAATCAATTGCAAATGGTGGGCTTAAAAAATAGTACTGTACACACACAGTGCGATCCTAATGCCAGCTACTTAGTCCTCCAACTAATAGATTAATAACACCTGTATACATGTCCAGCTGCTTGAAGAAAGTAGTGATCTAAATCTTTAATATTTGTAGTGTTTAATGGTGTATTACATTTTAAACATATTTCAGTATTTCTGACGTCAAGAAAATTTGAAATACATACTTTAAAATACTGTAGTTTGGGTTTCAATTTGAAAGGTTTTTTTTTGTGTGTGTGTGGTACGCGGGCCTCTCACTGTTGTGGCCTCTCCCGTTGCAGAGCACAGGCTCCGGACGCGCAGGCTCAGTGGCCATGGCTCACAGGCCCAGCCGCTCCGCGGCATGTGGGATCTTCCCGGACCGGGGCACGAACCCGTGTCTTCTGCATCGGCAGGCGGATTCTCAACCACTGCGCCACCAGGGAAGCCCCTGAAAGATTTTATCAAATTAGAGGACCTCTCTATTTCTAGGAGTTAAGTTCCAAGATTCCCAACAATTTGACACGAAGGCTTATTATTTTCTTCCCCTTGCAAGTGGGATTTCTTAGGATGTAATCAATAGCAAGAGTTAATCAGTTCTCCCATTGAATTGATATAATGACATTAAAAGCTATGAAACCTGATGTAATAGTTAACCTGAACTCCACTGAGGCTTCCTGATATATAACTCACAAACTGACATTAATACCTTTTCCAGTTTGGAGACTATATATGTACTCTTTGCTATGAGGCCCAGCTAAAGGAATTCACTGTTGCCTCACTGAATAGTGGTTAAGAGAATGAGCTCAGGAGCAGGTAGACAAGAATTCTGCTCTGCTTCCTTCTCAATGTGTCATCTTAGTTAGTTTTTGGAGCTTCAAGTTCCTCTTCTATGAAAAGGGTATGGTAACACCTATTTTCACATGGTTGTTGAAAGATTAAAGGGGAAGGTATGTGATGTACGCGCTAACGTGTTTATCCCACAGCAATCCCTCGATGATAACTATGGTATCTTCTACACTGGCTGTTGGGGAGGGCTGAAATAAAGTATCTTTGATTCCTAAATCTTTTTCCCTGTCTAGTGCATTGTTGTCCTTTGACATGAAAGCAGCAAGCCTGAAACCTACCCAAAGTATACACAACCAAGTCATCCAACATCCAAACTAAAATCCAAAATTGGTTTAATGCTTTCAATAGTTTTCCTCATCCTTTGGAGAATAGGAGAATATCAGTTGCCACACTTTTCACAGCAGTTTTGTGAAGATGTCCTACTCGCTTTGCTGCCCTGGAAACAGCATGGTAAAAATGTGTTAATATTCTTGGTTTCTCTCTCCTCAACTTGGGTTTATACTAATACATGTAATACATGTATATATATATATATAGCCAGAGCTATATAATTCTTTTTGTTCAATGCCATACCCAGTCAGCTACTTAGTAAGTAAGTAAGTACTTAGTAAGTAAGCACTTACTACTTAGTAAGTGCTCTCTTGTCATAGGAAACTAAACTAATATGAGGTAGATGGCTCCACTTTATTGACTTTCTCCTTAATGGTCTTTTCCTAACTCAGCCACACTTTCTATGACCAATTATTATCCCCTCTCAAACACTAGTATGAATGTTAACTTCCATTCTTGACTTTTTTTTTTTTTTTTTTTTTTTTGTGGTATGCGGGCCTCTCACTGTTGTGGCGTCTCCCGTTGCAGAGCACAGGCTCCGGACGCGCAGGCTCAGCGGCCATGGCTCACGGGCCCAGCCGCTCCGCGGCATGTGGGATCTTCCCAGACCAGGGCACGAACCCGTGTCTCCTGCATCGGCAGGCGGATTCTCAACCACTGCGCCACCAGGGAAGCCCCCATTCTTGACTTTTTGAGAGACGGTCTCACACTGGGGAATCTCAAATTTCTCGAGTACATCTTACTTTGAACACCTTTTTTTAAGCATATGCAAACAGACTCCCCAGTTATTTCAAAGGATCTCAGCCTACCACTACCAGTGGTCCCTGGCCTGTTAAGAACCGGGCCGCACAGCAGGAGGTGAGCAGCGGGGGAGGGAGCAAAGCTTCATCTGTATTTACAGCCGCTCCCCATCACTCGCATTACTGCCTGAGCTCCGTCTCCTGTCAGCATTATGGTGAGTTGTATAATTATTTCACTATATATTTGAATATGGAGATAAAATGCACAATAAATGTAATGTGCTTGAATCATCCCAAAACCACCCCCCTGCCCCCGGTCTGTGGAAAAATTGTCTTCCCAGAACCCGGTCCCGGGTGCCAAAAAGGTTGGAGACCACTGGCCTAGATAGATAATGGCAGAATTCTTTCTGTTAGATAATCCACATTATAATCTTGGCATCCACCTAGGGCATCTGGGAAAGAAAGTGCCTTCAAGGACTCACTCAGTTGTCAATAACTGAGTCCCGCTGCAGTATAATACAAAATATTGAGCTAGAGTAAAAGAGCAGGCAATGATTCTGGGCAGCCAGCCACTTACTAGCTATATGGCCCTGAGTAGGTTGAACTCTAAGCCACAGTTTCTTCATTTTTTTATAGAGGGATTCACAGCACTAGATAAGCCAACCTCATAGAATTGTGAAAGGATTTCATGAAGTGTGAGGAATATACTCCATATATTCTAATATGATGTACTAATATTTGTGGCACAAAGGCCATAGTTCTCCCTGAATTCTTCACGTAAGTGTGATTATGTTAAGAGAAGCCTATGTGTTTAACTCAGTGTTGATGAACAAAGACCATGGATTTAAATTCCAAATTTCCCAGTTATACACTTCCCATGACCACAGATTTCACACACTTAATTCACAAATATAGGACATAAGTAAAGAGGATCAGCTGAATCTATTCTACCTGATCCATTGCCATTTCAGGAAAAACAATTCAAAGATCATGGGACCCAATATCTCTTTTAATACAGCACTAAGCTATTTTTTCTGTATGTTAACAGTCCTCAAAATTTTTGGAAATTTGCTGTTAATTTTAAAATTTAAAAATTGAGGGTCTTTTCTTATATTATCCTTTCATTGTCTATTATTGATCTTTAGGATTTGCTGGGTAGAGAGAGGGAGTCTATGTGTTGATATTGTTTTCCAAAATAATATTTCACCTATATTGGTATTTAATAACTTATCCCTCCAGCTAAATTTTAAATTCAATTGCATAATAATGTCCCTATCATACGTTTTTAACATAATTTCAAGAAGATTGTTATTGACATTTAACACTTTTATTATTGTATTGTCTTCTTTGTCTTTATATATACAACTGAAATGGAATGCAATACCATACATCATAACATATGATATATAATCCCTCCCTAATAAAGGAATAGATGTGATATATTCCAGTTCGGTGCTCTCAGCCTGTTAGATAAACTAGAACACAACCATTAAATTGTACGATGTGCCAGGCAACAGGCCAAGCAATAGCAGTTGGGAGATGGGATATATAAGGCTCAGTTTCTTCCCTCCATCTAGCTGAGAGGATTAGACAAGGAAGAAAATTTAAACAATGCTCTAATCATTAAGACCACATTTCTAAGGCTGTTACAGAATAAGTACCTGATTGGCTGCCAAATCGACAGTTCCTCTAGCTTGAAGGACAGAAAAAACCATCGGCTGAAGTGTTTTGAAGAATTTATGTTTAAATGGACAAGGGGAGAGATTGACTAGAACGACAGGTTAAGGTAAGGAAGTAGCAGTTAGAAGGTAAGTGTGGCAGTGATTCCTGGTTATAACCCTGTGTCAATTTTCCCATCTTCCTCAGTACTGGAACTTCACATTTTTAGTGGGACGCTTGGTCATCAGAATATAAGTACATTTGGCCGTGGAAATAAGTTTTGACCAAAGGGTATAAGCAGCAATGGTAGGCACAAAAAAAGATCCAGGAAATTTCCTTAAAAGAGACAAGCCCTTTTCTTTTCCATTTCTTCTTCTCACTGACTGGAATAAAGACAGAGTTGGAAAGCCATTTTGGACCATGAAATAAACTTGGGAATGTAGGCCACATATAAAGGAAATCAGATAGAAGGAGCAAGAGTCTTTGATACTATGGAGTTTCAAACCTGCCCTGGATCTCTTTGAACTTTTACATCTATTTTGTTTGAGCCACTTTTATTTTGGATTGTCTATTACCTGATCTTAACCATTACAGTAAGTCAACACCCTAAATCTTAAGGAAAGATAGCACAGTTTACCCTGAGGCACTAAGAGACCAATCAATATTTCTGAGAAGGGGTTCTTTGATTTTAGGATACTAATCTAGCATGGGGTACAAGGCAAATGACAAAAGGGAAAATTTTTGTTAGAGGGCTGGTAAAGCTGATATATGTCATTTAGGTATAAACCCTAAAACCAGTATAACACTGAAACCAAGACAAGGATGTAAAACATCTTGAAGGAAGACTGAATAAGATTTAGTAGCTAGGTTGACATTTAGGAAGGTATAGGAAGTGGACATGGATAAATGAGAGAGGGCGTGAAAGAAGATACTCAGGTTTTTAGATTGGTGGTCTAAGATATGAAGTAGCACCTATAGAAATGGGGATGCCTAAAGGGTAGACATGGATGGGCAGAGGAGAGAAAAAAGAGGAAAGTCAGGAAAGTTATGAAATATTTAAGTTGACATTTGGGGAATTCAAGTGGAATTTTCCAGTAAGTATGTTGGCAATAACCGCAGGAGCTTCTGAAAGAAGAAGTTTCAAAGATATATCCCAAGAAGGATTCCCAACAAAACCATTAGGCGATGATGTCAGAGCGGTTGAAAGATAAACTGAGGCATATTTAAAAGTTTTAAGAGTTTATTTGAGCAAAGATCAGTTGGAATCAGGCAGTGCCAAGTTGGAAGTGGTTAGGAACATTCCACCAACAGGAGGTTGGGGGTGGGGGGTGGGGAGACTTCTGTAGAGAAGGTCTGGAAGCAAAGAAAGGAAATAATGTGACTGGCTATAGCTTAAAGCAATTGGTTGTCTTTAGGTTTTGATTTCATAACCCTGAGGCATTTACAGGCTTAGATTTTAGGCTGCCACAGCATTAGAGCCACCTCAATCTAATAACCTGGTTCTTTAATTAATTTGACACCACAGATGACAATACCAAGGAAAAGAGTGAATACAATTGAAAGCTGAAGAGCAGCCAAAGAAAAAGATCCAGAGAAGTAAAGCATAGTGTCTCAGTAGACATAACGATTCCGTACTAAACTAGAAAACTCCTGTAGTTACAACATCTGACAAGATGATGTTCCTCACATATGTATTGTTGCTCTGGGCAAGGAATAAGCTGTTTGATCTTTACTACTCTCTTCTGTTTACCAAAGACGATGATGTTGCCACAGATTCTGAGACTAAATCTCGTTTTATTAAAACTCTTGGTTATTAAGTAGATCATTTATGTCCAATGTTATAAGGCAATGAGAAACGCCCATTGGCTAAATTCTGTATGTTTGAAATTTCACATCTTAGTACTAGTGGGAATCCAAATGCCACCTTCATCCTGAGGAGGAAAAGGAGCACGACACACACAAAAAGGCAAGAGTCTAAAACCGAGCAATTTATACTTCACACCCCTCTGCAGACTTTGGCCCCAGGGCCAAAACCGTATAGAAATTGTGGTCATCACACCTATTGTTAAAACCTTGCACAGATAAATGTGACTCCCTAGTCCTCTCAATTGGATGGACATAGAGAAGAATCTAAAGGTTTTTCCACACCCTCAGACTTTCCCAACTTCATTTTGCGTGTGTGGTATGTATGTGTGTGTATGTAGGAGTGGGAGTGGTTCTTTGGAATTATGTTTTAGCACAGAATAACCTGGTGAAAGCTAACTAATCCAGCTAACAATCTATCTGAAAATCATCTTGTTAACTATTGTAACTGCTCTAAGGGGTTTTTCCCAGTTTGCTATAGAATTGTTCTCATCGAGATTTCATACGGTCTGGCCCCAGGCAAAGAAAGAAAGAGCAATGCTTTTGCTTATAGGAGTAGATAAGGCTTTCAGAACATGATTAATGAGTCACTACGTTTAGGATACTTGAGACATGATATTAAGCAAGATCAATTGCTCAAAATAATTCCTAATGATTCTGTACATTTACAAGGCGCTTTAAGAGTTTTCTATGGAATTTGACCTAGAGGTCAAGTTCCCACCTAAAAATGTCTGAGGTAGACATGATCATGGCTTATATTCATTTTAAAAGGTAAAGAAGTAGACTTAGGGGGACATTCGGGGTAAAAGAACCTGATGTAAGTTCCCTATGCTCTTTCTATAGCTTCGTACTTCCGAGTTAAAAACCTTCTCGGAAGAGGATTTGATTCGTGCCCGTGACCATACATACCTGTGATCTTCTCTGTCTTAAACGAAATAGATACAATCTCTAACTGAACAACTTTTAAGACATCAGTGTTTGTAGATGAATACTGTTTTCATTGCCTTCTAGTGTCCCGATGTTTTGTGAAATAGTCATCAATTTCTTCAATGAGCCTTCTCTACTGCTCGGAATCTCAGCAGGAAACAGGCTGAGACGAACTCTTTCTCCATTAACAGATTAGTCCAACAAGTCTAGGCGAGAGCTGGCCGGGTAATTTATCATATGTGACCGCAGTATATGGAAATTTACATGCTGGCTCTTTGTTTAGATTTTTATTTCCTGTTTGAAAATTAAAACAGGGTACTCGTCTTAATTCTCAAAAATGAAACAAGTCATTGTTTTCTCCCAACTAAGCTGACAATTCAGGAATTTTACAAAAATCTGTAAGGAGAAGAAAAAGTGTTAACTGTATATTATTATAATGTAGAACCTGTTTCACATCACTGATTTTGTAATGTAGTAAAACTTCGCTAATTTTACAGAAAGGACTTTTTCAAATTAATGAATATTATGAATTATAGAGCACTTGAAAATAAATACACATATGATATGTATAAAAATAAACATGTAGAGAATTTATAATACTTTTACATATGGATATATAACACTCCAAGTGACCAGGAAATAGTTTTGCCAAGAACAAATACTAGTAGATTTGCTTTAAAAAAGAATTTGTAATAGCGTTATTTATTTGTAAATGTATCAAAGCTCAAAAACTTTAAAAATATATATTAGAAAATGCTTATACTTTGTGTTCTCTATTAAGTTGGTTTACAAACATTCTTTATGTATGATTTAAACTATAGTTCAATTCCATTTCCAATGACAAATTCTCAATGAATAGGATCTGGAATATTGAGGCTCTACTCTTGGTTGCCTGTGGCAATCTGATTGCCTCAAAGACTGGGGGATGTGACTTGAAACTGCATTTACAAAGCATCACATTTTTATTCAGACTGCATATTTTGGGGGTGGTCAAATCTCCTCAAGGCACTCCTAGGTGCTGAAACTTTCCTTGAATGATAGCTCATGTAAAAATACAGACATTTATAAGATTGCACCTGTCATAGGCTCCTTCGTTCCATGTCCTTCACACACATCCAAAGGCTATTTTGCACGCGGGACACAGTGCCTTTTCAGTGACATGATCTTTATTTATCTGGGCTACAGATTTTATATAAACATTGGAACAAATATATTGAAGAATATGAAGTCGATAACCAGAGCCCTGAAAGACCGATATTGACTCACTATTCACCCAAACCATTTTTTCTTCCAGAACATTCCACCAGAACTCCTGCTCCCTTGCAGGGAGGGGTGGCCACGTGATGGGTCCTTGTCAAGGTGTGTGGAAGTGGCGTGTGTCATTTTCATATCAAGGCTTTTAAAAAGTAAGTTTGTCTTCTCCACCCTCTTTTCTCTATTTGAGAGTTGTACACAAAGCAGGAGACTCCAAAGTAAGGTAGGAGGTTACAGCCTCAAGATCAATCACACAAAAGCCACCCACCAACCAGGAACACCAGACCAATACTTTTACTGTGTTAGGTCACCACAGCTTTGCTGTTTATTACAGCAGTTAGCCTTCCCTGACTAATCACCTAGTTTACAGACACAAAACAGTGAAGGTGGATGTGTTTCTGAGAGACCTATATGTGTGTTATCTATTATTATTAAGATGCTGGATTCATTTGCTAATACTATACAATAGAAGGAGAAGTTTTGGCAAACATTCCCTAATAAAGAATTCTTGTTTTCATTGTTCCCTACTTTTAAAAAGATTGTGCTTTGCAAAAACACAAAGGAACTTATGCACAGGTTACTTATTGTGGCAGCATTTGTAATAGCAAAAGATTGGAAATAACCCAGATAATCATTAATAGAGAACTTATTAACAAACTATGACACATCAACATTAATGAAGTAAGATGGAGCTGTAAAAGGGAATGATATGTATACACTGATAGATGGTGATCTTCAGAATATATTATTCTGAAGTGAAAGAAATAAAGTACAGAATAGGTTCTCTAACATGTTATGTTTTGTATAAGTTGTATATTTGCTCATATTTAAAGAAATAAATAATAGTGGATTGATAAACCAAAAATTAATAAAAATTATAGTCAGAGGAAGGGTAGACAGGACAGGGATGGAAGTAAAACTTTTTGTTTTATAGTTTTCACTTTGGTGCGTTGTAAGTGTTTTTATATAATTAAAAACACTGGGGGCTTCCCTGGTGGCGCAGTGGTTGAGAGTCCACCTGCCGATGCAGGGGACACGGGTTCGTGCCCCGGTCTGGGAAGATCCCACATGCTGCGGAGCGGCTGGGCCCGTGAGCCATGGCCGCTGAGGCTGCGCCTCCGGAGCCTGTGCTCCGCAACGCGAGAGGCCACAACAGTGAGAGGCCCGCGTACTGCAAAAACAAACAAACAAAAACAAAAAACAAAAAACCCCAAAAGTTTAATAAGCAATCTGTAAATATTAAAAGCAAATTGAATAAATTCAAACGGATTTATTCTAACAGAGGAAAGAAATTGTTCCAAGTAAACGTAGAAATAGTATTACTCTCAATCTTCAGTGGAATATATTATAAAGACAAAAAAAAAAATACCAAGAAGTCTTACACTTCATTCAATGGTCAATGTTGGTAATAATATCAGTATTGTTATTTTTTAAATTATTACATGTATATAATAGGATAAAGCAAATTATTAAGTATGTTAATGTTCTTAAGTATCAATAATTTAGCATAAGAAAAAGAGATGTGAATATAAAATGAAAACTGTTAAGACCCTGCAATTTTATATTTGAACAGAAATATCAGTGAGAACATATGAATTTTCCCCTCCTCTTAAAAAATCGTGTTTCTCACAGACCTACTAGAGCATGGACTTGCGGATATGGGGAGGGGGAAGGGCAAGCTGTGATGAAGTGAGAGAGTGGCAGGGACATATACACACTACCAAACGTAAAATAGATAGCTAGTGGGAAGCGGCCGAGTAGCACAGGGAGATCACCTCTGTGCTTTGTGACCACCTAGAGGGGTGGGATAGGGAGGGTGGGAGAGAGGGTGACGCAAGAGGGAAGAGATATGGGAACACATGTATATGTATAACTGATTCACTTTGTTGTAAAGGAAAAACTAACACACTATTGTAAAACAGTTATACTCCAATAAAGATGTTAACAAAACAACAACAACAACAACAAAAAAAAACGTGTTTCTTAGCTCTGTCCAAGGAAAAGCCTTAGAAGCAATGACAAGCTACTATCAGTAAATACTCCTAGTGGCAAGATCCTGGTCTCTAAACATCATTTGCTACTAAATGGAATCGATGGAGAAATGGCTGACTCCAGGGATGGGGCAGGAAATGTTGATGGTGAGCTTGTGATATTATATTGTCCCAGAAAGTGACACTATCAAAGGTTGTGGAGTCTTGCGAAAAGGACGCAGAAAAAAGTTTGAAGATTCTCCCAGTGGCTAAAATGGGGTAATTTGAACATCGAAATAATGCCTCTAAGTTTAAGTCCAACACATTGAATTTAGAAAAAGCAATGAGTTCAAATTGAAAAGAGAGGAGGAAAGAGGACAGGGGAGAGGAGAGGGGGAGGGAGAAAGGAAGGGGTAGGAGGAGGAAGGAGAGGGAGAAACAGAGAGAAAAGAAAATCCATTGGATGCCATTGGAAGTGTCCACAATACCAACCCAATACTCTAAAGATTGATAATTAAAGGGGAAGACGTGAACCTTGACCTTGTCTCTCTGCAACGAATTGTATTTCAGTTTATACTGAACTAATTGATGAGGAAAAATTCTTCTAAACAAAAGATTTCTGGCTAATAAATACAGAAGAAATAAGAGAATTAGAAAAAAATCCCATTATGCAACCTTCACATGAATCATTTAAAGGTCATAACTCGATGGTAAAACTATTTTTCTTTCTTTATAATATATTCCACTGAAGATTGAAAGTGATAATATTTCTAAGTTTACATGGAATAATTTTTTTAAAAGAATATTTTATAGATGGGGCTGTGTAGTTCATTGCATATCGATTCAAGTCTTTAGAACTAACTTCTCAGCCACTGGAAATCAGAGGACACCATACAGACAATGCAAGGCAGCATTGTTAGCCACATGTAGAATGGGCAAATTCACCTGGTTCGCCCAAAAAGCAAATAGCACTGAGACGAGAGGAGGGGGAAGAGAGAGGGAGAGACTGAGAGAAAGAGAAGAACGCTGTTTTAGATTGAAAGATTTTTAAAAAGCATTAAGAGACAGTATAACCCAATAATGTGTGTGAACCTTCTTTGGAAGCTGATGTTCTGTCCTTAGTTTTTTTTTTTTTTTTTTTAAGTTTAGATAAGTGAGGAAATTTGAATATGAACTTAGCACTAGGTAATATTAAGGAAGTATTGTTAATGTTATTAGATAAAATAATAGCATTTAGTGATGTAAAGAAATGTCCCTTATTTTATTATTTGTCCCTTATTTTATTATTTGTAAAGATGCACACTGAAATATTTAGGGGAAAGATGAAAAAATGTTTGGAATTTGCTTTAAAATGTTCCAACCAAAATAAGAATTTTTTTTTAATGCAGGAGAGATAAACATGGCAAAACATTGATGATTGTTGCAACTGGGTATTTGTTCTGCAAATTTCAGAAAACAATTTTTTTTTTTTTTTTTCCCTTCCACAGGGCATGTGGGATCTTAGCTCCCGAACCAGCGATGGAACCAGTGCCCCCTGCAGTAGAAGCACGGAGTCCTAACCCCTGGACCGCTAGGGGAGTCCCCACAATTTTTTTTTTGAAGGTGATGAAACTGCTACAAATGGTATCTTCATGTAGGGAGGGAAAAAAAATTGTAAACTTTGTAGTCATGAAAAGTTCAAGTCCAATGCATTTGTGGCCCCCACTTTTTCAGGGGCTTAAACTATGTTTTGCATCATGGTTTGCCCTTAAAAATGTTTTTTTTTATAAAGGGCAACCCCAATATCTGATTTGAACGGACCAGGATGGCTTCTCAGCCACTCTGGCTTCACCACGTAAAGGATACTTTATTGTTCGATGTTGTGCGCAGCTGTCTTTAACAGACAGGTTGATCTATATAAATGTTTTTGTTGTTAATTTTGTTTTGCTTTGGCTATACTAAAATAACGTGCGGGGAATTTGTACAAGAGTTCACAGCGTACCAATGTGGACCACAAAAGATAAGGAGCAATGAGGCAGGAGTAGAAAAAAAAGAGGCAAATTGAATTCAGGCAATGTGGATTTGACACTGATACTTCCCAGCCAAGAGACACTGGTCAAATCAACCTCTGTGAATACTACGCTTCTCTCGGGCAAAGTGGGAATGGTCACGTGGTTATTATAAAGATTGCATGAGCTATGTGAGGTATTTTTTCAGCTCTAAAGCATCATAACATTATTAGCATGAAGAATGAATACTGACAGTATTTCATAAGAATATTTACTTTTACTTTCCAAAAGTGAAAAATTTTCTAATTTATCTTACTTAAAATAAAGCAAATAAACACACCAAAATTTTCCATTAAAGGATACCTGAGTAAAGAATTGATGATAACTTCATAATACAGAATATTACCCGTTTCACTGTTTCATGCCTTATCTTTAATATATCAAGTTTGTGTGTTTGCTTTACTTCGGCACCTATTCGAAAACATAGGTAAATTTAGTACCATACTGAGGGGGCAACAAGCAACATTAACTGTGGCTTGGCTTGTTTTCAATAATTTATAATTTCAATTCGCTGTCCGTACTCAGTGATGTTATGCCCTTGAACACAGCTTTTCTCTAAATCGTTTAAGGCACTTAAACATCACACATTAATGAAAAGTCGTTTTACAATATAAATGTGAATCATGAAAAGAGAATTGAAGAAAACGAAACCTTTTCCCCTATCATCTCTTCAGCAAAAGAGGCCACATGAAAGAACATGAATATCTCTTTAAAGTAATTAATGACTTACGGGCTACAGAGTACTTTAAAACAAAGAAACACAAAAGTATTTTTTTTCTAATGCACAGCAATGAGGAACATTTCATCTGATTTTACATTTTCTATCAGTAGAAGGATTAGATCAGCTCAGCAGACACAGAGCTCCATGCTAGCTTTTTACTCTGTGCCTGTCAAGCCTCATTTCACTACAGTGATGTTAGACCTTATGTGGCTAAACTATTATGCCGTTGCTTCAAGGGAAATGATAGAGAAAACAGACTTTATTCCTGTGCATACTGTTAGCACTTCTAATACCTTTATCAGCTGGCTCTTCCATGTTTCATGACCCTCATGTTTTAGTATTCTTGTCTTTCAACCCAGATTGATCTTTTTAGATAAAAATTATCTATCTATTTTTGAAAGGTTAAATGTTTACATGTTTCAACAGTTTAAAAGGCTTTAAAAAAGAGGTACATAGTGAAAATTCTCTCTCCCATCCCTGTCCCTCAGTTACCCAGAAGTATGTTTTCCCCATACTTTCCTTGATGACCTGCTTTTATTCACATTACTTCTTTTATCTGAAATGACTTCTTTTATCCTTTAAACATCTTTTGGTTTTTGCCCTTCACGTCTTCAGAATGTAGGTCACTACTCTCCTATAACGACCTTTCCCTGAACCATTGTCTCTAAAACTGATCTCTTATTTCCCTTATTCTGCATAATTGACTATGGTTTGTACCTTGCTTTCTTTAATATGTTTAAAATTGCTAATATTCCTAAATTATTTTCATATTTCCTGAGCAGAAGATTTATGAACAGCTTATGGATTTGTAGGTTCCTCGAAAGTAAGAAATGATTCCTATCTCTTTTGTTTTCCACCTAGCAGGTAGTCTGGACTTCAGCAAGTGGTTGATGCCTAATACCTTCTCTATCGTCAAAAATCTTACCTGGTGGTTCTCAAAATTTGCTGCTGTTAGAATCAGCTGGGCAGATGTGGAAATGCATAATCCCCTGACTTCATCCCATACTGGTCATATCAGAATCTCTGGGGGTGGATTCTACGCATAAGGATTATTTAAAACTTGCCATATGACTCCAACGTGCAGCTAAGGGGTTTTTTTTTGAATTTTTGAATTTTATTTTCTTTTTTTATACAGCAGGTTCTTATTAGTTATCCATTTGCAGCCAAGTTTAAGAATCAGTAACCTAACCCACCTGCTCGCCCTCTGTCTCAATCCTTGACCTCATTTCAGGAAACCATGCTCTTCCTACCAAGGTCAAGCACGAGCCCTTGCCTCACCCACACCCATCTGTCCTGCTTTTCTCTGCTTGCCCGTAGGAAAGAGTTCCTCTTCCTCCCTCAGGCCTCCTTCCAGCAGACACGTTGTCTAGGCTCCCTTTCCCGGCAAACCTTCTCCAAAGGCTTTGCTATGCAGATGGCTGTCATTGTTTCCCTCTCCATTTCTCTCTTTAGCCCACTTATATCTGGCTTTCATTCCCATCAGCCATCCAGAAATGTCCTTGTCTGTGTTACCTGTCATGCTGCCAAACCCAAGGGTCAGTTTTCGGCCTCCGTCTCAGCTCTCAGCAGCATGACCACTCTGTGCCCCTAACACCGTCTTTCTTGATTTGCAGGATCCGTGTGGCTGGTTGCCCCTTCTCCTCTCCCTCCGTTTCCCCTCTCGCTGCTTCTTCACTGCCTGGCTGCAGGACGGCAGTCGCCCAGGGCTTCGTCCTAAGCCTCTGCTCTCTCCACACAGTTCCATGCACAACTTGTGCATAGAGATGATTTCAGATAGCAGATGATTTGAAAGAAATGTTACCTTAATAGGTAAGTATTTCTCTTCGGTGATATTAGAAAAACTACAACCTACAAATCAAACTCACTTTAAGGCTATAAAGTGAAGGAGGTAAGTTTAAATAGCAAAACACATGACACACTTCATAAAACACCCTTTACACACCTCTTTTCTTGCCCTAAATTTCTCCAGATCGCAGCTACCTTTGTTTTTTCTAAAATCCTCCATCAACTGCTAGGTGTCCCTTTTTCTTTAACCTTCCGCCCAGCCATCCTTTCCAGTCTTCCCCATTCATCTCTAGTGGAAACGTCTTGTTGATGAGCTTCTGTACACTGATTTGAAACTGCCTGTATTATTCAGAAGGTAGGGTTCACCTAACAGGGAAGTCTTCAAAATAGGGAATATATACATTGCCAGGAAGCCATAGAAAACGTACTTGATATAGAAGAGATACTCTGGGGAAGAAAGAGATGTGGCAATAGAACAATATATACATATATTTTAATAATAAAGTCTGTCTCAAGTATGTTTTTATTATCTAAGAGTCTGGAATTATTCACATTTAGGAATGTTGGTACACTTTAGGAACAGGGAGTCTCAAAAACACCTGGGTCAAGATCAAAGCTGTCATTTTCATCACCAATTTATTTAAATATTTAATGGGACTAAGCATTGTCTATATACAACTCTAATTATTAGATTTACATCCCTAAGATTTTAATAGAATACTTATAATAAATCTTTTTTCTAATAGTTCTGTTAGAATCTTTTAAGCTCATAATAATAAGGTCTGCCATGATATAATATATGGAATAATTCTATTAGTATCTATAGGTTACATTTATTAGTTTACAATATAGCACCAAGAAGTATACTGTCTCTGTAGGACAGGACATAAAGCAATACAGATGTCAAAATCTTAATGAGTAACCAATTTTTATTATTATCCTATTATTGCATTTTGCCGTTGTTTTGTAATCCTCAGTGGGGTTCTTTGATATGGGGAGTCATCTCTTTTCAGCATCACAAACTAGAACAGCTGATAAACTGTAAATGAGGCAGGTAAATAAGATATAAATCCTCAATTCCTTGGGAATGAAACAATACTTTATGCATTTATATAATGACTTTTAATAAATCAGACCTAGCATTTGTGTGGACTCATATACTATATTCCTAAATGTTTGCATGTTACAAATTAAGCTAACATTGTTAAATAAAATATCTTTTATCTCCCTACATTGAAAACACTTCATCTATAATGACAAAAAGTTTTAAATGAAGAGCTATGTTATTGTTATAGAACTCCAAGTTAGAAAATGTAAAGGATGACTGATTTTAATTGGGCAAAACTGCTGAGGTAATAACATTTGGATTTTTAATATAATTCTTTTTTTTGTGGGAGGGGGGCGGGTACGCGGGCCTCTCACCATTGTGGCCCCTCCCGTTGCGGAGCACAGGCTCCGGACGCGCAGGCTCAGCGGCCATGGCTCACGGGCCCAGCCGCTCCGCGGCACGTGGGATCTTCCCGGACCGGGGCACGAACCCGCGTCCCCTGCATCGGCAGGCGGACTCTCAACCACTGCGCCACCAGGGAAGCCCCATGGATTTTTAATATAATTCTTAATGCAGTACTTAGATTTGGTAATGAATCATGAATTTTACATATCAAGTGTTGTGGTGGGTTTGCATGTGATAAATTATTGTACCCTATAAGATTTTACAAAATATTTAAAATTTTATTGCCATCACCTTTATTGCAATCTGTGCTATCTCTTAAGGCAATATCTAAAACTGTATGTAGAGTAATGTAAAGAATTGACAGCACACTTGACTGATGCTATATCTAGTCTTACATATTCAATTATAATATGAATTACATAATATTGAAAATCGTTCTTCAGCTACCATGTGCAATTGTTGTGATTATTATACTAGTTTATGAGCATTTCTGGAACCACAAATGGAACTTAACACCAAAAAAGCAAAAAAGTGGACACTAAGCACTACTGGGAAAAAATATTTCGTTACACAAGAAACTATTACATTGCCCTGATTTCAGAATTGCCTTGTAGATAGGTGATGTTGTCAACAAGTAGCCCTATTTCTAAACTAAGATGCCTATTTCCAGGGCATAAAAAGTCAAATCTCTATTTTGTCAGAGTTGTATGATGGGGGTAATTGCAGATTTCACTGATATTTGAAAAAGTGAATTAAAAATACATATCTACTTACCAATAAGTTTTAAAGTTGCCGTAAATTATTGATGTTAATTTGTAATTAAGTGACAATTTTTAGAACAACTTTACTCAAAATAGGCTTAAATATGCATAATGCTGCTAAATTTCTGAGACTCCATATAATACACAACAACCGTTTCAATACAAGTGAAATCCATAAATATTAAAAAGGCAAAATTTTGATTTAATGAAGACTGGTCTGTGGACTACTAAGAAATAATTAATATTCAGGAAGTAGTATATATCAACAACTGTGTGACAAAAATCTGAATATAAGCAAGTATGCCTTATTTTTTTAAACAGTTTTAGTTTTATTTTATTATGGTAAGAACTCTTAACATGAGATCTACTCTCTTAACATATTTTTAAGTGTGCAATACAGTATTGTTAATTGTAAGCACATGTCGTACACCAGATCTCTAGACTTTATTCATCTTGCATAACTGAAACTCTAAACCTGTTGATTAGCAACTCCTCGTTTCTCCCTGCCCCCTACCCCTGGTGACCAGTGCTCTGATCTCTGCATCTATGAGTTTGACTATGTTAGACACCGTCTGTAAGTGAATCGTGCAATATTTGTCCTTTGTGACTGGCTTATTTCACTCAGCGTAACGTCTTTCAGGTTCATGCATGTTGTTGCAGAGGACAGAATTTCCTTCCTTTTCAAGGCTAATGTTTTATTCTATGTATATACCACATTTTCTTTATCCATTCATCCATCCATGTATAAGACATGGATGATTTTAAATGAACCACATGTTAATATGTGAAATAGGGCAATGACTTTTATTACAAACTTTTGAGATCTACTTTATTGCTTTATTGATATCTGCTCACATGTTTACTTCTGGAATTTTATTTTTATTTAGAAGCTGGGATGAGGAAATTATTTGAGTTCTAAGGACCCTTAATCCCCCACCTTATTTAACATACTCAGACCATTTCATTAATGGAATGAAATGCCTACTGGGTTTTTGATGACCAAAGAAGTCATCAATTTATAGAGCAAAAATGGAATCTGTTTCTGAACAACAAACTATATTCAGTAACTTAATAAATATTTATTAAATACACACTATATACTAGCTATTGTTCTAGACACTGGTTTATAACAGTGAACAAAAAGAGTCCTGATTTCCAGGAACGTACATTCTAGTAATGGGATGGAGCGGGGTAATGACACAGGTAGAGAACAAATAAGTAAATTATATAAAATGTTTGAGGATAAGTACTGTGAAGAAAACAAGTCAACATAGGGATATGGGGAGTGCTAAGCAGAGGTTGCAGTTTCAAAGGGATTGTCATGAAAGACCTCACTGAGAAGGTGACTTCTGAGTCAGGAGGAGGTAAGTATTAAAATACACACACACGTTTAAAAAAATAATCTCAAACTTACAGAAAAATTACAAGTACAATACAAAGAACTCTTTTTCCCCTAAGCCATTAGACAGTAAGTAGTTGACCTGACACCCATCACCCCCAATACTTTGGGGTGTATTTTTTAGAAACACGGACATGCTCCTTCATAACAATCAAAGCATAACCATGAAAATCAGGACATTACCCTTCCTACAGTACTACCGTTGAATCCATATGAAGTCCACAGACCCCATTCATGTTCCTCCATTTGCCTCAAAAATATCCTTTATTGTAAAAGGATACAGTTCCGAATGTCGGATTGCATTTAGTTGCCATGTGTTTTTCATGCTCAGTCTGTACTACTCCATCAGCCTTTCTTTGAATTTCATGACCTTAACCCTTTTTAAGATGATCGATCACTTATTTTATAAATTGCCTCTCAGTTTGAATTTGTCTGTTGTTTCGTCATGATTACATTCAGATTTTGCATCTTTAACAGGAATATCAGAGAAATGATGCTCTGTTCTTCTCATTGCATTCTTTCGAGTGGCTCATGATTTCAATCTGTCCCGTTATTGAGGCCATTAACTTGGATCACATGATTAAGTTATAGTTGGCCAGGTGTCTCCACTGAAATGATCACTTTTCGTGATAAGTATTTAGTGGAGACGTACTTTGAAATGTTGTTCTTCATCCTACCTCTCACCAAACTTTTCATCTCTCAATCGATCTATCTCATTGAATCCATGATTTCCTATTTAATTCAATGCATTATAATTTTTACTACCATAATTTACTGCCATGCCTAATGGTCCCACACTTGGCTGGTAGGAGCCCTTTCTAGCTGATGCCAGTGTGTTTTTGACATGCCCCTATCTTTCTGGAGGATTTCCTTGTTTGGGGGGCACGAGATACTCAGGCTCATCTTGTACTTTGTCAACCCTATCCCTGAAATCAGTCATTTCTTCAAGGAGCCCTTGTTCCTTTCGTTGGAGACTGATGATTTGGGTGCTTGGTGTGCTCCTTGCTATTGGGGGTGGGGATGGGAGTGGGGTGGTCTCTGCCCCAAGGTCTTATCAGTGGTTATAGGTAGGGAATATAGTGTGCGTACACATACATATGTATGGGAGTACACATACATATGTACACACACCTACATACGCACTTGTATATAAACACACATACATTGACAACTGCATTAGTTTTCCACATCCATATATAAGTATCTAAATCTATGAGTATAATTGATACTTTTGATTCCTATCAAACAACACAGAGCTCATTTTAGTTTTCTCCCTTTTCATGTTTATTTGATCGGTCTGCTGCAGCCCCTCACCCATGTGAAGCTCCTCCATCCCATTCCCCTGCTTAGGCTTTGATACCCTGCACTGGGCTATCTTCATCCCCACTGCATATGCACCTTCCTCACTCAGGCTCTTCTACACCAGGCTGGGTCACTTTCCCTGCGCAGACAATCTGTTCACTTCTCCTGGGCCTCTCACTGCTGTGGCCTCTCCCGCCGCGGAGCACAGGCTCCGGACGTGCAGGCTCAGCGGCCACGGCTCACGGGCCCAGCCGCTCCGCGGCACGTGGGATCCTCCCGGACCTGGGCACGAACCCGTGTCCCCTGCATCGGCAGGCAGACTCTCAACCACTGCGCCACCAGGGAAGCCCGCAAAGCAATTTTAATGGCAACAAATTCCCCCAACTTTTATTTGTCTGAGAAGTCTTTATTTCTTCTTCACTTTGAAGAATAATTATGCAGGGTACAGAATTTTTGCTTGGTGGGATTTTTTTTTCTCTTCCCTTTAAATGTTTCACTCCACGCTCTTCTTGCTTGCATGGTTGCTGGGGAACCATTACGAATGGTTCCATTAAGAATTAGATGTGGGGCTTCCCTGGTGGCGCAGTGGTTGAGAGTCCGCCTGCCGATGCAGGGGGCGCGGGTTCGTGCCCCGGACCAGGAAGATCCCACGTGCCGCGGAGCGGCTGGGCCCGTGAGCCATGGCCGCTGAGCCTGTGCTCCGCAATGGGAGAGGCCGCAGCGGCGAGGAAAAAAAAAGAATAGGTGTAATTCTTATCTTTTCTCCTCTATCAGTAAGTGTTTTTTTCCCTCTGCCTTTTCTCAGGATTTTGCCTTTATCTTTGATTTTCTGTAGTTTGAAGGTGATATGCCTAAATGTCTTTTTTGGGGTTGGGGGGTGGATTTATCCCTCTTAGTGTTCTCTGAGGTTCCTGGATCTGTGCTTTGGTATCTGACATCAACTTAGGGAAATTCTCAGTCATTGCTGTTTCTTCTGTTCCTTTCTCTCTTCCTTCTCTGTCTGGTATTCTTACTACATATACGTGTTACACATTTTGTAGTTGTTCTTAGATATCCTGTTCTTTTTTTTAAAACATTGAAATATAATTGATTTACAATGTTGTGTCCTGTTCTGTTTCCCAGTATTTTTTTCTCTTTGCTTTCCAGTTTTGGAGATTTATGTTGAGATATCTTCAAGCTCAGAGATTCTTTCCTCAGCCAGGTCCAGTCTACTAATAAGCCCATTTGAGGCATTCGTCATTTCTTTTATAGTGTTTTTTATCTTTAGCATTTATTTTCAGTTCTTTCTTTGAATTTCCATTTCTCTACTTACATTTCCCATCTGTTCTTGCATGCTGTCTATTTTATCTATTAGAGTCCTTAGCATATTAATTATAGTTTTTAATTCTGATAATTCCAATATCTATGCCATATCTTTGGTTCTGATGCTCGCTCTGTCTCTTCAGTGTCTTTTGCCATTTAGTATGCCTTTTCTTTTTATCTGGACATGATATATTGGGCAAAAGGTATTGCTATAAAAAGACCTTCAGTAATATGGTGGCAAGGTGCTGGGGTAGGGGGTGTGTTCTATAGCCCTATGCTTGGGTCTCAGTCTTCTAGTGAACCTGTGTCTCATTTAATGACCCATCTTGATCATTTAAGTTTGCATTGAATGGAAAGAACTAAGTATTGCTTGAACATTATCCTCATTTGCTAGGATGTCTGGCAAGTCATTTTGTCTCTCTAAGCCTGTTTCCTGGTGATAGTAATATTTACCTTGCAGAGATGTTTCCAAAATAAAATAATTCATGTAAGGGCATTTGTGAACTCAAGCACTATACCAGTGTCCAGCGTTAAAAATTTGCTATTTTGCAAACATGTCCACCTATTAACATTTTAATGCCTACAAGGAAGTGTCAAAATTTCCCAACATTCTGCTGTTTGTTAAGGAATGTAATCTAAGTTGTAAAAAAATTTCCCCAGTGGAATTCAAGAAAGCTACTTTGAGATTTAAAATAAAAATATACCCAATGATTTTTTTTCCCCTTGTATTGGGCCATGTGCTAAAAGGACTCAATAAAGCATATGGCTATCCATCCCAGCTTGCACATAACCCTTCTGTGACACTAAATGACACCTACCAGAGACTTTTAAACTTTCACAGTTTCCACGAATCCATCCTAGTCCGTCAAAGCCTCACAGAATATTCTTAACTAACTGCTCCTCAAATATCTGAAGAGAGCAGTGAATTCCTCTTGCTAGGTTTTCAAAATTTTTTCCAGTTTGACCACTGCTCACTGGATATTTTTAGTTTTTTATTTTTCTCATGGTGTCTAGAACAGAACAGAGTATTCCAGATATGGTATAAATAATACAGAAAAAAATCACTTTCCTTATTTTAGGCCCTGTACTTCTATTAATATGTCCTTAGTTCATATTAAAGTTTTAGTTAAAATCTTGACTCTCTTCTTTTTTTTACAATAGCTGGTTTCCCCATTCTGTTTTCCTATAATTGCTTTTTAAGTTTCAACTGCAGGAATTTTATCTATTCCTTGTAGATTTTGTCCTGTCAGTTGCAAAAGTGAAAGTATAGAGAAAAGTTTTGTTTTCCAACCTTCCATTTCTTAGGGAACCTGTCCTAACTTCTTCGCTGTCCTCAGACTATATAAAATCCAAGAACAGTGCTCCTTTATCCCCAGTACTGTATTGGCTTTTCTTGTGCTTGAACTAATGTGAGTGGGTTTCTGGTCTTTGCACTCAAAACAGCCTTTGGCTAGAACACAGCATCAGCCCAACTAGGGCTTACTTTACTCATCCTTAGTCTGCAGGACTGGAGGCCAGCCTCTGGAGCTGTCTCAAACTGAAAGATCAAGAATTGTGGGGCTTCCCTTGTGGCGCAGTGGTTGAGAATCCGCCTGCCGATGCAGGGGACACAGGTTCGTGCCCCGGTCCGGGAAGATCCCACATGCCGCGGAGCGGCTGGGCCCGTGAGCCGTGGCCGCTGAGCCTGCGCGTCCGGAGCCTGTGCTCCGCAATGGGAGAGGCCACAACAGTGAGAGGCCTGCGTACTGCAAAAAAAAAAAAAAAAAATTAAAAAAAAAAAAGAATTGTGGAAGGCAGAAGAAGCAACTGTGTAAAAGGATCATTTACGGGGAGGCAGGGAATGAATGAAGGTGGGGAGACAGGGAAACAATTCCACTGGACTTGGAGTCAGGGGACATTGATTGTTATCCTAATTCTGCTGCATTCAGGGTGTGTTACTATGGGCTAGTCACAGCCTTCTCAGACTTCAGTTTCTTCATGTGTAAAAATTAAATGGTTATGTGGATTATATATGATATCTAATGTCTCTTTCAGCTTGAAATGTGTAGCTCTGGCAGTGCACACCCAGCACCACTTTGCCATTGCCTGTAGCAGCCCTCTTTATCCTTGCTTTGGTTTCTGTATTTGGAAGACATTTCTCCCCAAGTCCTGGAGACAGCCAGGACTGTCACAGTGTGTAACCATGGTTCGTGGATTCAAGACCTTTCCTCTTCCTCTCTAACCTGTATCCAATCTCTTTTTCTTCACTGAACACACACAGGCCTTCTTCATCTTTGTTCTTTGACTTTGGACGAGTCCATTTCTGCTTTAACAAATATTCCCAGTCCTAAGGTGAAATCTAGGGTCAGAGGGAAAGATGCATGGAGGGAACTCTACCTGCCACATTGTATCAGCAAAAAACAACAGACTTGGGTTATTCAACCAGAAACATGCTTATGGATATTTCTTACATGAATCTAATTCTTGATAAAGTACTTAATTTTGGTATTTTTTTGTTTATTTTTTTGGTTTTGATAGATCTTTTTATACTTACATTTCTTTATAGCTAAGTAAAAATGATGTACAAACTTTTATATACAGATTCATGTGTATGCTTTAGTATTTTTACATAGTTTTAAATAGATAATACAGAAACGTAATATAAAATTCAAAAGGTACAAAAATGCATACATACCATCTCATCTACTGTCCACCCTGTTTCCTGGATATTTATTTTCCCTTTTAAGAAGGAATCACTATTTATATTAGCAGTTTTTTAAAATGAGAACTTCTAGAATACTTTTATCCATACACAAGCATATACACACAAATATAGTCATAAATATAAAGACTGTTATAATTATTGTCTTTTCTCCTAATGGTAACATGCTATGTAATAAAGCATTTTTCCCCACTTACCAATAAGTCTTGGCTCTGATTGCCATAGAAGCCTTTGGAGAGCTTCCTGGTTTATTTAACCAGCTTCATAGTATTTCATTGTTTGTGTGTATCAGAATTGACTTAATTAGTTCTCTATTGGAGTTGCAAGTAGTATCAGTTTACCTTTGTTGTTTTGTGCATGTATGCATCCATCCTCAGGACTAATTTCTAGACACTGACTTGCGGCGTCAAAGGGCAGGTGTATGTGTGATCTTGATGGATGCTTCTAAATTTCACCCCGCAAAAAACAGTTGTCTCAATTTATATTCCCACGGGCAATATGAAAGGGCCTGTTTCCCTACACTCATTCCAACACAGTGAATTATCAAACTTTTTGGGTGTTTCTCATTTGACAGATGAAAGACAGTATCTCGTTGTTTTAAACTGCATTCTCTTACTGTGAGTGAGGTTGGCTATCTTTTCATGTGTTTAAGGGCTATTTGTCTTTCCATTTTTATTAATTGTCCATTAATATCATTTGCCAATCAATATTTCTATATGGGTATCATAAAGATAAGTTTGACACAGGTTTTTGGAATTATGTAAAAGAAAGACCAAGTAATGGTCTGAAGTCAAGACAGAAGGTTTTTAATCTTAAAATAATTAAAAAGAAAAATTTGAAGACATTTTTAATGATCGTCCTCCCTTCTGCATTTCATTCTCTATCTTCCTTTTCTTAGTTACCTCTGTCCCTTCTCTCTCTTAAATATTCATAAGAATTTAAATATACATTTAGTATATCTATTTACTGAGTACAGTTTTGTGATGCCTTTCCTTATTGTGTAAAAAGAAAAATAATTAGATGATTCTAATTATTTTAAAAGTACAAATGTCAAAATTAGAAATTCAAATGGTCTTGGTGTCAGAGTTTTTAGTTGGAAGCAGCAGAAACTATGGATGGTTTAAACACAGATGGAGTAGCTCTAGAACGTGTGGCAGGCATTTAACTAGGCTACTCATCTGTGAATAGTGGTTGGAGTCATGTTATAGAATCACGAATCTATCACAGCTGTTGCGTGCTCTCCCCTGTGGCCTGATCACTACTGATAATAGACCCCGTGGGCTGCTCCAGTACAGCTGCTCCTTTACCCCAGAAAACGGATGTGGCTGATATTGGCTTCTCTAGCATGAATGTAGATCAATCCCTGTATCTCTGGAACCATAGCATCTGATTTAGTTAGTCTAGGCTCTGTGTGGTCTGTGGCCCAGGCGTGGTATCTATGCCTTACCTGAAGGGAGGCTATGGAAGCCAGTATCAGGCATGTTCATCCTCTGTAGTCAGAGGCAAGCTCATAAGATGGCGAAGGCTCCATAGTGGGAAGAGTGTTTAGATTCTGGATGGCCAAAACCATTGACAGTTGTCATCAGCAGTTCTCAACTAGTTTTCTCCTTTTTTGGGCAGAGGTCTTGATTTTTAAATTTTTTATTGTTTTGGCCATGCCGTGCAGCTTGTGGGATCTTAGTTCCCCGACCAGGGATTGTACGAGAGCCCCTGCAGTGGCAGCGTGGAGTCTTAACTACTGGACCACCAGGAAAGTCCCATGAGCAGAGGTCTTTAAAAGACTGCCACTTGAGAATCCAGACTAATACTCTGTTTCTTCTCTTGGCCTGAAATATTGAGGGTTCAAGAGGAAAATAATTGGTCCTCTCTTCACATAGCCTGATCAGAGTTTGGCCGGGACAGGAAATAGGAGGATACAGGTGAAGAAATAGCTGCCAAAGCCAAAATGTATGCAAAGCCAAAATTTATGCCCGAAAGTACCATTTTTTAATCCTTTACAATTCTTTGATTTTAAAATTATACAGTCTCTTTCCACCTGCTTACTTTTTCTCAAAATTGATTTTTTAAAAAATTCTATTTATTGTTTGGCCGCGTTGGGTCTTCATTGCTGTGAGTGGGCTTTTTCTAGTAGCAGCAAGCAGGGGCTACTCTTCATTGTGGTGTGCGGGCTTCTCACTGTGGTGGCTTCATTGTTGCGGAGCACGGGCTCTAGGCGCATGGGCTTCGATAGACGCGACGCAGTGGACTCAGTAGTTGTGGCTCGAGGGTTTCCTTGCTCCACGGCATATGGGATCTTCCCAGACGAGGGATCGAACCCGTGTGCCTTGCATTGGCAGGCAGATTTTAACCACTGCGCCACCAGGGAAGTTCCTCAAAAATGATTTAACACACCAACGTTGTCTCGATGAAAATAACGATTTATTGTTTTTCTATTTTCTAGAATTACAACAATCAAGTTAGAGCTAGCCATGAAGATACACATGGCCTAAAAAAAACGCTAATATAATTCCTTTCCCCCAGGCTACTTGCATTAGCTCGTTAGAGCTGCTGTAACCAAGTACCACAAACTAAGTGGCTTAAACAACAGAAATTGAATGTCTCACACTGCAGGAGACTGGAAGTCCAAGGTCAAGGTGTCAGCAGGGTTGGTTCCTTCTGCGGGCTGTGAGGGAAGGATCTGCTCCAGGCTTCTCTCCTTGGCTTGTAGATGGCTGTCATCTCCTGTTGTCTACACATCATCTTTCCTCTGTACGTGTCTCTGCATCCAAATTTATCATTTCTACAAGGACCACAGTCATATTGGATTAGGGTCCATCCAGATGATCTCGTTTTAACATATTTCTGTCTATAAAGATCCTATCTCCAAATAAGGTCACATTCAGAGGTACCGCAGCTGAGGACAGCAACATAAGAATTTTGAGAGGGATACAACCAACATCAAACTTGTTGCTAATCTTAGTAAAAATTTGTGTTTAGGAGAGGAGCAAAGGAGACTGTGAAAGACTCTTTTGGCTGCATTGGCTTCTAATTTGGGAAAAACTAGCGCCAAGGGTCATGAGTCTGAGATAATGGCACTTCCAAATGTGGACGGGCCTGAGAGACCTCTCAGTATACAATCTACTGTAGTGATATTTTAAAAGAATAATTCGTGGGCATGATCTAGGTAATTAAATATACAGCACTAGAAACATCTTTTGTGTGTGTGACTTAAAAAAGCACAACTTTTCTAATTCGCTTTAGGAGCTAAAACTTATTCTGGAAACAATTTGACAACATTGCAATCGAACTTAATCTTACTAATTTTACTGAATGTTCCTTTGATTATAGGAAATCATATACGAAATCTCAAAACTCACGAGTATTTTCATATGGATTCATCCAATCAAATGAGACCAACTTTTTCTGAGCACCTGTATTTAAAGCAAAATGCAGTAAAGAAATGTACTAGAGTCAGAAAGTATTTTAATGGAATCTCCTCTAATCCTTCTGTCTTCTCTATCTCACAGAACTGAAAAACAATGCTGTAGTATAAACTGCATAAAGCTCTACAGGTCCAAGGTATTTTTATACCAAACTATAAGCACAGCCTAACTTTTGCTTTTAGGTTACTGAGACATATGGCAAATTCTTTGTGGGTCTCAAGCGCCCCAGAATTAAAATAGAGATGATTGCTGTGTTGTTGGAAGAAGTTAACAGCATAAACAATTACTGTCAACTTTTATTAAATAGCTTTATTAAAATACAGGCTTCAGGTTTTTAAAATAGACTGTAGTCTAAGACAGTTGACTCTCGCCTGAGTCTCCTTTGCACTTAGTCTGTCTTTCTAGGCCCCTACCATATTCCATCCTGTATTTTGGCAAACGACGTGTATATTTCACATCTCTGGCAAATTATACCTATTTTATGCCAGACTCTGCACTAAGCTCATGGGAAGAATGTATTCTACTCACTTGGGGCTTCCTCCTTTGCATGCTCCTGAATAACAATAAAGTTATCTTTGAAACGTTTGCGTGTAAATGAGCAAAGCAACCACATGATGGCAGCATGTTAAAAGAATAAAGAGGCCTTCACTTGACGCCATCCTTTTAATTTAAAAAAAAACCTGTGTGGGGCTTCCCTGGTGGCGCAGTGGTTGAGAGTCCGCCTGCCGATGCAGGGGACACGGGTTCGTGCCCCGGTCCGGGAGGATCCCACATGCCGCGGAGCGGCTGGGCCCGTGAGCCGTGGCCGCTGAGCCTGCGCGTCCGGAGCCTGTTTTCCGCAACGGGAGAGGCCACAACAGTGAGAGGTCCGTGTGCCACAAAAGGGGAAAAAAAAATCTGTGTGAACAAAGAGGAAAATCTCAAATCTACCTACTTAGTGAATCTCTTATTCTAGCTGATTTTTACAGCTGCAGGAACTGAGGGTAAAGGAAGGTTTCCAGATCTCAAGAATAGCAAGGTGCAAGAGAGCAGAGCTCTGAGTTCTGAGATTTTAAACTAGAACCAGACAAGCACGTTGTGACTCATTCTTCAAGCTGAATGGTTTTTGGTAACAAGTAAGGGAATTCTTTGGTGAATTTCACAAAGAAGAATGATAATTTATAGATTGTGCCTAATTTTACGGTCTAGTAGTTATACAAGATGTTTGGAGTTGCTCTGCTGATTAAATTGAAAAACCTCTCAGTTATTATATACATGTTATGTTACTTGTTTTTGAATGAATTGCCAAAACATTGTAATGATGAATTTGAACAACCTCCTTGCCTTGTCATCTGTGACTAAGGATTTTTATTTCATTAGAAAACAAATTAGTCAACATTTGTCGAAAACCTCCACCTGTATGATAATTGCCTAGGAATGAGAGAGAGGGTGAGGGAGAGCCTCTTGTACTGGAAACGGTCTACGCGTGATTAACAATGTCATCAGACATGTTTTTCTCTTTCAAACTCTTGACTCTGTTTTCTCTTGCATGGGTTTCATTTTCAGCAAGGCTCTTTTGTGACGATGAACGTCGCTCCAGGTTGTGTTTAGCTGGAGGTATAGCCGCTTCAAAAAGACAACGGTCTTTCCCAATGGTTTCAGCAAAAGTTCTGGAAAGTTCGGACCCCGATTTGAGCCCCTTTCCTCCTCACTAACAACATGGACTGAGAATGCAAGAACAGAGGTTTCCCGAAGCAAAATCAGGATTCTGTTACCAAAATAAGGGGAAGGAATGTTAGGCAGGCCAGAAGCAATAGCTGACCATTAAAAGAAAATAAAAGATGCAGTTCCTGCCCTCAAGAACTTTTTATAAACTTGAAAAGAATCCTGAGCTGAAGAAATATGGTCTTCAACGTTTTGTTTAAAGTCACTTTAGAGTTTTTGAAATACTTATTTCGTGTGGTTCTTACAAGAAGAGTGTCAGGTCAGTCCTATTTTGGAATTAAGGACAAAGAGAAGCATAAACATTAAATTATTGGAGTAAAAAATAAGTTTATATTATGTGATCTAATATGCAATAATCAAGCTGTGTTTTGACATAAGAAAAGTCATCTAGCACAGTGTTTCTCAAATTGTGATCTACCCACAGAGTAATTTCCTGGGGTGTTTGTTATAAATACAAATTCTAGGGCTTCATCCTTCAGACTTCCTGAATCGGAGTCTCCAGAGATGGGGTGCTAGAAATCAGTATTTTTATACCAGAGGCTCACATGATTTTTATGCACCATGATGTTTCAGAATCTCTGCCTTATATTTAATTGCATGCGGCCTTAGAGATCTTGTATTTATAGAACTGAAATCAGAGATCTACAGGATTCCGCTCGGCCCCTCCTTTAGGTTTTCCCTCTTAACCTGGTCATACTTCCCTTTTTGTTCTTTTCTCTTCCCTCTAAGCTAAAATACTCATAAATTAGAAAGGCCAAAATTATGCCATCGTGCCATCTCATTTGTGACGTTCCAAATTAATCAGTGAATAAGAGTATCCGTTTTCATAGTAAATTCCATAAAATAAAAACTTAGAAAGGAGCTTAGCTGAACGGCTCTTAGGCTCAGATAAGGAAACCGATTTCCAGAAAACTGCAGTGAGTTGCTTAGCTAGGCCAT